>NC_047658.1:94977968-95283468 GCF_011762505.2 Arvicanthis niloticus | reverse complement strand
GGGCTTTGAGAATGCTGGTAGGTTTTTTACTTTTGACTAGGTACTAATTTATGGATATTTGCTCAGTATTGTTTATTAATTGATACATATGTTTAATATGCCTTTATCCATGTACTTTTCTATTATCTACGATGATATTTAATACCACATATGTGGTAGAAGGAAACAGGAGGTTATAGGGCAGGGGAGAAGCATTTTGGTTTGAAAATGGCCTGAGGATTGCAAGGTTTTGTGTGTGAAGTTTTTATGTGTGAGTGGACATAACCCCTGCTGTGAGTTATTAAGAAGGGAGAAACTTAACCAGACTGTGGCATTTAAAAGTGGAGCCTTTGGGAAGTGTTTAAAATTAGACAAGGTCATTGATGTGGAGCCCCATGATTGAAGAGGAAAGAAAACCCCCACAGACGTCTTTGCCGTATCATTCCTTGAACTGCCCTGAGACTCTACCTTGAGACTGCCACCAGATGCATCTCTTAGGTTTGCACTTCCAGAATCATAAGCCAAAATCATTATCTTTTAGTATTTCTTCTCAAAATAATTCTTTACAACTTATTCAGCCTGTGGTATTTTGGTATCATGAACAGAAAAGGCCCCGACCGTCTAGTAGAGTCCAACAGACCGGCTTACCTGTGCTCCCGTCACCCGTCGGTAAGATAGCCCTGCTGGGTAGTGGAACTTGATTAAAGTCCCATAGCTGTCCTCACCCTCATTCCACACCGTTACTGTCACAGTAAGCTCTGGGGAGCTTCCCACCACCAAGACCTGCAGGCTGAGGAGAGAAGGTCAAGCCTGATGGGGTGACTCCATTGGAGACAAGTTGGAAATTGGATTGGGGCAAGGTGGTGAGAACTCTTGAACCCACGTGCTGATAGTATTCCAACAGAATTCATTGTATTAGAGAGTCGGGGGTCTCAAGTGTTTCAGCACATGGAAGGAGACCACACTCACCCTGAGAAGTTAAAGCTGACGCCCAGGTCCCCCTCACACAGGAGTTCCTGCTTACAGTTCTTCTCAAATGGGAGCTGAAACAAGATGGTTTGCTCCTTTAGCATCCAAGTCTAGTTGAGTCTCTGACCTCATTGGACTATTAGCTCATCTCTCTTCCCATGGTTCTCATAGACACTAGCAAGGAATGGATACAGGCTGAAGATCCTGACCTGACCACAAGAAGCCTTAGTTGGATTGTGCCCAATATGCACCACAGCAGCTACACAGCAGACATTCCTAATCTACGTGCCAGTAATAGACACGAGTTTTCCACTGGGTGGAAGTTTGGGGAAGTGAAAACTTCAGGTGACTTAGATATGGCTACAATGCCCAAGAAATGTGGGGTCCACGACAGTTACCAATGCAGATGCAGTGTTTTGTTCCCTAGTGACATCACTTTGAAATGGGATAGTCATTGCTGACTTGGGAGCTGGAGAAAACGTGGGAGGTGGGAGACACCAGGTGTGATCAGGAGCCGAGGTTGGCACTTAACTTCAGACAGGGAGAAGGAAATGGTTTTCAAAGAAGAATTACAGTGGACAAAGGCTTGGAGGTAAGTATGGGAGAAGAGAGACAGTGTGTAGAATGTGTTCACGTCCAGACATAACGGGACTAGCTGGGTGGGTGCAAGGGTACAAGCTACACTGGGCCTTAGAAGCTGAGGGGGCGTTTTGGATTTGTTGCTCGTGGTTGACAATGAGGATGTACTGTGAGTTGTCAAGCATGTGGATACGCAATGTAGCCATCCTGTGCCTGGGACTCCGTTGGAAGCTACTCACGGAAGCTGTTATGTGGTCTTGTGAGCCCACAGCCAACACAGGACGAAGGTTCGTGGATGAAGCAGAGTCTCCTACCAGGGAAAAGTTGAGACGCAGGATGATAGGGTTCACAGCATCCTCCACACAGTCCTGAGGAAGAAGAAACTTTGAAGGACCACCATCAGTCTTCCCTTTCATCGTGGGCTCCTCCTCCTCTGCCTCCAGATAGCACTACATCCAGGCTAAGGAGCCAGGCTGTCCTCCCAGCTGTGTTCTCTCTGGCTTCACTGTCCTCATTCTTCCTGCACACACTAGGGAGCCGGACTGACAAGCTAGTCTTGGCTCCTCCCCCACCAGTCCTACCCCTGGCTCTCCCCAAACCCAAATCCTCACTGGCAAAAGCAGCTTCATTGTTTCGCAGTGATCACCAAGGCCCAGAGTCTTCCTTCGAGTCAAAGTGAAGCTCTTAGTCTCATCAAAAATGGCACGAGATATCAGACGGCCGGGGTCCAACGCCAGATCATATCTGACAGAGCTGTGGATGTCACCTGAAATAAAGGAGAAAGGAAAAACGCAAAACCAACTAGAACCCAGAACTTGCTGTTTACGCTTATTTGTTTATTCTTATTGGGCACTTTCCATGACTGCATCAAGTTTTGGGAATCCACATAGAGAGACAATGCTAGATGATAGACAGACAGACAGACAGACAGACAGACAGATGATAGACAGATGGACAGATAGACAGACTGTCTCTTCACTCATGAATCTCAGTCTAATAAAGGAGCTAAACACATGATACATGAATGAAGTATGGGGAAAAGAATGTCCCCAAACTTTGGTAGACTAAGACTCCCGGGAAGGGTTATGCTGGTGCACGCGTGAAAACACGTGGAGGAAGACGACAGACGGAGGTGGAAGACTCAAGGAGGGACCAAAGCTGGGATGGAACTACAGGAAAGGATTTGGGTTTCTATAACTGAAGACAAAGCAGTTTAAGGGGGTTAAAGGTTAGGGTGAGAAGTCTAGTCTCACATTTTGGAATCAAGTCTGGTTTCTCATCAGACAGTGGGTGAGACGGTGTAAGAATGGGCGTAAGGACCACTAAGAGAGTCTGTTCCGGTGGACACAGCCAGAAAGGTGATAGCTTAGGCAGGGACAGAGGCTGAGGCAGAAAGGAGAGGAGACAGGCCTTCCTGGACAGGAGCCTGGAGCCTGGATGAATGAAGTAGGTGAAGAAAAGATCTCAGGGCTGATTCAGGCAACTGAGGAAGGGTTGAGAGATTTGTGTTCCTGGGCTTGCTCTGTCCTGAACACAGCCTTAGAGGCTTCTAACAGGGTGGTGCTGGACCCATTTTTAGGAAAACACTCACCTAACAGGTCAGTTGAACCTTTGTGGACAGTGAGACAGACAATGGCCTCTCCAGCTTCGAGGACAGTGGGAGTCCTTTCCCAGCACTGGTACACAGCCTTTGCCACCACAGTGGGGGCAAATCTTATAGAGATCGCCACGTTTAGCAAAGGCAGACTCCTGGGCATATAAATGATAATGAAGACAACATGATGCTGAGAAAGGTCCAGCAAGTGGACACAGTGGGCAAGGGTGGCGGGTGCGCGACTTCTCACCTGAGCAGCAGCACGTGCCCCTGGGCTCCCACAGCCAGGTCCACCAGGCCATCCTGTGTGAGGTCCTGACCCCCACTTAATGACTGCCCAAAATATTGGAGCCTCAGGGAGAGCTGGGAGCCAGTGACCCGCTGATCAAGAAGGGAAAGAAAAATAAAAACCAATGGATGATGGCATCCAGAGATTGGGAGAGTAAGAAAAAAAAGGATCTGGAGTTAAAGCAAGCAGTGTGTGTGGGGTGGAGAGGATCTTAGGAGACGCTCAGAAAAAGAGAAGCAGACTCTCTTATAAGTCCAGCTTGTCCTGAGGGCATAAGCAGTAATGATGTAGAATGAGGGCCACAGAATTGAAATAGATTTATTTGTTCATCATTGTTCAGTCACCCAGAAAATACTTAGTACCTGGAGTGCTTAGTGCACTCACTGCTATCTTTTCAGGAAGGAAAAAAAAAAACAAACACCCCCCCCCCCCCCAAAAAAAAAAAACCCCGCTAAAGCTTGCAGAATGTACATCAATCCTTTAGACAATGGACACACAGCAAATGAAGGCTGCTATTGTTAGGGGTCTGACTCAAGACTTGATGTCCATGCTTCGTCTCTTACTCAGAAAGCTGTCCACAATGCAGTGGAGGCTGCGTTGATGCAAGCATGCTTTGTACTTAGTTCAGGGAAACAGACCACTAAGAAACAGAGAAAAGCAACAGCCACTCTTGCCAGAACTCAGAGGCTGAATTTAGCCAACCCAAGACATAGAGAGGGAGAAGGAGCTACAGCCGACTGACAAGGCCTCACCTGGCTGGGTGAGGGAGTGATGTCCAGTCGGGAGGCCCCATGAAATATGTAGACAGCACCTCTGTTCTCCTCCTCTCCAGGTGCACCAACAGCCACATCCGCCAGACTGTCCCCATTCACATCCCCTAGCACTGTCAGAGACGCCCCAAAGCGGCCCCAAGGATGGCCCTGCTCCCCATGGAGGGTGGCCTCACACTGCCACCTGCTCCTCTGCAGAACAAAGGCAGTGTCAGGCCCAACCTGGGCAGACCTCCATCCATACCCAGATGCCACCAGCCAGCACTCTTAACCACTTACCACACCAGGCATGGGGCACACTGCTACCTGCCCCCCTCGAGTCTGCTCATAGTAATGAGGGGCTCCGATCAGGACCAGGTCAGTGCTGCCATCGCCATCCATGTCCACAGAACAGAGAGATGCCCCAAAGTAGGAGCCGATCTGGGGGGGCCACCCAGTCTGAAGTCATCTAAAGATGCCTCCTCTGGCCAGGTCCTGCCTCTCTCCCAGTACCACAACCTCCTCCACAGGCCCCAGAGCCCGTTCATCTCCTTCTTCTCCACCCTGACCCTACTGCCCAGTCTCACACTCCACTCTGGCTTCTTCCATACAAACCTGTGTCCCTCTGACTTCAGACTTGGGCTTCCAATGCCTGTATTCCTCAGTAAAGATGACAACCTTCCCCGTGTGCTGGTGGCGAGGGGCCCCCAGGATCAGGCTGTGGACCCCCTTCCAAAAGGCCAGTGCGATGGAGTAACCTGAGGGGCCCAGACCTCAGCACAAAGGCTTGTCCTGTTTTCAGGCAGCTCGCCCCACCCTTCTCCCCCCACAGCCTCTTCTTACCCAGGTAAGCATCTCTCATGTCCACATTCTCCTGAGACATGTTGATGAAGGTGGGTCTCATATTTGGTGGGTATAAGAAGGCACCTCCAGACCAGCTGAAGCTTCCCACAGCCCCCAGAACTGGTCCATCCTGGGAGGAAAGGTTTCCAGGACTGAGCAGGCTGGGACAGGCTGGAGCAGGATGCTTTTCTAATCCAGAGAAGCCTGTCCCACACACCTATCCTCATTTTCTTCCTTAGTTTTCACCAGCAGTGTCTGCACTTAAACTCCTGTGTCCCCATAAGTTGCCCTTGTCAGCTCTGTTTCCTTTCTGCCTCTCCTGCCTCTTTGGTTCCTGGCATGTGTTCTACCTTCTCCCACACCAGGATCAGACCTGCCCAAACCCAATATGTAGGCACCATTCTGCTGGGAAACCACCAGAATGTCTCCTTGGAATGTCACCTGAATCCTTTCCAAAACAGTTGAACGTGGGCCGTTTATCTCTGTTTCCAAACATAGGGCATGTTCATCCTCACCCCCCATCCTCTTTCAGCTCCTCTGTAACAAAGTCAGCCCCATCTGCAGTGCCCTGGGGTACATTACCTCGTGCTTCCCAACATTCCTTATTTACACCTTTAAACTTTTGATTATAGAGAACTGAGAAACATAAAAACACAGAAAGAAGTATTTAATGGCCTTCCAAGCTCCTGTGACATAGCTCCCGTGACCAGTTCAAAACCAACCTGGTTTCATTTCTGCCATACTCTGCTCAGCCCAAAATTATTAGAAAATATCTTCAGATGATATATATATATATATATATATATATATATATATATATATATATATATATATATATACCCTTTTTCAAACAGCCTCGCTGCACTGTTAGTCTGTTAGCTCTCTGGTCCGTGTGCTCCAGGGCCCCCACCTCTCCAGCTGCTCACTGCCCCTTGCTCACTCTGCTCCTGCTGTATCCACACCATCTTTTCTCTCTTTGTGTGGCACAACAGCTTTACTTCTGCCCCAGCCCCTTTTCAGTTGCTTTCCCCTCTAACTCCAGAAATTGTTTCTGAGAGTTTCCCAGGGCTGAGCTTTTCTCATCTCTCGGTGTCATCTGACCATCTTTATTTTTCTACCCCAATACCCAGTATAGTCTGAATTCTCCCTATGTGGTCTCTACCCGTTAGAGTGTGTGGTCCCTGGAAGAGCTTTAGCTGCCCCTGCTCTTCTTTATCCCCAGATTGTGGATAGCAATGACCAATCAGAGAGCTTAGGACAAATCTGCCTCGGCCCCACCCCGCCCACGGGAGGCCCAGAATTGATGCCTGCTTATCAGACACACATTCCACTCACTTTTGTGAGAGCTGAACTGAAACCTTCTTGTGACATCTCGTGCTGAAAGGAACTACTTGACCTTGACTGGGTTCCTGTGGGTAAACATGTCACTTAGATTCTCCAAAGCTATGAGGAGTCAGAACAGAAGGAAAATGGGTTTGAGGCCTGAGCTCTATGGGGCAAATTTGGGGTGACTTGTAAATAAGGATAAGAATCAGGACTCCAGGGTAGCAAGCCATTCAGCTCCACGGCTGGAACGTGTTCCCACTTACCCTCAATGGCAAAGATTTTCTCCTGAAGTTGCCTCTGGATGCTGCGAAGTGCTA
Source organism: Arvicanthis niloticus (assembly GCF_011762505.2). Lineage (NCBI taxonomy): Eukaryota > Metazoa > Chordata > Mammalia > Rodentia > Muridae > Arvicanthis > Arvicanthis niloticus. The sequence goes on along the minus strand of NC_047658.1, from coordinate 95,276,823 downwards.
CAAAGTTGCCCACTTTGAACACATGGTCCTGGGGGGGAGCTGAGCCAATGGTGTTCAACTCCTGCAGGGCAGTGGGTTCCCGGAAGGCATCTCCCACCTGCAACAGAGTGGCTTCTAAACAGTAGAAGCCCCCTGGACCTCCACTGTGTAAGGAGAAGGCAGGGTCTGTGAACCCAAGGAGGAAGAGACTGTACCCCAATAGCATAGCGAATGATGCCAGCTTTCTCTGCCTCGGGGATGACGTCTCTGTACTCCAGGGGGTCTCTGTATTTCTGCCCATCTGTGATGACAATTAGGATCTTCTTAGCACTTTTGCGGGCCCCATTCGCACTATGAAATAGCTCTTTCCTGTCAGAGAATAAAGAGAAATGATTATTGAGACATAATTGATTCTGGAAAGACTGTAAAGGCTGTAGTTCCTCTGAATGTTTGGGAACCCAGGACCTGTCAAACATGCTGTAAAAATTATTCAGAGTCGTCAATGGTGGCACAGATGTGCAAGCCAAGCCTTGGCCAAGGCAGGAGGAGAATGGGCTTCAGACCAGGCTGGGCTACATAGTGAGATACAGATACTCACGTGCAAGCGTGCGCGCGCGCACACACACACACACACACACACACACACACACACACACACACCCTGACTCTAATACCTATCCCCTTGATTCTTACCAACTCCATTATCACCACCCCAAAAAAAAGGTGGGGGAGGAAGGAAGGAAGGAAAAGAGAAAGGATTCCCTTCTGGAATGCTATACTAAAAACAAAGACTAATAATAAAGGTATTTTATATTAGATATTTACTAAAGCCTATACCAATGAGCTTCATCCCTAGGAGGCAGTATGGTTCGGAGCAGAAGCTTTGGAGTCAGACATCCTTTGTATGTGCTAATTAACCTCTCTGAGCCTCTGATTCCTTCCAAGCAAAATAATAGTAAACGTGCCATAACTGTTCTCTAAAAATGCTCCAAATAGTTCTCCCACTAAGAACCTGGCTTGCCCTTGACTCACAAATATCCTTCACAGTGTGGTGGCTTATTTTGCATTGCCGGGCAACCACTCTTATCTTAGACTATCTTATCTTATCTTACCTTAGACTTATCTTAGACTTATCTTAGATAAGTCATAGCCACAGTTTTGAGCCAGAGCAAGAAAAGACTGGCTACTCTGCCAGAGGTGCGAGGAATAGCCCACGGAAAGAGACTACACGTAGACATAGGTCCAGCTGTTCCACATGAGCCCTTTCTCCCAAGTCCTTCATGAGCACCAGGACTGTGAAGGAGCTCTCTGGGCTCTGGGTACATGAAAGAACATCTGCAGAAACAGCTGGACTGCCAGCCTCACCTGGATTAGGAAAAAATATGTGTGTTGTTGAAGCCACCAGATTTGGTGTCTGAAGCAGTGTCTGGTCATTGGGAAGATGACATAACAGTGAACATGAAGGAGTAACTCTAACAAATGCTTAAAATGTCACAGGGAAGCCCCACACTCTAAGCCAGAACACTCCAAGAACACTTGACAAAAACAAGCACCCAACATTAAGGAGGGAATTCAGCAAATGCTAACTCCACTTCTTCAGCTCCTTTGTGAAAAGTAGAAGTCAAAACTATAGCACAATATGGAATATTATATACATTTAGATTTCCTTTAAAAATAGAGGAAATCTATTTTTGCCCTGTTGTGATTATATACCATCAGTGTGCATAAAGGCGAGTGATCAAATCTGGACTGTTCCAGGCATGTGGGATTTATTGATTCATTTGAATGTACCACTTCCTGTTTCTAATATACAAAATTATGGGAAAGAAGTCAGGAGGGAAAGAAGATGAAGAAGGGAAGGAAAGAGAGAAGAAATTTAACTCAGCACTGGACAGAAACAAGCTGTATCCAAGTTTAAGCCTAGGATAAGGCTAGCTCTGGGATCCGAGCTGCTGGAGAGATACAGTGCATCCTGGCATACAGGACGCCGGCCTGGAATTGTGAACCACTGTCTCTTTGCCTCATATAATTTCCCTTCCCAGGTCTTACCAGTGGGAAAGCATTGAATGCTTAAGGAAGGATCCCAGGAGGGCACTACTCTGTGGTTTTAAATCCCTTGCATTTTCCATCTTATGTTCAAGGTACAAGAGTCACCACAAAGAAGAGTGAGTGCATTTAGCCAGAGTATCTCTTATTTGGGATCCCTGCCAAGGGGTGTGCAGGGATCCCAGTGGTGTGCAAGGATCCCAGGGGTGTGCAGGGATCCCAGGGGTGTGCAGGGATCCCAGGAGTGTGCAGGGATCCCAGGGGTGTGCAGGGATCCCAGGGGTGTGCAGGAAACCAAGGATCCTGGACACTCAGACTCACTGCTTCACAGCAGACCCCCTCTGCCAGACCCACCACAGCATGTGTGTTTTGTAGTGACAACCTGGCCCCAGTGCTGACCAGACACGTAGAAGAAGGAGCATGTTGAGGTCTCTAGAACCAGGCAAAGGGAAAATAACTGCAAAGGAGTCTGGTCTCACATCTGGGAACTGGACGTATACCCCTTCCCTCCCCATTAGTCCTCCAGAGCCTCCTGTGGCCTCCAGAGAAGAACTAAGAACTATGTCAATTCAGTATTAAGAAGTGATTTGGAGACCACATCTGAGGCAGCAGCAGGCAGGAGGGGACTCACACCACTCTCTGGATGCCTGTGGCTGTGAACGTCAGGCCTTGCATCTGGACGATGGCATCCACCAGGCTCTGAGGGCTCAGGCTGCTCTTGAATTCCGTGAAGGTAAAATGGGTCTTTAGGATGTTTGAGTACTGCATCAGGGAGAACTGCAAAAGCCAGTGGAAGCCCCAAGTTCAGAAATTTCCCCATGGTTCCTTCCCTCCTTCATCCCTCCATTTGCCCTCCCCTCCCTTCTCCTTCATTCTCATGCCTTCTCTGAGGGGTGGTGTGTGGTGGTGGTGGTGGTGGTAGTGTGTGTGTGTGTTTATACATGTGTGTGCATGTGTGTGTGCATGTATGTGGTGGTGTGTGTGTTTGTACATGTGTGTGTGCATGTATGTGGTGGTGTGTGTGTGTTTGTACATGTGTGTGTGTACGTGTGTGTGTACATGTGTGTGGTGGTGGTGTGTGTGTGTGTGGTGTGCTATGATGAGCATGTGGAGGTCAGAGAAAAAGGTTCACGAGTTGATTCTCTCCTTCCACTACAGGTTCCAGGGCTAGAACTCAAGTCCTCAGGCTTGTGCAGCAAGTGCCCCAGTGACCCTCTGTTATTTTCAATTAGCCTTTTCTCTTGGAATAGTTTTGGATTTATAATTCATTTCCTGTGTACTTTAAGTTAAAGATATCATAGATTATATAGAAAACACAATAAGAAAAACTTCACTCACTTGCTTGAATTATCTACAGTGATGTTTCAGTGTTGTTTTTAAAAAATCCTTTTGTTGTTGGTGTGTGTTTATCTGTTAAATTTCTTGCTGTGGGGGTGGGGTCTGGAAAAGGTCATGTTATATTGTCCAATTGAACCTGAGATCACATGACCCTGCTGCCTCAGTCTCCCAAGCGCTGAGACTGCAGGCATGCATGATCGTGAGCAGCTCTTTCAATATTTTTAGAAAGTGTGGAACATGTGGATGCACAGGAGATGCCACAGGAAAGCCTCTTGGGTCAGAGCTTAAATGAGCCCTGAACTGGTACATTGCCCTTGTCTTAGCCCTGCCATGATCTCTTCCACTGGACTTCCTCCCCCACCAGCTGTGCTGGACCTCCTTCCTGCACCTATGTCACCCTGCCACAGGCCACAGTGTCCAGTATTCACCAAGGTGCTGGTGCTTGCAAACTGGCCCATCAAGGCTTTGACAAAGTCCTTCATCTGGGTAAAGTCACTTTGATCAATGCTGCCAGATCCATCAATCAGGAAAGCAATGTCCATCTCTTGTCCCGAACACTCTGCAGTGAAGGAGAGAAGAGTCAGATGCATGTGTGGGCCTCAGTCATCTCCTGGCCTCTTCCAAGCTCGTGAATTTAGGCAAGTTGCTTAATTTCTCTGGACTTCAGCTTCCTCATCTCTAAGATGAGAATAACAGTAGTGCCTACCACACCAGATTATTGCAACAGCAAACAGCTCAATTAGCACAAGGGACAGCAAACACCTACATTAGTACAGAGGACGGCCTCCTGTAAGGATTGTTGTCCCTACCACTACATGTGCCAGAAATTCTTGAGCCTTGCAGAACGCCCGGCAGAGAATAATGAGTAAGCTGCCAGGTCCATCCCCTTCCAATACTAAGGCATTCATTTGCAGCTACATGGAGCTGGCTAGCAATAGCTCTCGCTGTCCCAAGAATCCCTCTGGACAGGTGTGTTGCTAGGGTTACACCCTACATATGGGGTCAACTAGTGTCCAAACTCCCAGGTCCTAGAAGCGTCTGTAAGAACCATATCACTGTTCACCTTGCTATTGTGTGACAGACTTGTCCAGATGCAACCCAGAGTCACCCTAAAAAGGGAACCACTACAGACCAAAGTAACAATTGCATCAAAGTCCAGTTTAAAGTTTCTAACAAGAGCATGGTGAGGAGTCCCTGACAGGATTGACTCAAAAGCCACCATGTCACCAAAATGCCCACCCAAGCACAGGTCGCAGACAGCACATGAAAACTGCAGGCTTGAAGCTCTCTGCACACCTTGCAGGCAACTCCTGAGCCTCTCACTCCTTCCTGCAGAGAATGCTTCTGTGGGAAGGGAAGTGCTAACCAGTACTTGCCTTCTACCCAGACTGTTATCGTCCTGCTTACCGGCATTACTCTCAGGAACATTCTCAAACCTCAGAATCTGCTGTTTCTGGCAAGATCTGGCTCACAGCCCTAACTTTCAAAAAGATACTAGCTCTGGCCTCACAGAGGTCACACTGTAAGGAGAAAGACATACCACATGCATGTACATAAGCAGGGCCTTTCAGATTGTCCTCTTGCTCATGCTGGGGTCGTGGGCTATGTGCAGGACCCTGTTGTGGCCTCCACTAACACCCACATCCTGTGTTATGCATAGGACTGCGAGCAAGTTGACCAGCACAGCCCTGAGGTGTCACACCCAGGCCTCAAAGCTACAACTTGCCTCCCACATGCCATCAAAGTGAAAAGGCTTTTTCCTCTCTCTGATCTCCCATCCCCCACTTCACCTGCTCCTATCACCAGAGCCTCAAGGGTGCTGGGAGAAGTGGAGGACTGCCACTTCCGTTTCTGCTTCTGCAGTGACCACAGTCTCGGGTATCCCCTCTTCTGTAGGCCTAGAGATATCTGGTGCATGTGATGATGATGACAACAGTTATCTGTTCCAGTGTGTCCCCAGACCCTGTCTTCAACACCTCATATACATATTTATTAATTTTATTGTTGCAGTAACCTAATGCAATAGACACTACTGCATTATCCCACACACACCTGCGCAGCTGCTGCCCTGTATCTCTGCTCATGCTTTCAGCCCTATAATAAAGTAGCCATCCTTGTTTTCTATCAGGTTTATGGTAAGCTCTGTCAAAGATCTCTTCTGTTTCTTCACCCTCCCCCCTTTTCATTATTTATTTATTCACTTTACATCCTGATCGAAGCCCCCACCTCCTTCCTCTCCTCCCAGTCCCACCATCACAAATCTCTCCCCATTATCCCTTCCCCATCACCTCAGAGAAAGGGAAGCCCCCCTTGGGTACCACCCAGCTCTGGGATATCAAGTTGCAGCAGAACTAAATGCATCCTCTCCAACAGCAAGTGCCTGAATAGAGCTGATGGTCTCGCAAAGCAATAAACCAACTGGGTGGGGGTTGGCTGAGCTCTGTGGCCTCTTTCTGTCAGTGGGGCCTCTCTGATAGTGGTTTTCTCACCAGTTAAACCTGCCTCACCCCCACTGCCAGTACCCAGCGCTTCCTGGTCCCAGATGGTAGACAGAAGATCCTAGTTCTTTCTAACTGTACTAAACCTGCCTCTCTTGTACATAGTGTGTGCTCCTATGCTCTTGGCAGCCAACTTTATGACATCCAGGGACATCTGTGAATCGATAGTGACCCCTGAGGGATGGTGTCATTGCTGCTGCTCTGACATGCGCTAATCGTTCACTGTTCATCATGGCCTCTGCAGTCTAAAACATTGCTCTCAGTGAGCATCTCTCAGTGAGCATCCTGTAAGGCCCCTGGTTTCCATCCACAGGTTAGCGATGAGGCAGTTTATCTGTATCGCCCCCCCCACTGCAAATGTAGTTGTTTGACAGAATATTACTAATAAAGGTTATGCGCCAGGCAGGGATCTAATCATTTTGTCTACCTTAAATCCTTCCATCTTTATAACTATACGGACACTAACCTCATTTTATCAATGAGTAAGCTAAAGTCCAGAGAAAGGGGCTATTACCTGGATACGTGAAAAAGCTTGAGCCTAGATATACCACCATTATGCAGACTGACTCTCAGTGAGACAACACCAAGGCCCCATTTTTTCCATGAACAACACTGACAGACCCACGACTGTGCATTACACTTTCTGCAGCTCTGTCATCCCCAACCCCACCCCACTTAGAGAGAGAGTTTAGAGAGTCCTGGTAGTTTAGTCAGGAGCCACCCACGCTGTCTTCCTTGTAGATTTCTCTTCTTTAAGACATGTTTTTGCCAAAAGAAGAAAACTAAGGAGTGTCTAGACACCTGTAGCAGCTGTGAGACCTTCACACTCTGCTTGGCCAGCACACCAGCTCTCCTCTGATCCAGTCACAACCAGCTGGAGTTCCTGTCCTCTTTGCCAGCCAGAATGTGCTCCCACCCACCTGCTGGGCTTGCCAAGGCTCCTCCTAAGTCACATGCAGCCCTCAGAAGGGAGCAGGAGAAGGTCTCATTCTCTAATCATGGGATGCCAGCTCTGCTCCCCAGAAGCCTCATCTTCAACAAACCCACCTGGCATGGTAGCAGGGACTTCCTGAAGGAACTGCAGGCTGGAGCCTAGAAGGAGGCAGGAACCTTTTGCATACATGTTCTTTGCACAAGCTCTCTGTGCAGTTGGACCACAAGCCTGAAAACAGAGGCCACCACTGTGAGCATTGCTTCCAGGGCATATCCTTTCTCCCCAACTCCCATCCCTACCCCCAGCCTCCTCCAGTCCCTACCATGCCTCTCATGACCTTTCTGTGACCCAGAGAACTCACCAGCAACTGGGAGTTATTGGTGGCAGCCACCAGAGACAGGCCCAGGGACATGTTCACTGCCTCTAGGGGAACTGAGAAGGCAGATACGCATAGTTACACTCAACCACATAACTTCACTGAGGGGGATTCTCTTAGCTTAAATCTGCTAAGAGGAACACATTAGGAGAACTGGGGACCCTGATACCTGGGATAATCACTCACTGTGCAGTAAGATGGGTTGGCACATGCCAGTGGCAGGTGCACAGTCATACAGCTGTCCTGTTTGGTTGACTGCCACCACCTCCAGAGGGGCTCCCACCACAAGTCTAGAGGAACAATCACAATATGCAGTCAGAGCAAGAACAGGGGCACACTGAATACAAGGAACAGCCTTGCCATGAGGAAGTAAGACTTTGTGGAGACAGTCTGGGCTTCTTGAGAGGCCATTTAGAAACCAGTCCTGTGTTTTATCAACATGCATGTAAGGGACGCTCACTGCCTTGGTTTTTATGTGTTTGCATATGTATGTGTATTTTTCAAATGCACGAATATGTAGATATGTGTATATCTGAGTAAATAAATAGTTTGGATTTTTTTCCCAAAACAATTTTTTGCACCAAAATGACATTTCCCATTACTTTATGAATCTGCCATTCTAAGCCACCTGTGAAGTAATCTCCTTGAGTTAAGTGGAACAACTTTCTGAGGTCATAAGCTTTACAAGCAAAGTGATTATGGTCAATTATAAAAAATGTAAATATAGTGAAAGCAATTTAAATTGGACAATTTAACACGATTATATCAGAATCTGTATCTAGTTCTCATCATAGAAATGCAAATAGTTTATTTGTAAAACATCCCAAGGGGATTTTTTTTCAATTGGAAACATTTTTTCACTACCAACAGTCTCCCAACCCAGACAAGAAAAATAATCAAATATTGGTGTCCTTTCATAGGCCAAGCAAGCCTTAAGTCAATGGGCTTCTAAAGGGCTTTCTCTTAAGAGTGGTTCTTTACAGAAAGTCAAAATTCTGTGTGTCATCCATAATTCAGGGGGTGATGGAGGGGTCAAGAGTTCCCTGAGGAAAACCTCCTGGGTGTCTCCAGGGTTTGTGACCTGATGACACAAATGAAGAGCAAACTTGACCTCGTTCTTTCTATAGAAACTTGGCCTTTTCCCTGTCTCCGTTGTGTTGGTTTTTTTTTTTTTTAAAGTCAGGACAAACACAGCTTTGTAGCAATCAGAAAATTACCAATCTAGAATCTAGAGTCTGTACCTGAAGCTTTTTCTCATCTCCCCAGATTGCCAGCTGCCTGAAGAGGCAGCTCTATGTTCGGAATCCAGGGATCTCTGTGGCTCCCTGTTGGCTCACTGCCAGCACCGATGTGGCAGGGCCTGCAATCCCCTGCCTGGGTTTGCTCCCTTCCTTTCTGGCTTCCCAAACTTTGATTATACCTGTGTCACATGTAACTTGAAATCTTTTGGTCCTCACTTCTGGGACAAGAGAGCAGGAGCTCCCTGAAGTAGGGCTAGCAATCTAATTTGTGGCCGTCAATGCAAAATAAAAATGTGGGGCTTTCTGGGATTGGAGATACTTTTTCCCGGTCTCCTAGTCTTTTGGCAGTTTCTAAGCACCCCTTCCCCAATTCCTCAAGCTCTAAATACTTTTGGGGAAACTTCATCAACCTTAACCATGCCCAGCTCATGCCAGGAAAGGACACCACGGTGGCCACAAGACAGAAAGAGAGTAACTCTGAGAGAGACACTGAGATGGAAGTGGCTTTTGTGGACTAAGACCTCCAACTCCCAGCATCCCACTCTTTCCCTACAAAACACAAATGCAGAAGTGAAACCATTAACAGTGCTAGGAGCCTGAAAATAGAACACTAAACTGTGGGTGTATTGAGTGTGGGTATGGTGTGGTTACACTGGCCACACACATAGATGCCTCCTGAGAGGACAGGTTCAAAAGCTCCTGTTCAAGACCAGGCCCTACCTATACATTTATGGCCTTTTCTGGGCCCATTGACAATAAACGAAGGTGTCAGAAGCCCCAGAAGAGACATGGAAGGACTTCTCTCTCACCCAAGGTGTATTTCTCCCAGCTACCACCAGCAGCTACCTATCCACATAACCTGAAGGGAGTTGGCATAAGAGAGCAGGCAGGGCCTTCCTACCGAGATCCACCAAACTGTACCACAGTCTGTCCGAAGCTGGCTGCATCCTCTCTGAACACGATGGGGTTCTCCACATCCAAGTTAGACCCATGACAGGAAACTAGAACTGGGGAATACAGCAGGAGGGTTGGAAGTCATCAAAGTAGCCAAATCCCCAGTGGCCTCCTGGTTTCCTGATACTCTACCTCACTTCATATTTGGATGTCATCTGCACAAGAGAACCACCCGTCTCCTCCCACTGCGCCTCCACTGTAGTTCCAGGCTAGCCATTTGTGTGGTCCCCACCCTTCTCCCTCCCTAAAAACTAACCAAAACTCAGGCCAATGAGATGGCTCAGTTGCCTGCCACCAAGCCTGATGACCTGAATTCCATCCCTGGGATTGCCCCCATAGGGGAAGGAAGTTGTCCTCTGACTTTCACCTGCATGCCACGCCCACACTCCTGAACTCCCCCAGCACATACATGCACACGAAATAAATAAAGATGTAACACTTTAAAAAAAAATAAACCAAATAAAACACCCACAGATGTGGTAGCTCACGCCTGTAATCTCAGCACTTGAGGCAGAGGCACAAAGGCATTGTAAATTTCATGCTAGCCTGGTCGACATCGTGAGTTTCAGGCCAGCCAAAACCAAAGACCCCATCTCAAAGAAACAAAACAATGAACAAACCCATTGCAGATGGCAACAGTTCAGGAAAATGTCCCCTCCGAGCCATTTCAAAGGACACCAGGATCTGGACTTAGCCCATCTACTGTGTTAGTCCTGGAATGCCTCACTCCGACTTTTAAGGCTGGAGACTGAGCTAGAGCTTTGGACATGCTAGGCTATACCCGCTGCTCCCCTCAACATTACAGCCACTTGCTAGTGTGTGCAGGATCTCAGCATGCTCTCCCGAGCTTTAAGTCACACTCCCCTTTCTGATGACTGAGCCCAAAGCCTCAGTGTGTCTCTACCTTTCAAAAAGCCTTTCTGCTCCCTCATATCCTTAAGCAACCTTCCTTCTTCCCCGCTCCACTAAGATTCCCAGCTGTCTCCAGATTCTGGAGTTTACTTTACAAAGTCAGGAACAAGGACACTCCAAAATGGTCATTTGTCTGAGTAGGTGCCAGAGAGACATTTGAACTTAGAGTTCAGATGTTTAGAGAGCTGGGATCCAAAAGCTACATGCTCTTTCCCGCCCCAAGTGACTCCCCTTTTAGCCAGATTGAAACCCTCAGTGGAAGATGAAGTCAGCAGGTACCATGAGCAGGCCCCATACCCAGACCCAACATCTCTAAAGAGAAGCTGCAAATCTGGGCTTCTGTATGAATCTGATTTTTAAATGAGACATGAATGTAGTCCCAATACAGACTTCAAATTGTGGGCTATTCTCTTGATAGCAGTGGGACCTGCCTACTGGAAGTCAAGACTTGGAGAACACCCAGGTCCTGGGAGGTGGGATCCAACCTTGTCTCCTACATGGTGGCTTCTGTGTCCTTTCCTATACACCTCTATGTATGAGTCTTGGCCATTTGCTCTGCACACAGGCTCTGCTCACGAAGGCAAGTTACTAATCCTCCATTTGATTCAGGCCCCTGCCCTCTCCCTGACTCTTCCTAAGAGCTCTTGGAGATGACCGACAGTGCCCAGTTAACCTGCCATGCAAAGACGACCCACAGACCCTTCCCCACGGTAAAGCTTACCCCAGCCACACAGGAGGATCACAAGTCCACAGGCCATCACTGAGCAGTGCACTGGGAAGTAGAGAGCTGTAGAGCCTCCAGGGTGCTAAACCTTCTTGGGGGTAATTAAAATAATGACTCAGGACCTCAAGGAGTGGGAGGAGGGACTCAGTAGGGGAAAGGGCTTCAGTTAATAGAACTGATATGCAGAGGCAAAAGACACCCCACAGAGAAATGCCCAATGCTTTCCCACTCATTAACTATTGGCAGCTTGTTTCCTTCTCCTGAAGATGACCCTCTTCCAGATGTAGCTAGCCAGGTGGTAGTGGGATTTGGAACTAAAGGGCTGTGGGTCTCTGGGGCCTCAGGGTTTTCTAATGCTGCATAAGAAAGGAAGTAACTGAACAGCCAGCTATAGAGGCCATACAGCACATGAATGGGGACTAGAAGACCTTGGAGGCTACCCCAGAGAGTCAAGTGGTAAGCACTGGGAGTTGGGGGAATCTGCCCTGGGTCTGGGTGTTGACTGAAGAAGTGCTTTGCATACAAGTTATGGTTGTGTAGCTTGGTGTTCTTGTGAGATCTCTAACAGGGGGAGTTGGGGGTGTCTCTGACTCTTTTGCCTGTTCTCCTGACCTTTTTCCTCCTACTGGGTTGCCTCATCCAGCTTTGAGGTGAGGGCTTGTGTCTAGTCACATTGTGACTTGGTATGCCATGTTTGGTTGATATTCCAGGAATGCCTGCTCTTTTCCAAAGAGGAGGGGTGGATCTGGGGGGCAAAGGGGTGTGGTGGGAGGGACTGGGAAGAGTGGAGAGATGAGAAACTGTTGTCAGGATGTGATATATAAGAGAATAATAAATAAATTAAGACAAAAAGAAGCACAGAGACTTTTGCTGGGTGTGGTGGCCCAGCTTGTGATTCCAGCACTTGGGAAACTGTGGGAAAAAAATCACTACTTAGAGCTCAACATAGCAGAGCCTAGGCTGACCTGGACCACACGAGAGTCTGACTCAATAAAGTAAATAGATATTCGAACAACAAGGAGGAAGATGATGAAAGTGTAAGCTGACGGGAACGGGGACATGGATAAGAGTAACCTGCCACCGTACAGGGGTCAGGTGGGTGGACCCAGAGTTAACTGCAGAGATAAAGAGCAGGGAAATCTAAACACTGGATCTGAGAGCAGTCACCTCTGCTGGCATGAGGAGGGATGTGTTTTATCTTTCTTAACATTTGTTAAATTTAGCAATCAACACTTAATGTTTCAACATTTACAAATGGGGGAGAAGCCTGGCCGGTAGAGAAGCGCATGCCAGAGTGCTGACTATTTAACTTTATTCTCTATGACTTTCTGCATGAGTGAGCTGCTCTACAAGCAGGCATCAATGGTCCTTCTAAAATCATGGGGGACCGTGGTCTACGGAGAAGCTTGGGACCAAACATGGATACTGAAAGCACACGCACGTGACAGGGGCTCTGCCTGTAGCATACCTTATGCTTTGTGTGCCGAGTTGACAGTTATTTAAGTATCAGATATAAACAGTATAAAATTGTTTTCCTTTGGGTTGTTTTTGTTTTGTTTTGCTCTGCTGGGGATTGACCACAGGCCCTCACGAGTCTGAGACAAGTATGCTCTAACAGACTATACACCGAGATCCTGAGATCACTTCCCTTCTTAAAACTTAATTTTATCCATCATTACATGTGATGGAGGGGTGAGTGTGCTTCTGCACATCTGTAGAGGTCAGAGGATAACTGTGGTCCTAGGGATTGAACTCAGGTCATTGGGTTTGCATGGCAAGCCCCCCTGAGCCATCTCATTGGCCTCCTAAAATCATTTCCTAAACAAAAATGCTACCTTAGTTTACTTGAACTGCTACTTTAACAGCCAGAATATTGACTATTTAAATGTGTGGATGATTCCTTTGCAGGGTCTCAGTATGTAGCCCTGACTGGCCTGGAATGTGCTATGTAGCTGGCCTCAAACTCACAGATATCCAGCTGCCTCTGCCTTGCAAGTGATGAGAAGAAAGGTGTGCACCACCACGCCTGGTCAGTATTCTCTTTAATGTGAAGATGTGAAGCCCTTAGTCTCCTCCTGTGTCACCACAGCCTTGGGACATAGTCTGGAATGGTACACTCGTCACACATAATCACTTATTCTGAACTTCCTTCTATAAACTCGGCCTGAGGCCACAACATTTTGCTGATTTCAACAGCTGTACAAATCTCCAACTTTGCCTTGGTTATATTATCACTTGTCTCAGCAAAAGCGTTTTGTTTTCTTGAGTTTCTAGAGAACAAGAGTGTCTTAGGGTTCCTATGGCTGTGATAAGACAGCATCGCTAAAAGCAGCTTAGGGAGAAATGGGTTTGTTTCAGCTTCCAGTTCCACATCTCATTACATCCTCGAAGGAGTCAGAGCCGGAACTGTAGGCGGGAACCTGGAAGCAGAGGCCATGCAGGGGTGCTGCTTACTGGCATGATCCTCATGGTTTGTTCAGCCTGCTCTCTTGCCCAACTCATCACCTGCCCAGGAGCAACACTACCCACGGTGAGCCAGCTCCCCCACATCAATCATTAATCAAGGAAATTCACCATAGATGTGCCCATAGGCCAGTCTGTAAGGACATTTTCTCAGTTGAGGTTCCCTCTTCCAGGTGAGCCTAAATTGTGTCAAACTGACAAAACAGCTAAGAGTGAAATGTAACATTTACACACTCTCAGGTACCATATACCGTGGTGAAAATATCTCCCCCCAGAACCCCAGAACCGGGAGTCTGACTCCCACATAAGTTTCAGTGTTATCCCCAGACTCAGCGTCCGTCCTCAAGGGTCTTTAGGGGCCAACATAGAGAGCCACAAACCCTAGCAAGGTAAGTAGCACATAGCTGTAATCACAGCCCTCAGGAAGCGGAGGCAGGAAGATGGATAACCCAAGGTCAGCCTGAATCACACAGATTGTCACAAAGAAAGCAAGTGCTGGACGCATCTCTGGTACAGCACTTGCCTGGCATGTGCAAGGCCCTGAGTTCAATCTCCAATGCACAGGAATTGTTTTCTCTTGTCTTTTTTCTTTTCTCTTCTTTTGTTTTCTTTTTTGAGACAGGGTTTCTCTGTGTAGCCCTGGCTGTCCTGGAACTCACTCTGTAGACCAGGCTGGCCTCCCCCCCCCAAGTGCTGGAATAAAGGCATGTGCCACCACAGCTCAGCCAGAGAAGTAGTTTTAATAGCACACAATATATTTAATAATCTCTGGGAGTATTTTTGCAACCTTTCGCCAGCGCGAGCCTGCCCAGCAATGGGAAGTCTGAGTCGTAAGCTTCCCATAGCTTCAATGCCACGCTCAATGCTTTGTTTCTTCTCTTTTATCTGCTCACTTTTGCTTGTTTTCTGACATATAGTATTTATACAGTATACTGTACATACTGTACATACAACATGTAACCATCAAGTTAGGATAACCGTCTATTGACACAGGAAAGCTAAGCTTTCATGTTAGTGGTTCGTGTCTCCTGTCAATCACAGCTGATTTTTCAGCGCCAGCTAACCAGAAACCACAGGCTCGTAATTCAAAGATATCACACAAAAGAAACAATCAGAAACAAAAAGAGCAAATAACATGTAATTCCACTTGCTTTAAATAATACAGATTTCTGTGTAGATTCGGCAGACAGATGCCCTGACACAGATTTCAGGCAATCAGCCCTTTAATGACACTAGCCACTTGCAGCAAGAGAGGCTGGAACTGTGGAGAGCCAGCAGCAGCAAGAACTCAGAACCCTTATGCTTATACACTTCAGAAAGCAAAGGGTCTGTGAGCTCAGCAGATTACTGGAGGAATTAAATAAAACAGCAGGCAGGACTTAACCTCTTGTCATCCCACCCTGCCTTGAGGCTGATCCACGCTGGGAGTATGGCAGCTGAGAGAAGATTCTAGACAAGGTATGGATGATCCCTGCCCTGGAACAGCCTTGGTGATCTAAAACTACTAATACAATTTCTAAAAAAAAAAAATGAAAATTAATATAGAGCAGTGGTTCTCAACCTGTGAGTCACGACCCTTCTAGGGGTCACATATCAGATATCCTGCATATCAGATATTTACACTACGATTCATAACAGTAGCAAAATTACAGTTATGAAGTAGCAATGAAATAACTCTATGGTCGGGGTCACTAAACATGAACTGTACTAAAGAGTCTTAGCATTGGGAAGGCTGAGAGCCACTGATACAGAGCAATAGCAGACACATTAGTTGCCTGGATATGTAGAATTAGAAGCAAGAGATTAAGAGGCTGGGAATCCATGTAAAATATTAGCTTTGGATCCTTACCTCACACCATACGGAAAAATCACTTCAAGACAGATCAAAAATTTAAACATAGCAAACTAAGCTTTTAAAAAGCTCAGAAGTTCCTCAGAATGTTAGATGTGACAATGATTTCATGGGTAATACAAGAAAAAATATGACAAAAAAAGAAATAAAAGAAAAACTACATAAATTAGAGCAAAACAAAGCTAAAAATCTAAGCTTTGCAAGAATCAACAGAGGGGAATGTTTGCAAATTTTACATGTGATGAATTTTCATTTGCACACTATTTAAAGAAGTCCTAATAACTCAACAATTTAACAAAAATGACCTGATTCAAAAATAGACAAACGGTCAGACAATAGTGACACATGCTTTTAATTCCAGAACTCAGGTAGCAGAAGCAGGTGGATCTCTGAGTTAGAGGCCAGCCTGGTTTACTGAGTGACTTCCAGGATAGCCAGGAAACCCTTCTACACAAAGAAACTCTATCTCAAAAACAAAAACAAACAGTCTTAATATGAGGGGATGTGCCTACTCTTACTGCAACTTGATATGCCATGTTGGGTTGATACCCCTGGGAAGCCTGCCCTTTTCTGAAGGAAATGAAGGAGGAGTGGATCAGAGAGAGAGAGGAGGAGGGGGAGAGAGGAGAAATTACAGTCAGAATGTAATTTATGAAAGAAGAATAATTTTTTTTTTTTTTTTTTTTTTTTTTTTTTTTTTTTTTTTTTGGTTTTTTGAGACAGGGTTTTTCTATGTAGCCCTGGCTGTCCTGGAACTCACTCTGTAGACCAGGCTGGCCTCGAACTCAGAAATCCGCCTGCCTCTGCCTCTCAAGTGCTGGGATTAAAGGCGTGCGCCACTACTGCCCGGCTATAAATAATTTTTTAAATGGAAAAATGACTTAGACATTTCTCCAAAGATAATATACAAGTAGCCAACAAGCATGCAGAAAGACACTCGTCCTGATGGACCATTGTAGTGGTATATTTCCCTTGCTACATTAAACTCAATATTTTGGGAGGAGCTAATATAGGAGGAATAAAGAGAGGAAGAGGAGAAGGAAGAGGAGCTAGGAGAGCAGGGGAGAGGCAGAGATGTAGAAGCCATGGGGAATCAAGTATGTATAGAGAGCAGTCCTGGGTAACAACTTATAACTAGGTTAGTTAATTGGTTAACACCTCTACTGTGTGGGCATCCTGTTAATTGAGCATTACCAAACATACAAAGCCTTTGGATAATCCTTAAGCATTAGAGTCTCATTTCTACCGGGTACCGCGTGGATGGCGGGATGGTCTGGGCTCAGCACAGCCTTGTGGAGACAGCATGGGAGGTTGGCTCATGCTGGTGTCTCGTGGGTGGCAGGGCCAGTGTTCTGGCACACCTGAGCCAGTGACCTGAGCCGAGCAGCAGCTCATGGCCTCAGGCCTTGTCTAGTCGGGAAGATGGCAACTGGTTAAGAACAAGCCAGATCAGGTGCCGCCAATTTAATATTAACCATAATAAATCATTAGAGAAACAGATCAAAACCATAGTGTTGCGTATTCTGCTTGTTAGGAGACAGCAATCAAAGTAGAAGAAACGAGGCAGCAAGTAAGTGTCCTGAGAAAGTAGAGACACACAAGCACTGTGAGAGAGAATGAGAAGTTGTGCGGCCTTTATAGGAAGTAGTATGGTGGTTCCTCCTGTAAATGTCCAAAATAGGTTTAACACAGAGCTGAACAATATTGCTTCTTGATATATTCATATATTCCATACCTGTAACAGCACCAGCAGCCTACAGTAGGTTAAACAATACATGCTCCGGTCTCACCATGTCTGGGCAGGTATCTGAATGAATTGAAGTCATTATACCACAAAGACACCTCACATTCATGTTAACTGTGGCTCTCTACACAGCAGCTAAGACACAGAACCGTTGGGGTACATTGTGTGAAGGTGTGTCTCTGTCTATTCAATGGGTAATTCTGCACCAACAGAGAGATAAATATTAGCCAGATCTTGGTATTGTTATTTCTGTGACCCACCATATTTTGTAAATAATTTATTCCTTCCTCACCTAACTAAGGCAACCTAGAATTGTATCTGGTTGGCTTCAATAAAGATCTGCAGGCCAATCGCTGGGCAGGAAGTGGAAGGTGGATTTTCTGGACAGAGACAGGGAGAAGAAATCAGAGGCAGGAGGTGGACAGATGGACCACAGTGGAACAGGAAGGTAGACCTGGCCACGTGGCAGGACATAGGCCAGTCATAATAGAGTACTTGGAAGACTGCCCAGCTAAGGCCTACGCTTTAAAACATTAGTGAGCTTCTGTGTCATTATTTATATTGCTGGGGGGTCTGAGAAAAAAACCACTCTACAGAACCAACTAAGATGTCCACCAGAAGATGACTGAACAAAGGCTATGTGGTGTATGTACACACAGTAGAGTCTTATTCTGCCTTAAAGAAGAACAAAATTATGTCATTTGCTGTAAGTGAATGGAACTGGAAACTATCAGTTAAGCAGCATACGCCGGACTCAGAAAGATAAATATTGCCTGTCTTTCTCTCCTATGTGGAACCTCATGTAACCCAGGATGGCCTCAAACTTGCTATTTAGCCAAGGCTGGCCCTGAACTCCTGATCTCTTGCCCTTATACATATAATGAAAATAGAAGAGAAACTTCAGTTAGGGAAGGAAAAGGACTTCTGGGAAAGGAGAGAGAAACAAGAGCTGTTAAAAGGAGGAAGGGAAGGCAGCGTATGTGGTTCTTTCACATGTGGTATCTGGATGTGACATATTTACATATATGAGTCATAAGATCAGAGGTGAGGAAAGCAGCCAGTGGAAGTGAGAGGCAGGTGAGAGGGTAGCAGGGGTGACTGTGGGCAAAGTGTAGTTCTATACATTTGTGATAATAGCATCATGAAGCCACTGTTTTCTATACTAACTAAAAAATTAATAAAATAAGACATAAAGCCAAACTGACAAAGTCCCCCATGTTGTAATCCCGAGGGCCACCCTTCTCTTTGACACTAACGTGAAAAGCAGTCGCTACTTGCTTATTTCTCCACAAAAACACTGAAAACGTGACTGCCCAATGGCCACCATTTTACCTTCTTCCACATCTTGGCCCGACAGAAAGCTCTGAGCTGATTCAGACTTCAGCATGGAGTAACACATTTATTTGCAGTTCTCACACAGACACCAGTCTTTGCGATTGGACTAAGATAATGTCATGTCTTTGTTGGCCAAGGATGTTGTATTTTCTTCAAGCATATTTGTGATCACTGCACCATAAGCTCAGTCACATTCTTCCTGCCAGAAACAGCTTCCTCTTTAACTTGTTTTTATTGTGTATTTGCCTCTCTCTCTCTCTCTCTCTCTCTCTCTCTCTCTCTCTCTCTGTGTGTGTGTGTGTGTGTGTGTGTGTAGTTGTATGCATGTGTTCATGTTAGGAGGGTACACATATGTTCATCTATGCAGAAGTCAGTTTCAGGTGCTGTTCCTCAGGAATCATTCATTGCTTTTGAGACATGATCTCTCACTGAGTCACTAGGGTCAGACTACCTGGCCAACAAACCCAAGGCACCCTCTGAGTCTCTGTCCTTCGAGCACTGGGGTTATATATTATGCCTGGATTTGTAGGCGATGCTAGTGATCGAACTCTGAGGCATTTGACCAGATCTCTCTAGTTACTAGGCTACAAACATCAGATGAGTACCTTCTCAGAACTCCATTTAATACGAGGACAAAACTAATGCTGGGCTAGAGGATATGAGAATATATGCAAATAAATTTCCTCGGATGAAGGAGGTAAGAGGAGAAACTGCCCTTCTCGCCTATGGTCCAGTTTTTGAGACTAATTGCCTGGAACTGTATGTGGCTTTTTGTAACCGTAGGGACTGGTGAGGACAGAAGCTCACAAAAAGGTGGTTAAAAGTTGAGAATAGAAGTAACTAGAAAGGTGGCTCAGTGGTTAAGACCACTGGATGCTCTTCCAGAGGACATAGGTTCAATTCCCAGCACCCACATGGCAGCCCACAATCATCTATAATACCAGTTCCAGGGGATCTGACACCCTTTTCTGGCTTCTGTGAGCAGTGCACACATGTGGTACAAGCCATACATGCAGTCAAAACATGCAAACAAAAAACATAATAAAAATTTTTAAATATTTTTAAAGTTGAAATAACATGGGTTTTTTTGGTGGGGGGAGGGGATGGTGATCAGGTTTCCAGTGTTGCCGAGCTTGAGTCATGTATCCTGAACTCATGCAAACTTCCTGCCTCAGCCTCCCACATGTCTGTAACCATGGGAACCTGAGGCAGTCTTAATCTTAATGTCATTTCTGAGCATTAACAGACCCCTGTGTAAATCAATTATGTTCTATACTTCTCTGTCTGCCACTTGTAGCTACAGGCAATCTTCCCAAGCTTGGGATATGTGGCTTTTCCTGTTATAAGAGAAACATCTCTGCACTACACATGGAGAGGACAGCTCTTCAGTCCTCTCCATGTGTAGTTCCAACACTAACCAAGCTCAGAAGCTAAGTTTGGTGTTATTCTGTTTTAACGCATTTCTGACCCTTCCCCGAGAGGTCATTTCTCTTATTTTGAAATGACTCAAAAGTTTTACAGCTTCATGCTACGATTTCTGAATGGGCAAAAGTGCTGCAATATACACACAGGCATAAGATGAAAACTCAAAGCAGTTTTAATTTGCATTTCCCTGATGGCTAGGAATGTTGAACATTTCTTTAAGTGTTTCTCAGCCATTTGAGGTTCATCTTCTGAAAATTCTTTGCTTAGTTCTGCATCCTATTTTTAACTGGGTTGTTTTTACTTCTTCATATATTCTAGACACTAACCCTCTGTCGGATGTGTATCTGGTAAAGAACTGTCCCCATTCTGTAGGCTGCCACTTTGGCCGAATGATCGTGTTCTTTCATAAATAGCTGTTCAGTTTCTCGAGGTCCCACTTAGTGATTATTGGTCTTGGTAACTTTGCTTCGGGTAGCTATTCAAAACGTTTTTTCCTGTTCAGTGAACTCAAGCCTGTTCTGCACTTTTTGTTCTAACAGACTCAGGGTATGTGGTCTTATGTTCAAGTCTATTTTGGAGTTGGGCAGGGAATAAATTGATATTTATTTACATTCCTCTGTGTGCAGCTGTCCATTTTGAACAGCACAATGTGTTAAAGATGCTGTCTTTTCTCCTGTGTAGTTTTGGTGTCCATATATTATGACCTTATGGCCGGGTTACCAATTACACTGATTAATGTGCCTTTTTTTTATGCCAATGCCAGACTGCTCTTTTTACTATAGCTCTGTAATGCAACTTGAAACCAGGGGTAGTGGTATTCCAGTTCTTTTATTATTTGGGATTGTTTTAGCTCTCCTGGCTTGTGTGTGTGTGTGTGTGTGTGTGTGTGTGTGTGTGTGTGTGTGTGTGTGTGTTTCCATACAAAGTTGAAGGTTGAGTTTTCAATTTCTGTGAAGAATTGTGCAGTTGTTGCGGCCCAAGCTGCCCTACGTTTGAGGGCCAAAATGTCACGGGCCACTCTGTCAGTATTGAAACCCACACTACCAAAAGCCTTGGGGGCTAAACTGTTAGAGCCTGCACTGCCCCAAGTTGCTCCAGTCCGAGGGTTGGGGTTCAGCAAGAGAGAGAGAGTGAGGACGAACACAAAGAATGGAGACCAGACAGAGTGTGATTCAATCCCTTTTATTCTTCAGTCTCTCTTCCTAGTCCAAGTCCCAAGTCTTGAGTTCCTAGTCCCTAGTTCCTAGTCCCTAGTTCCTAGTCCCTAGTGCCTCCAAGTTCCAAGTTTCTTCTTCCAAGTGCTAAGTGGCTAATGTCTAATTCCAAGTTCTTCCTCCAAGTGCCAAGACTCAAGTGCCTAATTCCTACTCCAAGTTGTAGTCTCTGAAGTGTCTGATTCTCTGATCCTAGTGTCTGCCTAAAGTGTCTGATTCTCTGATCCTAGTGTCTCTCTGAAGTGTCTGATTCTCTGATACGCTCTTCTGTCTGCCTCTCCCTTTTATATGTCTCACTTCTAAGCCACACCTCTAAGTCACACCTTTAATCATGCCCTTAGGTCTTGTCTCTAAATCAGATCTCTAAGTCACGCCCTTAAGTCACACACCTTTAACTCTCACACACCCAAGGGAAAATCCTGGGTATCTAAAGCAAGATGTTATCAGAGTGTGCTCAGCTGTTGTAGGCTATTGTAATCACGTTTCTTATCAAGGTATATGGCTCAAGATGGCTGAAAGGATGATGGCCGCCTTCTGTCAGCTCCCCACATGCAGTAACCTCAGTAGAGATTTCATTGAATCTGGAGATTGCTTACAGTAGGGCGGCCATTTTTCACTGTGTTAATCCTATTGATCTGTCAACATGGGTGACTCATCTTCTGATATTTTCTTAAATTTTTTTTAATGTAACTTTTTATTGGTTCTGTATGAATTTCACATCGTGCATCTAATCCCACTCATCTTCCCAACCCCTCATACCCTCTCTCTGATCTTGAATCCTTCCCCCAAAATTAACCTCATTGTGGAAGCTGTAGTGTGTCACAGTGTGTCCCACAATACACCCTTTTGTCCACACTTCTTCCCTTGCAAGAACTCATTGCAATAAGTCACTGGTCTGGTTCCAGGCCTCTGGCTTCTGCTATACTCTCCACACTGGATCCTCACTGGGACTCCTCTCAGATATCCTGTTGTTACTCTGTCTCCTGTGGATATTGCAGCTTAGATCTGCAGCCGGCCCCTTCACATGCTCCAGCAGTTCATAGATGAGACAGATGTTGGGGTGGGCCAACTCAAAGCCCTGAATCTTGGCACGGGTAGTAGCTGAGCTGGTCAGCCCACCAGCTCTCTCACACCCACGCCACAGGGTAGACTCTCCAGCACTGTCCTGGCTGGTTCATCTAATGCTGAAGCCAGGAAGGAAAAGAGCCAGCTCTCCTGCTCTCATGCCACCTCTATTATGCTGCAGCAAGCAAGGGGTTGGGCCATCTCTCCAGCTATCATGACCCCAAGGCCAGTTCTCCCACCTACCATAGGTAGTAAGGGGTGTCGGGAAGGGAGGAGGGTATCTCTCCCTTGCCCAAGCTACCATAAGGCAGACAAGTTTTAGGGCCAGCTCTTTCATGTTCATGTACTCGGGGCTGGCTTACCCATGTCTCCTGCCACCAGGCTCAGCTCTGATGTCCTGCCCAGGTGAGATGTAGAGCCCATTCTCCTGAGTGTTGCAGCAGGTGAGGGTATGGGCCAGTTCGGCTGCTCTCATGACCCTGAGGCCAGCTCTCCTGTTTGCCATAAGTGGGAAGGGGAAAGGGTGATGAGGCAGCCTTCATTTTCTTCAATGTCTTAAAGTTATATTTATACAAGTCTTTCGTTTGCTTGATTAGAAGTGGTTGGGTTTTTGTTTGGTTTGTTTTGTTTTGGTTTGTTTTGTTTTGGTTTGGTTTTGTATATTCGGTGTTTTTGTTTTGCTTTGTTTTGTTTTTTGAAGTTAGATATGTTTTAGGCTGATGTGAAAAGTACTAGTTCTCTGATTTCTTTCTCAGTCTGCTTGTCATTTGTATACAGGAAGGCTACTGACTTTGGTGTGTTAATTTGGTATCCTACTACTTTGCTGAAAGTGTTTAACAGCTGAGGAAGATTCCTGCTGGAGTGTTTAGGATCTGAAAGTATAAAACCATATCATCTGCAAATATAGATACTTTAATATCTCTCCTTTCTATTTGTGTCCCCTTGATCACATTTAGTTGTTTTACTGTCATGTTAAAACTATAGCTTTTACTTATTGGATAAGTATGGGGACAGTGAACATTCTTGTCTTGTTCCTGATTTTAGTAGAGACGCTTTGAGATGTTCAGGTTGATACTGGCTGTGTGGTCTCACTGTAACCTGCCTTCATTATGATGAGGTGTACCCCTTGTATTCCTCATCTCTGCAGGACTTTTATCATGAAGGGTTGTTGAATTTGTATCAAGGGCCTTTAAGAAATCTAATGAGGTGATCATGTTTTGTCTTGTACATGTTTGTGTTATTGATTACATTTATTAATTTATGTATGATGAAACATGCCTGCATCTCTGGGAGGAAGCCAACTTGATCATGGTGGATAATCTCTTTGATGTGTTCTTGGATTGAGTTTGCAAGTAATTACTTTAGTAAGAGTTTTGGCATCTATATTTATGGGGTTATTGGTCTATAAATTTCTCTTTTGCCAGGTCATTGTGTGGTGTTAGTATCAGAGCAAGAATGGCTTTGTAAAAAAGAATTAAGCAATGTTCAGTTTCTATTTTGTGGAACAATTTGAAGAGTATTGATATTAATTCTTCTTTGAAAGTCTACTAGAATTCTGTGCTGAATCCACCTGGTCCTGAACATTTATTTTAATTACTGCTTTTATTTCACTAGAAGTTACATATGGGTCTGCTTAAGTTACTTATCTGCTCTTGGTGTAATTTTGATAGGTTATACACATCAAAAAACTTATCCAATTTTTTTCATGTTTTTCAACAGCATTTTAAAGTATGTCTTCATGAGTCTCTGGATGTCCTTGGTGTCTGATATGTCCCCCGTTCATCTCATTATTGATTTGGATCTTTTCATTGTCTTTTAGCTAATTTGGCTAAGAATGTGTCAATCTTATTGATTTCTCAAAGAACCAACTCATCTGTTTTCTTGATTCTTTTTAAAAATTTTTTTATTTTACTTATTTCAGCCATGGGTTTCACCATTTCTTTCTGTCTACTCTTCTTAATTTTATTTCTACTTGGTGTCTAGAGCTTTCAGGTATGCTGTTAAGTTACTAATATAAGATTTTGCCAAATTTTTGATGCAGGCACTTAGTGCTGCGGACTTACCTCTTAGAGCAGCCTTCATTGTGTCCCATAGGTTTGGGTGTGTTGTATTTTCATTTTCATTTAATTCTTAAGAGTTTTTAATTTCCTTTTTGATTGCTGTTTTTATCCATTTTTATTCAGTAGTGAGTTGTTCAGTTTCGGTGAGTTTGTATACTCTGTAGTTTC
The DNA here is from genome assembly GCF_011762505.2 of Arvicanthis niloticus. Taxonomy (NCBI): domain Eukaryota; kingdom Metazoa; phylum Chordata; class Mammalia; order Rodentia; family Muridae; genus Arvicanthis; species Arvicanthis niloticus. The sequence continues at coordinate 95,252,495 of NC_047658.1, read as the reverse complement.
TTGTGTTAATGTCCAGCTTTAATCTATGGTTGTCAGATATGATATGGGTATTATTTCAATTTTCTTATATCTATTGAGATTTGCTTTGTGTCCAAGTATGTAGTCAATCTTGGAGAAGCTTCCATGAGCTGCTGAGAAGAAAATATATTCCTTTGTGTTTAAGTGGGTTGTTCTGTAGATATCTGCTTTGATTTATGATGATATTTAACTTCAGCATTTCTGCTTAGTTTTTGTCTGGATGGCCTGTTTATTAGTGAGAATGAGGCCATTGAATCAGCCACTATGACTGTGTGAGTGTCAGTATGTGATGTTAGCTGTAGTACTGTTTCTTCTATGAACTTGGGTTCTCTTGTGAATAATGTTTAGAAATGCAATATCTTTTTGTGAATTTTTCCTTTAACTACTATGTAATGTCCTTTCTCATCTCTTCAGATTATTTTTGGCTTGAAGTCTAGTTTGTCAGATATTAAGATAACTATACCTGCTTGCTTCTTGAGGCTATTTCCTTGAAATACCCTAAAGTAATGTCTACGATTGATGATAAAGACTGTTTCTTAGATGTGGCAGAAAGATAAATTTTGTTTGGTCTGGATCTTTTTATTGAGTTATCAATGAGAAGTGTTTCTTGATTCCCGTTATTTTGTTTTTACTGTATCAATTTCTCCCTCTTTTGATGTATTGCTTTATTTATTCCTCGTGTCTTCTTGGGTGTGGTTAACCTCTTCAGACTGAAGTTTTCTTTCTAATACCTTCTGTAGGGTTACATTTGGTTTTATTGTGGAATGTTTTTCTTTCTCTAGCATTGTAACTGATAATTTTCTGAGTATTATAGAGTAAGCTGGCACCTGTGGTATCTCAAAGTTTTTAGACTATCTTCCCAGGCCCTTCTGGATTTTAAGATCTCCATTGAGAAGCCAAATGTTATTCTAACAGGTCTGCTTTTTATATGTGGCTTGATCTTTTCCTTTCACATATTTTAATACCCTTTCTTTGTTCTGTACATGCAATTGTTGAAAGTTATCCTTGGTATATAGCTAGAGGCCTGCCTAAGACACACAAGATGCTGTCTCAAGAAAACAAAAATCTTAGGCTCAGAAGTTAAGTAACATTTTGCTGCTCTTACGGGGGACTTGGGCTAATTTCTCAGCACCCACATGGTGCTCACAAACATCTGTAACTCCAGTTCCTGGGTATCCAGTGCCCTCTTCTGCCCTCTGCAGGCACCAAGTTCACATGTGGTACACACACACACATGCAGGCAAAACACCTGCACATAAAATGAACAAATCTGATTTTATTTGTTTGTTTTCAGACAGGGTTTCTCTGTGTGGTCCTGGCTGTCCTGGAGCTCACTCTGTAGACCAGGCTGGCTTTGGATGAAAATGAATAAACATTTTTAAAATATATATATATGTATATATGGAATACAGACCCAGAAGTCCAATAAAATATTAGCAAAGCAAATCCAACCCAATACCATGTTAAAAAGGATTATATGACGCCACCAAGTGGGGTTTATCCCAGGAGTACAAGGTTGGCTTACTATCAGAGGTCAAATAGTACAGATTATTAGTAGAATAAAAAACAAAAGCCATAGAATAATCTCAATAGACACAGAATATGTGTTTGACAAAATAAAACTTGCTTCCATATTTAAAAACTTAACCTAGTAGAAACTTGAGATGTGACTTATGTGTGATGGTGAATTTCCTTTTCAGTCCTGTCTATTTGGTATTCTGTCTCCTTCTTGTACCTTGATAAGCATCTCCTTCTTTAGGTTGGAAATTTTCTCATTTTCTGTATCTTTAACCCGTGTTTCTTCTTCTTTTTTTTTCCCTCTGTCCTCCTTACCTGTAGATGAGTCTTTTCAGAGTGCCCCAGGTTTCCTAGCTATTTTATGCCTGCATTTTTTTTAATTTAACACTTTCTTTGATTGATCTATCCATTTCTTCTAACTTGTCTTTAAGACCTGAGGTTGTGTCAGAAGCCATCTAAGAATGGCTAAGGCTAACATGTGACTTTCCTGGAGATGACCACCATTTTTGCATGGCCTACAATGTGTGAGCTCTGAGAGGCAGGGTCCCAAGACACTTCACCTCAGGATTGCTTCCTGCAGCTGATACACCTTTTCCTATCCCTATCACACAGTCTAGTGATTCCTGGGCATTAACCACCCTTTTGGGCAGATTTCCTGCAGATCAAGATAAAGATGAACTTTCATGAATTAATGCTGTTTAGATGGATTAATGATTCTATAGAATTCCTGATTCGATTCAAATAATTTTAAGATGAAAGTTTTAAGAGATGGTTTTGGTCGTTTTGCCAGAAAGATATAATAAAGTTAGAATCAAGGCTGGAATGTGCCCACTCTTCATAGAATAGTAAGTAATGGCTGCATAATAAGGAATCCAATGAGCTTTCGCAATTACACTAAAAAGAGAAATAGGCTGGGACACATTTGTGATCAAGGAAAAACGTTCCATCTAGCTCATATCCAAGGATGAAGCCACAGGTGTGCACTATAATAAAACGAGGCCATATTGCTTTAAACTTATAATGAGCTTATAGAATGAAACTTTACTTTGAACTTACATATCAACATCTTTCTGTAACTCTTCTTCTGTGTAACATTTTATCTATGAAGTAATTTTCTAAAGAACTTTTACCTAAGAATGTATAAGAAGGACAGTGAAAAGGAATAAGGTGGCGGCATCTGGGGCTCTACACATCCACCCACCAAATGTATGTGTGTGGTTTGGGGGGTTCTACTTCATCCACCAAATGTATATATGTATATGTCTGTTTGTCTATACGTATGTATGTAGGTATTTGTGTATGTATGTAAGTATACATAAACAGTTGTGGAGCTGATAAGGCAGGTGGTTGGGCCTGACAAGAAAGTGTTTGTTTGTGTGTGTGTGTGTGTGTGTGTGTGTGTGTGTGTGTGTGTGTGTGTATGTATATGTGTCTGTGTATATTGCCTTTGTAAAAATTTTAATTGTTTTCCTTTCTTTTCTCTCTTGTTCACAAAGAGTTAATGAGTTCTAAGCCTTTCACCTGGCCAGGGAGAGGTCCTTAAGCTAGAGAAAAGAGAAGCCAGCAGCTCATTAAAGCACAAATAGTAAGAAACCACTTAATAAAACACAAATATTAAGAGAGTTACAGAGTAAGAAACCAGGGCTTATCAGCACGGAACAGTAAGAAAGAGTTAAGTTTCCAGAGGCCATGAGCTTCTGGCCCCCAGAACAGTAAGAGAGAATTACAAGGCCACATATCATCAGTCTTGGGCTTTTGTCCAACTCTGTGTCCCATTCCAGTACCTGTGATGCCAGGAAGGTCCAGGCAAGATTCTCTCTCCCAAGTCTTGTGATCCGTTGGTGAGGTTTACCTCTGAGGTTTTTGTTTGGCATCCCAAGTTTTCATTTCCAGGTTACTGCAGTTTGGGTTTCTGTAGTGACTCTATTTCTTTGTTAAATTCTACTTTCATGCTTCAAAATGTCTTCATTACTTCATTCAACTGTTTATGTTTTTATAATCTTCACCGAGAGATTTATTCATATCCTTTTTAAAGGCCTTGAACATATTCATAATTGGTATTTTGAAGTCATTGTCTTGTGCTTCAACTATATCACATTTCTCAGGGCCTACTGTAATGGGGTTACTGGATTCTGATGGAGGCATATTGTCTTAGCTGTTCATGTAAGGTTTCTTATTGTTATTGATGTGTGTGTGTGTGTGTGTGTGTGTGTGTGTGTGTGTATACTAGTGCGAGGGTCTCTGTGACCACCAAGGCCAGCAGATTAATGACCCTTGTGATGCAAGAAGGAAATCCAGTTTAACACAACTCAGTAGCCTGTGTTGGTTCAACCTTCTAGAGTCTAACACCAGATAGTTTATTTAGGCTTAGTGTAAGTACAGTACACTTTGGAAAAATGTTTCCTGGTACAACACAGTCTTATGTACACAATGAGGCATAATTATATCTAAACTTTTTCAAAGTACATGTTACTTCCTCCATAAAGATCAGTTCCTATAGGTAGGCTACATGTGTTATCTTAAGGGCCTCAGGGAGGATCTGGTATGGTCTCCATAATATAGATAGTGCAAAGGTCACCTAGGTCTGTTAACTACTTTCAGTACTGCCTGTGGGAACTTGAGGGAGCCAAATGTGACCAAGCCATACAAAAAAAGCAGAGGTCAACAGATTATTAGTCACCTCCATTCCCAGCAGAAAACAGGATATAGATAGATAGATAGATAGATAGATAGATAGATAGATAGATAGATATCTTCCTTTTAAGAGAAACCCTGTATGTTTAACATTCTTGGTTTCCCTAGGCTTCTCTGTGAGTGAGCACAAGGACTTTCGTGCTCCTAACAGTCTAGGTATCTGGAAGTATGATATTTGAGGTGTTTCTTGGTGGTGATATCTTGTCTTGTCTTTGCTAGACTGGTGTTCTATTCCGGTGTTAGTGTTACCCAGTCTGGATTCTTAGCAAGTGTGGTGGCTCCATCTCTGGTGGAGAGTGCCTTGTAGGTTGGTGAGTGGACCAAGAGAAAGACTAAGAGGGGATTTAGGTCTGGGACACCAACTGCATGAGCTTCTTGACAGGAGTTAGGCTTGCAAGTGTAGAGAGAACACAAGAGCAGTGAGGGCTGGGGAATTCAGCAGGCAAAGTTGGCATGCAAGCTACATGAGCTAGAAGGCCTTCCAGTGTGGAGAAGGTGTGGGGTACGTATGCCAGGGGCCACATTCCACCTTGATTCTATTCATCTCTTTATCCTCTTATTCACCCACCCAACCCACCAATCCCACAAGTTCCATCCTACTTTTATGTGGTTTTGTTTTGTCTTTTGGTCTTGGTTTGTGACCCACTTGGTTTAACCAAGGCAAGTACATGGGCATGGGTATAGAGCTATCCACTGAAGCATGGAGACATCCTGAAGACAATGGCTTCTCTTCTAGCAACCTTGGAATGCTATTAGCTCCCTTAGGTAGGGCAGGGCACCGTCTCTGTGACTGAGTATTTATATTTACTAGTTTGGTTTTGTGCAAGCTCTATGCAGACAATTGCAGCTGTTCACAAATGCCGTAAGATAGCCTTTCACAACCCTCCTTTCTCCTGTTCATCTCTTCCATCCTTTCCACTCCTTCTTCTGAGATGTCGCTTGAGCCTTGGAAAGGGTGACATCAGTGTCTTGTTTAATGCTGAACACTGTAGAGTCTCCTGGTCTTAGCAGCAAAACCAGCCATGAGTCTACACTATCCACATCCACTGCAAAGACAGGCTGGGGACAGGGAGGGAAAATGTTTCCTTGTAGAATGCTAATCCTCGAATGCCCCTAGACTCAGGACAGCATCTGAGAGAACACTGAAACATCAGTTAAAACAAAGGCACACTGCATTTGTGGGAAAAGCCATTCCTGGGAGCCATAAAATGGGTTACTTCCCTGTGAGTTATTAGTCAAAGAGGTCCCTGCTACCCCAAAGCCATGAATCTATTGCTACTGTGTTAGTTGTGTGTTAGAACTCAGTGGGAAGTTTCTGCTGCTGAAGATATCGCGTGATGGCTGTAAGACACCACGTGATGGCTGTAAGACACACTGGCTGGAACTGAGCTGCAAGCTCCCTCGTTTGCTTTCTAGACAAGACTTGGGTGGGATAGTTTCTTTGGTCTTTTATTTGTGCTCTATCTTGGGCAAACAGATGTTTGTTTTTGTCTTCCCCCCAAAAGTTACACAGCAAAGTGGCATAGGCCTCTTCTGACCTAGAACTGTGCTAGAGCAATGTGCCCCCTAAGACAATAGGACAGTTCTTCCCAGCTAGCAACACTGACACTAGAATCCAGTCCATCACCTACATTGCCCAGGTGTTTCCTTGCTAATTCAGTTTGAGAAATCTAGGATTAAGTGTCTCCAAGAAAAGCTACAACATGATGCTAACAATACTTTACTAGAAATGAGGATAACATAGAAGCAGGGAGCATCCCAGGCTAACAAGCTCGCCTCCTTCAGACAGAACTCGAAAGTAGATGAGGCACAGGAGTAGACAAAGATGAATGGCTACTTTCCTTCTTCATCACAGAAAGCCCATTAGTGGCCAGTGAAGCAAGGGGCCACTGGGCTGCCTATGTATTCCTAGATAGAAATTCCTATGGAAGTTCTCTGGGCCATAGCAGAGACGCTGAGCTCTGAGTTTCCAGGTAAAGTTTTTTATTTATTAGATATTTTCTTTATTTACATTTCAAATGTTATCCCCTTTCCCAGTCCACCCCCTCTCCCAGTTCATCATCCCATCCCCCCTTCCTCTGCTTCTATGAGGGTGTTCCCCCACCCACCCACTCCCATGTCTCCACCCTGGCATTCCCCTACACTGGGGCATTGAACCTTCACAGGACCAAGGGCCTCTCCTCCCATTGATGCCCAACAAGACCTCTGTTACATATGTGGCTGGAGCCATGAGTGGCCCTTCCTAAATAAGACACAAAGAGCAAAGTTGGCCTGGTCCCAGGATTCCTGCTGCAGAATGCTTCTTTACTGTTGGGGCTGACTTAGGGGAGAATACAAGATCTGGGACTCCTCTCAGAAGGGCAGCTTCAAAGAAAATTGGGAAGGAAGTTCTCACTGGGCAACCTGGGGGCTTGGGGTCCCATTTTCTGAGGCAAGCTGTCCATTTGCTTCCTCCAACATTTCCTTGTACTGACGTTTGAAGAAACCAGCCTGTGGGAAGAAAGAAGAAAATCAGGATGAAATGAGTGGACGAAAGAAGAGAGGACTGGAATCCGCAGTGAATAAAGCACTCACAGACAAGTGTGAGATCTGGAGGTCAGATCTCCCGAACCCACATAAAGGCTGGATGGGCATAGTGCCCCACCTTCAGCCCAGAACTCAGGGGGTGGAGACAGGGGATCCCTGGAGCAAGGTGGCTAGCTAGAATAGTCAAATTAATGATCTCGGAGTTCAAGTGAGAGGCCCTGCTCCAACATATAAGGTAGAAAGCAATAGAGACAGACACCTAACACTTCAGATAGATGTGGGCAAAATCATGTCCCTCAAATAGCCCTTGCACTGAAAAAGACTAAGACCCAGACCAGCCCTGGGGCTTGTGTCAACATTCATCCCTGCCGGAGTTTGTACTCTGTTCTTCTGTAAAGGGACATTCAGAGAAAGAGAGGAGAGTAGCAGAGAAAAGGCGAGAGATGCACAGGCATCTTAGAGACAGAAGGTACAAACGAGAGAAAACTGGTGATAGTGTACCTCAGACTCAGCATGAGCTCTTGCTCACTGTAGGGGGAACAGGATCAAATCCTGCTGTAAGGAGGACACATTGCTCACCTTGTAGAGTACAGCCGTGATGAGAGCTAGCAGCAGCAGACCTCCCACTGAGCTGCCCACAATGAGAGGGACCGGGTTGTGGACTTCATACATCTCCAGTACTGTCTTCGTCTGGAGGAGATGGAGCCATAGAAAGCCTCATGTCTCATGCTGTCTCGCACTCTCCCCACATCCCAGCTTTTACTATTCCCTCTTCCTGGCTAATGTCCTGTTCCAACCATTGAGCTACAGAATCACTTATGCATTCCCAGTGTCTAGGGACCTTCATCCTCCCTCCAGACTGCAGACCCACAGCCAGCACCACAGACTGAACATTCAGAGCCCTCCCTCTCAGCAGCCTGGCTCCCACCTGCCACAGCCACTACCTGGGCTCTCAGGAATGCCTCCTGCCCTGGCAGCTGGGAGTACACAGATGTGTTGAATGTGATTTCAGCTTCACTCAGGAGCAACACCTTTTTCTGCAATGTCTGCAAAAGATGGAGTGGGGGCAGAGCTGGGATTTAGATCTGGGGTAGCTCATGGTTGAAGAACTGCCCTGACTCAAGGATACCCCAGACCCATCAGGCACACATGGACCAGGGGAGGGCCTCTGCTATTGGCCATGTACCTGACTGATCCAGCCAAAGCTGAGGTTGCCCTTCAGAATGAACTCAAGCTCATCCTGGACGCCCAAGGAGGGGATGTCACAGCGGAGGTGCAGGCAGTCAGCAATGGAACAGTCCTGGGGACAGAGAAATAGTTTCAGCCCAGAGGAAAGTAAGTCTGGGGGTAGGAGACAGCAGTAAGCTGTGGAACTTGACAGAAGCATGCAGGCCAAAATAGAGCTGATTATTCAGCAGGTGCCATTTGACATTCAGAAAGTGAGCTCTCAAGTTCTCTGATGCATAGCTTGGTGTGCTTAAACATCCCAGTTTTCCTCACCAGCACGGGGCTCTTCTGCATGTGAGTCAGGAGGTCAGACTGTGTTGGCTTGAGTCTATTCGGATAGCATTGGGTGGATGGGTTCTAAAAGGCAAGTAGAGAACGGGCCATTAGCCACAGCATCAGGGACTCATAAGTAACACAGGTGATATAAGCCAAGGGCATCAGTTGAGGAGCCATAGGTAGTCATATACCTGAGGGTGGGAGACCATCACTGTCCACACACCTTCTCCCTTCAGCTCTATGGGCACCCAAAAGTTGATGCTGACTGGCATGTCTCTCTGTCCCAGATTATTCACCTGTATAGGAGGCACTGATGGCAGAACCTGTGCCAGACTCCTCTGTCCCGACTTTCCAGTTCCCTCTCTCCCATGTCCCCACACTTGCCTGGAATCTATGTTCAACCACACTGGTCCTCTCCTTTTCTGAGTCTGAGAAGTTAAGATACTTGGTGAACTGGTCGTGGCTGGAGAGAAAAGAATCATAAAGTCGTACCTGAGGGAGATCTGGCACCAGAATGATGAGACAAGTAATCAGTTGGATTTGGGATGGCATGGAATGAGGCTTCAGGGCTGGCATAAAGGAGGGCTTAGGGAGTGGGAGGAGCTTTAGGGTGGGCAAAAGGAACCATGCAGGAGCCAACCACCCAGATGATATCTGGGGAAAGACTGGGTTGAGGTGAAAGGAAAACACCTAAAAGCCAAGCCACTGACTCTTTGGAATAGCAGGGACCACGGCCTGCCCCATTTCTATACTTCAACTATCATCTCCGTCCTTCCTGCACATGTGGGATACAGCAAGTTTTGTTGACCATGCATCCCGTCCAAGCTTGACTCCTAGCCCCTACAATCAAGGCCTTTTACCCCACTTTCCTTGCCTTTTATCACCCTGAAGCTTGTAAGGATCCATCTGATTCTTCCGTAGGTCTCAATGTAACAAAACTTCATGAGATGCACTTGGACCAAACCTGGCAATACAGTGGCCACAAGGTCCCTCAGGTACCAACTAATTCTACCTCTGTCCCTTACTGCTCCATTTCCCATGTGCATAGCCTTTACCTATATACTCCAAATTCTAACCCACAACTCCTACTCTTGAGGCAGGCTAGCTGGGCACAGGGGAAAAGAGGGGAAACCTGCATGGTAACTTGGTATAACTGCAGAGTCACACTACAGCACAGTGCCATGTGCTCTGTGTTTACTCAAACAATAAACAAGACCATCCCAAGCCAACTAGGACTAACATGGCTGACTGACGGGATCATAACCAACTTTTCTTCATTAAATGGCACCTCCATGTCATTAACATACAAGATTAGTTGTTCCCATCATGCATCTGAAGACAGACCCATATAAGGATAGAAAAGGTGAGTAAACCCTACAAGGGGGATTTTCTCTACGGCCAATTAGACAAGCTCTCTAGAATCCCGGGTGATACCACTTTTTCATGGGTCTCTCACCCAAATGTGTACTTTTTGCTCTGTAGCACACACTCCTCCCAATTTCTTACATCTCTTGGGTCTGAATTCTTTCTCTGATGGTGACCTGGAATCACTCAGTAGAGGTCTCCATCTGCTTTGTCTTTGATACTTGCCCAGCCTTCATCCAGTGGCAACACTCTTAAGTTTCAATTCTCCTCCACTCAAAGAACTCCTTCTGAATGTTTCCAACTACTCTGGGGACCTCTGTAAGTATGATTGACCTGTAGGACCACATAGGTCTACACTGGTATGTCCTATCTGTGGCTTACATAGTGCATGCATCTTTCTGCCTGGAGAACCCCAAACATGCAGAGCAATGAAAGTGTGAAATACAAGCAAGAAAAGACCCTCGAATTAGGCAGGTCCCAGAACATCATGGATTAATTACACACAGGAGCTCAACAAATATTTGTTCCTGTCAAATGAACTCATAGAAAGTAGGTGAGCGCTATGCCAGACATGGAGCAAACACTGAGAAGGTATCTGCTGAATATTCTCGACCCCTCAGTCTCAGTACCTTCTCCCGTCCTCCTCGGCCCCCCAGGCCCTACCCACTACCCTGCTTCTCTGATCCCCATCTTCATCAGGCATCCCTCACCCTCATCCTCACCAAATATTATCTCTAATTTCTACAAAAGGGGAAAAGGAGGCTTCTCAACCCTTTAATACAATTCCTCATACTGTGGTGACCCCAACCATAAAATTATTCTGTTGCTACTTCATAACTGTAATTTTGCTACTGTTATGAATCATAATGTAGACATCTGGTATATAGGATATGGTATTCAACCTCTGTGCAGTTGTGACCCACAGGTGGAGACTCTCTGCCCAATGAGCTATATCTGTCTCTTATTTAAAAAAAAAGAAAAAGAATGGTTTTACACAAATGCCAAAGACCCTTTTGAAAATTGCTTTTGGTCAAGTCCAATATCATAGACCCACCAACGTTTTGATGACCCTTCTTTGAAAGGACCTTTGTTCTGTTTCAGGAATCCACTGCTATAGTTTCATCCTGAAGCCCCGCCCACTCCCTACATTTAGACTTGGCACTCTGAGTGGCACAGTCAGTAGGTAGTGGAGCCTTTGGAAGTGGACCCTGCTGGGAAGTTTCTAGATCAGTGAGGGAGTGGCCAAAGGAGAGTATAAAACCATAACTCTTTCTTCCACATCCTCTGTTGCCTCCTTACCATGAGATCAGAGCATCCATGAGAGACACTACATCACCACAGACTCAAAGCATTGGGCGGACAAACCATGGGCTAAAACTCCAAACTGTGAGCCTAAATATGCCCTTTTCATTTATAGGCTGCTTCAAAGTCTCATAGTGATGGAAAGCTGATTGACATGCCATGTCACCAAGGTCACAGAGCCAAAGAACAGCACGTGTAACCTCGATCTCCAGTTAAGCTCTCAGAACCTCAAAGGCAAGGGTGTGTTTCGTACATCCTAGAGAACCCAAGAAAACCCTGTGGATTTTCAAAGCCTTTTGAGACCTGTAACCTGTATTAAATATATGCTGTCATGATAATGATTTCACAATTAATGTCAAAACCAGCCAGTAACAAACATCCACTGGTGAGCATGCACAGTCATCGGCATCATCTCCCACTGGAAAGAAAGATAATAACACCTGAAATATCCCAGATGATCAGTAGTGACCTTGCATACACTGTTTCTAAGTGAAGAAGAACCACTCTGAGGTCCAGGGAACGAACCTGCTGATCACAGTGTACACAGCGTACTTCACTGGGAGCTCCGACTGGAAGGTGGTTTTTTGGGTTTCGGATCCGCCATTCTCACTGGGAACAGAGATGGAGCATGGGATGTAAGGATCAGGAGGAGAAGGACACCCCCCCCCAAGGGGGGCTGGCCCAGCTTACCTTCTCACTTTGGCTCTTAGAAGCAGCCTGTCCCCCAGCTCAGCTTTGGGGGAGACGTCAAAAGTTACCAAGAAAGTCATCTGAGGAAGAAAGTGGAGAGGTCAGAGAGATGTGAGGGAGGATGGGGACAGGGGACAGGGTGTGCAGAAACCAGGCTAACCTGTGAGCCTCCACGGAAAATGACGTGGCTGCTGCTGCAGCTGGTGCTCCAGAGGCCCTGACTCCTGTCTGGGATGCTGTCACACATAAGGTGCAGGGAGTGCCGCCCCCGCCGCTGCCACTGCTGGCTCTAGTTAAAAAGCAAGGCCAAATGTGCACAGGAGATAAGTGCATGTCAACGTTCCAGAGAGACTGAGATCTGAGGACATAGTACTTGAGCATCGACATCTGGTCAAGCTTTCTATAGTGTAGAAGGTCTAGTCACCAGAAACCCTCACCCTTCATTTCTTGTTGGGTTTTTATTCTTATTATTATTGTTTGGTAGCCTAGGCTGTTCTAGAACTCACTAGGTAGTCCAACCTAGCTTCAAACTCATGGTGATTCTCCTGCCTCAGGCTCCAAGTGTTAGGATTATAGGTATAAGCCAGCTTCTTGTTTCTTTTAAAGGCCTTTTACTGTGGATAGTTTCAAACATACTCCATAGAGAGGGTAGACTATCACCGCTGTCTCTGTCACTCAGCAGAAGTTACCAGCATTCTCCTCTTGTTCCCACAGACTAGTCTCTTCTTTTCTTTTCTTAATGATTTAAAGTACTTCCTATACATCATACTGTTTTATCCCAATAAATCTCAATGTCTACTGGACACCAACAAGGTTATTTTTAATATAACCACAAGGCCAATCAAATCACATGCAACAGAATTAGCAAAGACTGCCAAATGTGGCTGTCATACTCCGTTTTCCTGAGTCGTCTCTTAACTGCGTTATTTTTAAACTGCTTACTTGTTAAATAAATGTCTGACAAAGATCCACACACCACACTGGGCTATGTGTCTAGAAACACCATCACTGCTCACACTCTGGGAAGTGCCTTTCCTAGTTTGTTTTTCACAAGTAATTAAAAGGTGCTCCCACTACAGATACTAGATCAAGAAACATGGCAGACCTACAAGGCAAATCAATGTATGCTCCCAGTTCAAACTCCCACTCAAACAAACCAAGTGTCAAAAGATATTTGGGGGAGAATAAGGGAATTTGACTATGCTTTTAAGTGTCAAGAGTAGTTTACTTTATTGGGTGGCATAATGACTCTGGGGTCACATTAGACGTTGTTGCTGTTCAGAACTCCGGAGTAAAATGAAGAGAAAGCAATGGTCCAATGTCTAACACTTGTTTGGAAATATTTCAGCAAATAAAAACAACCCAGGTGTGATGGTGTACACCTGTGATCCCAGCACTGGGAGAGTTAAAGCAGGAGGATCAGGAGTTCCGGACAAGCCTTGGCTACTTGGATTTGAGGGCAGCCTGGGCTAAATGAGACATTGGCTCAGAGACAAAGAAACAGATGAAGCAAGATTCAGGGTGTTGCTTGTTGTTGGCACTTTTGATGGTACTTTTAGGAAGTTTTAGGAAGTCAAAGTTTTAACTTTGACCCCTTCAGTAAATTTTTAAAATTGTTCTAACAATAAAATTTTTGGAAAAAAAAATTGTTTCTTGAAAACTCTTTAACAGTTCTGTCTTCTAGAACCCCATCAGTTGCTGCTGTCATCCAGGTAGAACTGAGAGTCTGGGGCAGAAGCAACATGGCCCATGTACCTGAAGTATTTCCTCTCTGCCTTCATGGAAAAATTTCTGGCAAGCCCAAAGCCAGAGTAACCAGTAAGTTTAATTTCTTATTTTACAATATTTTTCAAGTATTTTTCCAGTTTGAGGGGTATATGCCTACATTCTTAGCATTTTGGAGGGTGAGTCAGAGGATTGTGAACTCAAGACCAATCTGAGCTCCCTAGTGAGCTTTAGGCCAGCAAGTCTCTGTCTCAGGAAAAGGGCAACTACCACATACACACAGGACAAGGAGGCCAAAGGCATACAGAGAATGACACACCTGATTTTTGATGCCCGGAAGAAGTATTAGGGAACCAGGGGCAAGAGTCTAACAAGATGTCTGCGTGTGCCAAGTCTGTTCTTTCACCATGTGGTTTCTGTGCTTGGCGGCAAGTGTTCTTACATTGCTGACCCTGGAACTCACTTCCTATATTCAGTATCTTCAAAATATGGTGCCAGAAGTACAAGACCCAGACAATATAACCCCACCATCCAGTCAAGACTGGTTAAGATCTCTTGACCCACCAGAGACTGATAAGCAATGGCCTCCCAGCCTGAACCTAGGACAGGCTTTGAACCTAGGACAGGCCTATACTATGCAACCCATTCACCTCTTTGTTCCAAAGGAATACTTGGCCTTTTGCAGCTCGTCTAAAGGACAGACCCACTGGGTAGAACACAGTGACTGTGGTTCCATAGGAATCTTCTCCACCATTAGACACCGTCACATCTACAGTCAGCTCCAGGTCACTTCCCACCACCAGGGTCTTCAAGCTGGGTGTTGAGAGGAAAGAGATGATCCTGTGACTGAGGCTAGAAACAGTCTGGGGACGAAATGCATGGTGGCATGGTGAAAGATAGACAGGAGACGCCCTGGTTCTGAGCCTCAGGTGAGAGTATGAGTCAGCCAAAGGCAGGAGCCCCAGATCCTGGGAGGGAGGCTGGCCTCTGGGGAAGATCTAGAGGGTGAGAACTCACTCTGAGAAGCCAAATATGATGCCAAGATCATCCTGGCAGATATGGTCAGCTCCACAGTTCTTCTCAAAGGGAAGCTGAGAAAAGGAGAACATGGGAATCAGTTCTGGGGCCACAGGCTGCTCAAGCCACGCCCACACAGGGCCCAAGCCACACCCACACAGACTGCCCAAGCCACACCCACACAGACTGCCCAAGCCACGCCCATAAAGACTGCCCAAGCCACGCCCATAGACGGCAGCCTCTTCCCAGAGCAAAGAATGTCAAGCTCCCTGCCAGAGACTCGCTGTGACTCTCTGGCTCCATAACAGATCCCAGGCTCTCAGGCTTCAGCAAAATGGCTGGCACTGTTCTTATTTCCCCCAAGAAAGTTCACAGGCTCAGGTAGCCAAACCTCAGCACATGAGAGCACAGCCTCAACTAGATGTCCCACCTTCTCACTCCTCCCCCACGCACACCATTGTGGTTGCACATTCTTTTCTCATAATACAGGATCCAATATGTCCTCCTCTTGCTGCCCAGAAACCAGAGACAGCCTGGCTTCAGGTTCAGACCACATGTGAACTACTTACTCATCAACCACATGGCGTGAAACCTTCCTGTCCTCTGAGACCAATAAGAAGTGGTCTGCCCTCTACCGTGTAGGCCTGAACTCTGCTCAGGGGCCCCATCATGCTGACATCTGTCCATACTGTTACTAACTCTCCTAATAAATATCTTACCCCAAAACACAACCTGCCTTGGGGTCCCCCGTAAGCCCCAACCTCATGAATAACAGACTCACAGAGGCCGTGAAGTACGTTTGGTCATCTACAGCCAGCATCGGTTGGAGGTCTTGTAAGAAAGGGACGGGCACACCAACAAGAGAGAAGTTGAGGCGCAGAGTGATAGGGGTCACTGAGTCCTCCACACAGGCCTAAGGGAGAGGCATTTGAGGGGTGGTTTTAAAGGAAGTTCCTTGCATACTTACTGGCAGTGTCCTATCTCTGCATAGAGGGGGTTAGAGCAATCCTATCTGTAGTCAGTAAGTGCCTGTAGCTTTCACCAAGGTGGAAAGTCTCTGATCCACCCTCCCCTCCCCTTACAGCTCTCTTACTTTATTCAATGGCCACTCATGAAACCTTTCTATTCTCTTCTCTGGTTTTCTCTTTGTAGCATTTATCCCTACCTGACATTCACTATCTAGAAATTTGTTTAGGGCCTCCCATCATCACTGAGGAACTCCCTGTGAGAAATGACTGTGTTGTCCCCTGCTGTGGGCATGTCTCAGGAGACAGCCATAAGTATGTGCTCATTAAATGCCTGCATGAGTCAGCCTGAGGCCACATAGCAACCCTGTTCTCTTCCCTAAAATCCATCTGGGTGACCCCTGGCGGCTGCACGCAGCTAGAGTTATTCGTTTGCTTATTTACCTAACAGGTATTGTGCCAGATAATTACGCCTGTATGCCAGATCTGGGGCTAAGGCTATGCCACAGGAAAGCTCAGATCTGGAGCTAAGGCTATGCCACAGGAAAGCTCAGAACATGCTGCGTTCTTTCTTTGCTGAACTTGCTTCCAGTTCCCAAATGGCATCTTCCCACAACTACCCCACACCCTATGTAGATCCTCTCACCGGGAGAAGCAACTTCACACTTTCACAGTGCCTGTCCAGACCAAGGGTTTTAACTAGAGTCAGAGCCTGGGTCTTTGTCTCCTTGAAGATGGCCCGGGGACTCAGGCGGCCAGGGTCTAGGGCCAGGTCAAAGGTGACAATACTTTGGAGGTCACCTGTTTTCCCTGTAAGGAAAAACGGAACACAAGGAAGATTGAGAGGACCAAAAATTACATCATCAGACAGAAGTCCTAGGTTGGAGGCTTCCCAAGGCCAGGATCCAAAGGAAGAGACTCACCTAGTTGGGTCTTGGAGATTTCATAAATATCAAGGCAGACAGTGGCATCACCCAGTATCTGCTCAGGGGCCACCTGTTCCTGACACTCAAACACAGACCTGGAAATCTCTGCAGGCGTGAAGCTTATAGTCGATAACATTCTAAGAATCGGTCTGGTCCTGTTGGCGGAACACTGAGCTAAGGAGAGGATCTTGGCCGCTGGGACCACAGCCTCCAAGTAGGAAGAAAGGTCCTAGTCTGGACCTAGGATAGATGGGGAGTTTCTGAGGAAAGTGTGCTCACCTGAGAAGCAGCACGTGCCCCTTGGACCCCACAGCTAGGTCCACTAATCCATCCCGGGTGAGGTCCTGACCCCCACTTAGTGACTGCCCAAAATACTGGAGCCTGGAGAAGACCCGGGATCCTGAAATCCTCTGTCCAGAAGAAAAACAGAGTCAGTCTGAATGAAAGAGTGCTATGGCTTAGCTACAGCTGGTTTCCTCAAGGAGAGTTACAGGTTTGCCAAACCTTTCCAAGCAGACTAGTGGAACTGCGTTATTGCCAGCCTTGCCCTCTGTGCTGGCTAGCCTCTATGCCAACTTGGTACAAGCTAGAGTCATGTGGAAGAAGGGAATGTAGAGAAAACGCCTCCATACAACTGGCCTGTAGGCAAGTCTGTGGTGCCTTTTCTTGGTTGATGATATGTTGAGGTTGGCCAGCACAGTGTGAGCGGTGCTATCCCTGGACTGGGGGTCCTGGGTTTCAGGAGGAGACAGGATGTGCAAGCCATGAAGAGCAAGCCAGTAAGCAGAGCTCTTCCACGGCCTCTGTAACAGTTCCTGCCTCCAGATTCTTACCTTCTTTGAGTTCCTGGCCTGACTCCCCTCAGTGATGGATGCTGATATGGACCTGTAAGCTGAAATAAACCCTTTTTCCCCAGGTTGCTTTTGGTCATGGTGTTTTATCATACAAGAGAAATGCTAACTAAGACACTGTCGAAGAAATTAAGTAGGTCTTATACAATTTAACTCATAGAAATATGGTTAAAGAACAGGAGTTCTCCCTTGACTAGACGTGGGGACACAGGATTGTAATCCCAGTACTTGAAAAGCACAAAACAGAAGGATCTCTAGTTCAAGGCCTGAGCTACATAGTGAGAATCTTTACAGAGAGAGAAAGAAGAAAGAGAGAGAGAGAGAGAGAGAGAGAGAGAGAGAGAGAGAGACTAGCCCTTCTCTGCTCTCCCTGACTTCCTCTCTTGCCTTATATAATCTCTCCTTCTTACACACGCTCCCACCATCTGTCATGATGGCAAAACACGCATTCACAGAAAAAGTGTGTGATGGAGTGAGATGAAGGAAAAACTCATTGTGGGTCAGTGAATCCAGAATCACTGAGGGTCAGTGAATCCAGAAAGGCCTATGGGTGGCACCCCAGTGGCATTTGTAATTGGACGTAAACCTGTAAGACACTTTGGCAAAGAGAAGCTACAAAGTGGTGTGAACTGGATGCACCGCCAGTTATTCTCCCTGAAGCACACACCTTCTTTAGATGTCCTTACATTATTAAACTGTGTTAACGGTTATAACAAGTGCAGCTTACTGTAACAACATGACGGTACCGGGTGCTAGTCTGAGTGCTATATGGGAACACACATGCTCAGTCCTCACAGCCGCAGCCGCAGCAGCGAGGTGTGCCTAGTCCATGCTATCATGACCAGTTTACAGACGGACACTGAGAGGTATGTGTACTGAGAGGTGTGTGTACTGAGAGGTGTGTGTACTGAGAGGTGTGTGTACTGAGAGGTGTGTGTACTGAGAGGTGTGTGTACTGGTCTCTTCTCTTGCCGTTGTGACTAAATTCCTGACTAAACAACTAAAGGAGGAAGGATTTATCTGGCTTGTGGTCTCAGGTCACTGTGACTGAGAAGGCATGGGAGAGTAGAGCTGTTTGCAGACAGCAGCGAGAAAGAGGAATAAAGGGAGACGAATGGGCGGCAGGAGAGACAGAAACACAGTTTCCAGAACGGTCTTGTGCACTGTGTAAAGTTTACCCTTGAATTAGTCAAACACTGATTTCTTTGCCCTCATATCATGTTTCAATACAGACGCGGTGGTGTAATGCTTATATCAAGAGTCTCCTGCCTCGGGTTTGTGGGTTTGTGTAAACAGTTCTTACCATTTACTCTCTACCTTGTCAGTAAATGCTGATCACCCAATGGCTGGGCGGCATGTCTGCCAGCCAGAGCAAGCAGAAAGGGAGGGGGGGGATTCAAGTCTGCCAGGAAGATGGAGGGTTTGGAGCCATGAGGAAGGGGTCCAGAGAGAGATTGTGGAAACACACCTGAACCCCAAAGAGTCAGGCCCATAATAAGAAGCAAATATATTGGATCGTGGCTGTGAGGTAACCAGATTAGCTTAGAGGTAAAGGTGGATGATCTCTCTGCTCACTATTGAGGTGCTGCTTCAAATAAATCTTGCTTTCTCTGTGTGGTTCCTGGGGACTAGCGTAAGGTAGAGAAATACAACTTCTGGATTAATGCACTACTTACATTTATATTTTAAATAACTCATTTTATAGCATACAGAGACTTTACTAATCTCTTAGTACTCCTGAATTCAATCTCAATTAGCAAGAGTGACCAGCCAGTGTCACACCGTCGCTAGCAGAATTACAGGGTTCTTTCCCATCATTTTCTGAAGGGTGAAGCAACTGTTTTAAATATTCACACACTGAACAGTTCACCTCATATCTCTGTGGCTTTTTGAGTGTTCAGAGTTGTGAAACCATGTCCATGATCAATTTTAGAACACTTCAGCACCTCAAAAAGAGATCTGGCACCTGTTAGAAGTCACCCCATGCCGTCATTCCCTCATGCCCAAGCTTGCACAGCCAGTCATCCACCTGCTGTCTCTATAGACTTACCTATTGAAGACACTTCACATAAATGAGACCGTACACTATCTGAGCGCTTCTAACTGGCTTCTTTTACTTAGCATCAGATTTTTAGGCTCATCCACATAGCCTGTTCATGGTGGGGTAACATGCCATTTCATGGATAAACATTTAGTTTATCTGCTCATAGGTAGATGGGCATACAGATTGCTTCTACCTTTCATGGTTATTATTAACCATGAATAATGCTTCAAAAGACGTTCTATGTAGTTTGTATGAGGACATGTTTTCAGTTCTCTTGTGGTAGAATTGTCTGATCATATGACAACTCTATAAATAATCTTCTAAGAATACATTGTTTCAAAATAGCCACACCACTTCCCACTCTCACTAGCAGTGCCTGAGCACTGGGCTTGTCCTGTTGATTCCTGGCCCTCCTGACTCCAGCTGTGCTGATGCGGGCGAGGTCACACCTCACTGTGGTGATGTCGGCGCCTCATGGGTAACGATGCTGAACATTTGGCCTTTGCTGTGTCTGCTGGCCTTTGTTAAAAGACTTTGGAGAAGCTAAGGCACCTGTCTGTTTGACTGCTTTAACATTTGCCAAGGAAAGCAGCCGTTCCTTCTAAGGGAATCCTGTCCCACTGTGTGGAAGGCTCCAGCCCAGGTAGCTGGAAGGATCATCAATTGTGGGGATGGAGAGAAATTAAAAAGTATTTAAAGAGATGAAGGGACAGGAAAATTAGCATAGCAAGGAAGTGAGACCTAGGGCTGATGAGCATGGAAGAACCACTGAGAGTGCTGAGCCAAGGGACAAGAAGTCCCCTTGTTTACACTGAACCTTGTACTTACCAAGCCACATCTATGAAAGACGTTCTCTACCTGACTCATGTATCTAGCAAAAATTACTAGAGGTGCAGTTTGGAGACTACTCAAGTATTGAGCCTCAAGTCAAAGCACGGCTTGCAGAAGTTAGTTATCTCATTTCTCAATCATGTGGGTTTTACCCGCTGCAAAATACTCAGTGCTTAGCCAAGAAATCCACGAAGTCACAGAAGAGAGTTGTGGTGAAAGAAATGAGAAACAAAAGGGAAGCTATTGTAGATTTGGGAGATAGTGACTGGGCCTCACCTGGCTGGGTGAGGGAGTGATGTCCAGTCGGGAGGCTCCATGAAATATGTAGACAGCACCTCTGTTCTCCTCCTCTCCAGGTGCACCAACAGCCACATCCGCCAGACTGTCCCCATTCATGTCCCCTAGCACTGTCAGAGACGCCCCAAAGCGGCCCCAAGGATGGCCCTGCTCCCCATGGAGGGTGGCCTCACACTGCCACCTGCTCCTCTGCAGAACAAAGGCAGTGTCAGGCCCAACCTGGGCAGACCTCCATCCATACCCAGATGCCATCAGCCAGCACTCTTAACCACTTACCACACCAGGCATGGGGCACACTGCTACCTGCCCCCCTCGGGTCTGCTCATAGTAATGAGGGGCTCCGATCAGGACCAGGTCAGTGCTGCCATCGCCATCCATGTCCACAGAACAGAGAGATGCCCCAAAGTAGGAGCCGATCTGGGGGGCCACCCAGTCTGAAGTCATCTAAAGATGCCTCCTCTGGCCAGGTCCTGCCTCTCTCCCAGTACCACAACCTCCTCCACAGGCCCCAGAGCCCGTTCATCTCCTTCTTCTCCACCCTGACCCTACTGCCCAGTCTCATACTCCACTCTGGCTTCTTCCATACAAACCTGTGTCCCTCTGACTTCAGACTTGGGCTTCCAATGCCTGTATTCCTCAGTAAAGATGACAACCTTCCCTGTGTGCTGGTGGCGAGGGGCCCCCAGGATCAGGCTGTGGACCCCCTTCCAAAAGGCCAGTGCGGTGGAGTAACCTGAGGGGCCCAGACCTCAGCACAAAGGCTTGTCCTGTTTTCAGGCAGCTCGCCCCACCCTTCTCCCCCCACAGCCTCTTCTTACCCAGGTAAGCGTCTCTCATGTCCACATTCTCCTGAGACATGTTGATGAAGGTGGGTCTCATATTTGGTGGGTATAAGAAGGCACCTCCAGACCAGCTGAAGCTTCCCACAGCCCCCAGGACTGGTCCATCCTGGGAGGAAAGGATCCCAGGGCTGAGTGGGATGCCAGCCTAATTCAAAGGAAGAGCTCTCTGGCTCCACACACCTAGCTAGCTAGCACTTGCCTCCCCAGTGCCCTTGTGTTCACCAGCCTAGAAGGGGATCAACTCACAGGCGTAAACACAGCACTGAAGCCCTCCTGGGACATCTCCAATTCAAAAGAACTGCTGCTTGGTGTCTCTGTACCTAGGGAAGGCAGGATGCTTGGTTTTCAGGAAGAAAGACAACATTTCCCATGTTCAAGGAGACTTCTTAGGAGAATCTAAGATCAGACATCAACAACTCTTGCAAGGACCAGTGCCCAGCTTGTGAGGGTCTAGGTTCAAAAAGGGAAACCCTATGCCTGAAGATTCCTGAGGATTCCTGAGGCAGGTAGCTTCATTGCTGACTTACCCTCAATGGCAAAGATCTTCTCCTTCAGCTGATCCTGAATATCCTTCAAAGCATCAAAGTTCTCCACGCTGAATATGTATTCGTGGGAAGGCATCGATGCAATGGCCTCTAATTCTTGCCTGGACTGTGCTCTGTAAAAAGCTTCTCCTACCTGTCCCCAGAAAACACCAACCCACTGAGAATGGAAATTTTCCTAGGCCTTCATGTCATGTTACTGCTCGAGTCTGAGAAATCCCCTGTGGGTCCATGTTTTGAGCAGCTTGTGTGGTGGAGCTTGGCTGGCTAAAGTAGGGGTGAGCCTTTGAATGTTATCCTACAGCCACCCCCACTCTCTCTGGCCTCCTTTCTGGTCTCCACATGTGAATTGCTATGATATCATACTCCCACCACCATAAACTCCGCCCTTCCTTCTCCTCTCTCATGGACTGAGTCCCTCCATGACTGTGAGTCAAAACAAATGATTCCATCCCAGAAAAGGAAGAGTGTAAGGGCTAGAGGGTAAGGGGGAGCACTGTGAAGTTCTGTCTTCTGGACATGACGTGGCTGTTGCATTTATGAACTTTATACCAGCTGTGGTTACCATCACAAGACCACATAAGATCAGCCCAGCCCAAAGTCCCACACAGATGGGAGAGGGGACATCCAAGCCCCATCCCACGGAGCTGGCAGGGGTGAGTCATCCTCCTTTGAGAGTATGGTTACTAGTGAGGTTCCCAGTGCTCTGGCAGATGACATAGCCACAGCCATGAACATACAACAGCACTAACTGGACTTGGTAGACTGCTTTTTAAAACACATGAAATTAAGAAAAGGGGAATTGGCGGACACCAGGGGTAGACAAGGGGAGAGAAATATGAGATAGAGGGGGGTATGTGATTACATCTCATTGTGTGAAACTCTCAAGGAGTGAAAAATAAAATAAAGGACATCTCTCCCTTCCGTGTTTCTGTTGGATGCTTTTACCACAATGAAGCAAAGGTGGCTAAGGCATTACACGCGCTATCACCCACCAAAAACTATTCAGTCAGCCTTGGAGATTCTTTCTAAATGAGGTTCAAATGGCATTAGGGAGTTGAGGCAATGGGGTCCCCAGGCTGAAGGAGCCTTCCCTGGCTCCATATGTCTAAGACAGCAGGAGATGAGAAAACTGGTTTCTACCTTTAGAGGAAGTTGCTTCAAGAGGAAGTTACAGAAGGAAGTGGTGGGAAACCATTTTTGCGTCCTACCCCAATTGCATAACGAATGATGCCTGCAGCCTCTGCCACAGGGATGACATTATCATAACTCAAGTTGTCCCCTTCTTTCTTCCCATCTGTGATGACAATGAGGACCCTGGTGGCATCTTTCCGAGCTCCACTTCTGGCGGTGAACAGTTCTGTTCTATCAAGAAAGAAGAGAGTCCGGAAGTCTGTAGATAAAACTACACTGACTTCTGCTGACTGTGAAAATGGGGATATAGCCTTTTCTGTAGGAGGTTCCCACCCCCACTCAGAAACCCCCAACTAGCAAGGGCGTCAACAGGCTACATTTTAGGTTCTTTCCACTTCCCTCTTAGAAAAGCAAATGAGGCCCAAAGGGAACCCTGGATGCTTTGGGAAAGGATGCCAGAGAAGTCTGGACTCACATGACACGCTTGATAGCTGAGGCTGTGTGTGTGTACCCTCTCTGCTGGTTTACAGAATTCAAGAGACTTAAAGGCCTTGTTGTGGAGATGAAGTCATTGAAAGTAAAATGTATCCAGAAGGAATTGGAGAACTGCATCAGGGCGAACTAAGAAAAGCACATGGGAGTGCAGGCTAAGATTCCCCAGGACTCCTCAAACATACCCAGCGAGCCTTCCCAGTACACCCTGGGCCTCAAGTTTCCTCAGGGACTCACCCGTGTGCTAGGTCGCTGAAGGCTCATTACAGCTTTAACAAAGTCCAGCATTTTTCTAAAATTTGTGGAAGAGATGCTACCCGAGCCGTCAATCAAGAACACAATGTCTTGGTCCTGCTTTGGACACTCTAGGAAAGGATGTTGCTTTGATCCTTCAAGGGACACTCACAAGATCTCCTAGCCACAAGAACTCACTTTCCCAATACCCTCCACCACCTCAGTCTGACAATCACAGCCCAGTTCCACTTGTGAGACCCGACTGTGTCCAGACTCTGTCTTCTTTAGTCCTCAAATGCAGACAAGGCCTTTGAGTCTCACAAAAAGGCTACAACTGTAAACGATCTACACCAAGCCAGCCCAGTAGATACTAAAGTGCAAGCATCTTCCGTCCCAGTAACAAGAAAGCCTTCTCCCTCCACATAGATTGTTAAGTTCTTCCCCTAGAGGTCAGCAACAGTCTCTCCCCACGACAACCAGCTCAGAGAGGGCCATAGTCTGTGGCCAGTCCCTGTCCTAAGTGGTTAGTGCTGTATTTTTGTTAGGTATTTTCAATATCATCCCTGGTAAGAGCCACACACTACCTACTGTCTTGTTCTCAGTTTCAATATGGGTTCTCCTCCAGGGCAATATTAGAATTTTTATTCAGGTGAAAATTTCCCAGCTCAGGAAAATGGGCTCTACCCTCTGGAGTGGCAGCAGTATCAGGGTTCTTAACTGCAGTGTTCTTTGTCTCCCCACAGAGAGGTAATGGAAGCATCCAAGAAGACAAGGCCCACTAACCAAGTCTACAGTCTCTGTGAATGTGCCTACCACTCCCCCCAGCCCTCTCTTTCTGTGTCTCTCTCAAAAGACAGAGACATGTGTTCAGACATTTCTGTCGCTGGAGTCTAAATCCAGGGGATTTGTGTAAGAGATGCCCATCCATTTCCCTAAGGGCCTCAGAGTGAGTATGAAACCAGAAAACAGCCTCAGCCTGCTGTTGGAAAAGCCCTCATTCCTTCACTTCATCTTCCATCTCCAACAGCAACAGAAATGCCAAGCCCAGTGTATGTTGACCAGGTAAACACACACACACACACACACACACACACACACGTGGAGAACATATATCCAACTCAGACTGCACCTTCATCAGTAAGTCCCAGACGGTTGCACTAACCAGTCACTGAAATATTAATCACCTTCACTTTCATTCTAAGAGTAATAGCAGCTTATATCATCAGCACTATCATGTCATGTCAGGCACTGAACCAAATGGGTCACCTTGTGTTACTTGCAAAGCTTCACCCATTACTAGTCACATTTGACAAATGCAAAATCCAAAATTCCAAGACAATAACAGACTAGGTATTAGGGCCAGCACTGTCTCTCCAGCTGTACCATCTGGCAATGTATTTTCCAGATTCTCTCTTGCTTCCTCCCTTTTGGAAAAGAATCTGACCCACTGAAGCCAAGATGCATATGCATGTACTCCTCAAAGGAGCCGGTGGCTTGCTTACCCTGCTGCTCGGTTGGTAAGTTCTGGTTCTTCATGAATGCTGAGCTCAGTAGAAAGCAGAGCCCTGTCAAGTATGTATTCTCTCTGCATGTGCGGTGCACAGTAGGACCACAAGCCTTGGTACAGAGGGAATGATGAATGGAGCTTGTTCTGTTGGTCTACCCTTCAGCCCCTGCATCTCTAGCCTCCATAATACCCCTAGCCCAGAAGCCTGGGTCCCTATTCCTCCCCCTCAAGATCTTTCTGTAAGACCAAGAGCACTCACCAACAGCCGAGAAGGGTTGGTGGCAGCAGCAAGGGACAGGCCCAGGGACATGTTCACAGCCTCTGGGGGCACTGTGGAGACAGACATGTGCACAGTCACCCTTGAGGACAGATGTTATATAAGAGATGAGTGAGTCTCACCCTCCACCTGGCTAACAGGGAGGCCCCCTGGGTAAAGCAGACATCCAGATTATAAGGGAGGTGAAGCATCATGGGGGTACAATGGTTAGGCCCAGGAGCGTGTCTGAGGCTGAGTTTATGGAGAGAGCTGCAGCTGCCAAGTGGGACTTCTGGGCTCTACACAGGCCATATAGCCCAGGAGCTTAGCATTAGGCCTGAAGCAGGACCATGACTCACCCTGGAGGTAGATGGGCTCACATTTGCCCGTGTGATAGGCACATTTGTAGAGGCCGCCTGTTTGGTTAGTGGCTTTGATTTCCTTTGGCGCTCCAACCACCACCCTGTGGGGAGATAGAGAGAGCACTGCAATTAGGGGTCACTGCAGAGAACTAACTTTACCTCTGGAAAATGGAAGTTCAATTTAAATTCTGGGTAGGTAGTTTGTTTTGTTTTGTGTTTTGTTTTCTGCTTTATTCTCTCCCGATAGGAGCCCTCCATTTTTGGCAACTAGATATTTCATAAACATATGTTAGATGGACAGACAATTCCTTGTAAGTGTACAATGAAGTCTAAAGGAACACCCCCTGTGGTTTGCAGGTCTCACATAGTGCCTGGCATTTAGCAAGCACTCGGTAAATGTTATCTGAAATTGTTCTAAAGGCCTGTTTTCAGTAAAACACTCATAACAGGAATAAAATTGCCACATCCCACAAAGAAAATGTCTACATGTGATACCACTGGAGTGTGGGGCTGAGGAGGACAGGACTCTGTATAGCTACTGCCAAGTCCGCACCAGGAACCGTCGTACTGGAGTACGCTGTGTCCAAACTCAGCACCATCCATGTGGAAATGTGTCGGCTTCTTTGTATCCAAGTTGAAGCCAAGACAGGAAACAAACACTGGAGAAGCATAAGAAGCTTTAGAGAAGGCCCCCTCCCTCCTGACCACCTTCCTGACCACCTCAGCTGCATCTCCCAGGCTCCTGACTCCTTCGTCTCTCTTCCATGATCAATACCCCCAGAGCCCCTGGCCCTGGACTCCAGACTCATCTCTTGTCTCTCCTTCACCTAGTTCATGAGTCACTTTCCACTGTTAAGTTTCAGTTCTGTTTCCACAGAGTGAGCATCAAAGTTGGAAGACACATTTTTCCCATCTCTATCCGTGGGGCTTTGATGAAAAAGAATCCAGGAAAACTTGGAAACCGTAGGGGATTTATGAGTGCACCATGAATGTACGTGCTCTGCCTACTTCAGAAATCTGTGGGTTGTCAAGGCCAACTTGCCTCCCTCTCAAGATCTCTTGAGTTCTCCCCCAGACGGCCTCTTTGATATTTTCTCATTCCCCAAACTCCAGATCCAAAGCCCTTAAGTCTCAGCATCCCTGTAACGTCAAGTCACTCTCCTTACCAAGATCCTGACCTCTCAACCACAGCCATGAGCCACAGGCTCATGGGCCTAACTCACTAAAAACAAGTACCCAGCCCCTCTTCTCTGGGGCCCAGGCTCACCCATCAGCAGAAGAAAGGCTATCCAGGTACGGATCATGACTGGAGAACAGAAGCAGGCTCTGAGCAACCAGCAACTTTGTAGACAGCTGCCAAGTCACCCCTGAAGAAGCAAATGAGAAGAAAGGTGGTCAGGAGGCCAGAGACCAGGAGGGAAGTTGTCAGCATGACTCAGAGAGGGAGGTGGCAAATTGAGATTTTTCATCTCAATGGATTGAGAAGGGACTGAGGCAGCTCACACCCTTCCACAGAAGAGTCACTGTACTTGAAACAACTTGGTGACATATTTTCCTGGTTCCCCAATTCTTGCCTGGATAGATGTAAACTCCTTGATTGTCTCATCCCTCTCAGCATTTTGAACTGATAGAAGTTTCTCTTGACCTTGAAGTGTGAGTCAGCCGCAGGAAGAGAGAGACCAGATGCCGTCCTACAGGACGCTGTGGGAGCCCTCCACTTCTGGCCTGGAAAAAGACTAAGAATTAAGCCTGTGATCCATGTAAGAAGCACAGACTGGCATTCATTCATTCACTGATTCATTCATTCATTCATTCATTCAGTGGATTAGTCATTTACTCAACAAACAAAATTAAGGGAGATGATCTGAGCCTTTCGCTAGGTACAGGAGAAAACATAACCCAGAGATCAGTGTAAAAACACATAGGTATACACAAAGGGGGCTCTGTGAGAAAAGAAGTGCAGAGACCACTAGAAATATCACTCAGACTGAGAGGACACCAGACAGCTTTCTGGAGGAGGCAGCACTTGAGCTGAGTCTTAAAGGCAGCCAGGGTCAAGAGAATGCTAAAAACTGAATTTCAGAAGCAATGGGATTATGAATTATAATCATTAGTATTATCATCCATTAAGCTCTATTTTGGAAGATAACCCTGGCCCACAGCTGGCCATTAGGCCCTTTCTCCCACCAAAGAACATGCCTCTATCAGGCACTCCAACAAGGGGGTGGGGCAAGCATTGGATCACAAGTTCTGGTTCTCATTCCTCTCCCAGGAAAAGTTTGATTGTGCCAGGCCACCAGAACAATCTTGGATAGTGGCAGCCAGAAAAGAACTGAGGTGCTAAGTAGCTGACATTTGTGACAGTACCTTTACAGTATAAATCTTACCCTTCAGACCTGCTTTAAAGATAACACCGATGGCATCTTGTTTGCTCTAAAATGGCTAAGCTTAGAGTTTCTGTAAAACATGTTTAATTGCTCAGAATGCAACTCAGGGCTGGGACTTTAAAGAGAAACTCAGGTGATATCATATGTGACGTATCATAACTCAAGACCTACATAACCCTCAAATAATTTCCAGGTGGGGCCAGTTTCTCTTTGGGCAGTAGCCAAACTGGACACAAGCTATTTTTATTAGAGGTTTTCTCCTTATTTTTCCTCATTTCATGAAGTGATTTCTCACCGGAGGCCGTGTTTCTCGGCACACTTTAGAGCTGACACAGCAGAGTGGAAGATGAGATTGTCAAGAGATGAGGCTGGGCTGTCAGAGAAGAACGGAGAGCGAGCAGGCTACGGGCCCTGGGAGTTTTGAAAGACTTTGATTTTTATCTTGCAGGCAGAAAGAAGTGTAGGGAGGTAATGAGAAATAAGATATTCACACTCGCCTTTCAGAGAACCAGATTTGGTTAATGTCCCTGGGAGCCTGCACTTTTCTGAAGAGAAAGGAGGAGTAAACCAGGGGACTGGGGCTGGGAGGAGAGGAGAAAGGGGAAACTGAGGTCAGGATGTAATATACTAGAGAAGAATGAAGACAAAAGAAGAAAAGAACCATAAAGTGAAAAGGAAAGAAAAGCAAGGACCAAGAGTGGTTCATAATATCCAAGTTATGGAGTCAGTATGAGGCTCCAACAGAGAGCAGGCTGTCAGGGAAAACCCAACATGCTCACATAGCATCAGACTGTTAAGGGGCAGGATACTATCTTTCTGTCTTTGTTTATCTCCAGGAGCCAAAAACCATTGCCCAAGGAGATGTAGTAATAAGAGAGAGGAGGAGGGAATTGGGGAAGAAAAGAGAGGCATCAAGAAAGGGGAATCCAGGGCAGAGTCTACTGGACAGCCTGCTGGCTCTGGGATCTCACCTCTCCAAAAAAAAGCTTTGGCCTCGGGAAACTGCTCCCATGTTTTCTGAGTCTTTGCTTTTTGTCCCCGTGTTCTTTGTCCCTCCCTGGAAGGAAGGCAAACACATGGGCAGCCAGTCCAAAGCACAACACTTGCTATGTCTGTACCAGGACCTGAAGAAGACCATCAGTCAAGGTCAATACAACTGGCTGAAAGTCAGGGAGCAGAAAGTAGGAACTGCCATTGACTGTCCCTCATCCTGACACTTCTGCCCAGCTGAGACCCCTCCACCAACACCATGACACTTAGCACCATCAGACCCCCAGCCAACCCCCTTTTCTTTAAGAAAGAGGCATGGGGAACCAGGTCCAAGAGACAAGAAAACTCTATCTCATCCAGATGAACAACAGAGTTCCTTCCCAGGACAGTGGGGAACCAGATGAGGCTGTTAAACCAACAGACCTAAGCCAAGAGACGGGACCCAGATATCTTAAAGAGGAACTTGAAATCTTGAGAACTAGTTGGAGAGGAACTTGAAATCTTGAGAACTAGTTGAGACCCAGGGTGGATGAACAGACTTGTTTACTCATGTCTGTGTGCAGTGGGGCAATGCTTTCAGACAGTTTCAGGGCTAAGATTGATGGTTTGAAGGAGCCAGCCACCGGCAGCTTCATAAGAAAGATGTCACGAACATCTGTTTGCTTACACCAATGGCCTTCCCCAATGAGCCTTCCTGGTTTTGACCTCCCCTTCCTGTATTTGTCTCACTTCCCCTATTTGAATAAAATAAAAGGGGTCTACATTGTGTTTTGAGACAAGGTCTCTCTCTGAACCGGAACTCACCATTCCAGGAAGACACTTGTCTTCGTTGCCATGCACTGCAGTCACACACTTGTGGCCATGATGTAAGATGAGAATGTTATGTGGATGATATAAAAGATCTGCAGAACAAGCCAGGAGATATTAAGTCACACAAGGAAGAGCTTAGCTAAAGGAGCACTCCAAGCTCTCTCATCAGGAAGGAGCATGACTCTGCCAGGCAGAGCTGTGTCGGTATTTTACATTGTAAATCCCCCTGTCTCTCCGAACCAGCAAACCTTGGGATTTCTGCCTCTGTGAGACACGTTTACTTGCTGACATGCAACACGGAGCCATGAAACTACACAAGCTGATGTGGGTTTCTTCAGCACTAACTTGCTTTTGTACATTAGCCAGAGCCAGTCACTCATGATTATTACAGAGTTTTCCTTGTTTTTCCTGAGTGTGCGAGTATTCATGGACACATACGTATACACGCACAGGCATGTTCACACATTAATTTATTAGTTAATTATTTAATTAATTAATAATGCAGTAAATTACTTTTAAAACAACAACAAAAAAAGAATATTCCTGGAAAAGAAATCCATAGAAATTCATCTAATTACAGGGTTTTTACATATATTAGATATATTGGATCAACACAAAGCATTTTCTATTACCCTTAATTATTTAAGAGATAAAATTTCAAAAAAAAAAAAAAAAAAAAAAAAAAAAAAAAAAAAGCCGGGCAGTGGTGGCGCAAACCTTTAATCCCAGCACTTAAGAGGCAGAAGCAGGCAGATTTCTGAGTTCGAGGCCAGCCTGGTCTACAGAGTGAGTTCCAGGACAGCCAGGGCTACACAGAGAAACCCTGTCTTGAAAAACAAAAAAACAAAAAAACAAAAAAACAAACCAAAAAAAAAAAACCAAAACACCAAAAAACAAACAAACAAACAAAAAAGAATTTCAGGTGTTTTTACAATTCTTTAATTCTTCAACATATATACATATATATATATATATATATATATATATATATACACACATTCACAATGTATCTTGATCATATCCATCCCAAACTCTCCCCTCTTGCTCCCTCAAGACATCCTTCAATATATCTCTCTCCTACCTTCATAGTTCATTTTTTAAATTTATTTTTATTGGATATTATATTTACATTTCAGATTTTATCCCCTTACCCCACTTCCCCCCACCACCCAGGAACCTCCTATCCCATCCCCCCTCCTCATGCTTCTATGAGGATGTGCCCCCACCTACCCCCCTCCCACCTCCCCACCCTCAAATTCCCCCCCACTTGGTGTTCATCCTTCATGAGACCAAGAATCTCCTCTCCCACCTATGCCCAACAAGGCCATCCTCCCCTACATATACCACTGGAGTCATGGGTCCCTCCCTATGTGCTTCCAGGCTGGTGGTTTGGACCCTGGGGAGCTCTGGTTGGTTGGTATTGTTGCTCTCCTCATGGGGTCACAAACCCTTTCAGCTCCTTCAGTCTTCTCTCTAACTTTTCCATTGGTAACCCCATGATCAGTTCAATGGTTAGCTGTGAGCATCCGCCTCTGAATATGTCAGACTCTGGTAGACCTCTAAGGAGACAGCTATATCAGGCTCTTGTCAGCATGCATTTCCTGCCATCCCCATAAGTGTCTACCTTTGGTGACTGTACATGGGATGGATACCCAGAGGGGATGGTCTCCAGGTGGCCCCTCCTTCAATTTCTGTCCCACACTTTGTCTCCATATTTGCTCCCTTGAGTATTTTTGTTACTCCTTCTAAGTAGGACTGAGGCATCCACACTTGGTCTTCCTTCTTCATGAGCTTCATGTGGTCTGTGAGTTGAGTCTTGGCTATTCTAAGTTTTTGGGCTAACATCCACTTATCAGTGAGTAAATTCCATGTGTGTCCTTTTGTGATTGGGTTACCTCACTCAGGATGATAATTTCTAGTTCCATCCATTTACCTAAGAATTTCTTGAATTCATTATTTTTAATAGCTGAGTAGTACTCCATTGTTTAAATGTACCACATTTTTTGTATCCATTCCTCTGTTGAAGGACATCTGGGTTCTTTCCAGCTTCTGGCTATTATAAATAAGGCTGCTATGAACATATTGGAGCATATGTCCTTGTTATATGTTGGAGCATCTTCTGGGTATATGCCCAGAAGTGTATAGCTGGGTCCTCAGGTAATGCTATGTCCAATTTTCTGAGTAACTGCCAGACTGATTTCCAGAGTGGTTGCACCAGCTTGCAATCCTACCAACAGTGGAGGAGTGTTCCTCTTTCTCCACATTCTCACCAGCATCTACTATCACCTGTGTTTTTGATCTTAGCCATTCTGACTGGTGTAAGGTGGTATCTCAGGGTTGTTTTGATTTGTATTTCTTAAGGTGCTTCTTGGCCATTTGAGTTTCCTCAGTTGAGAATTCTTTGTTTAGCTCTGTACCTCATTTTTTAATAGGGTTATTTGGTTGTCTGGAGTCTAATTTCTTGAGTTCTTTGTATATATTAGATATTAGCCCTCTATCAGATGTAGGATTGGTAATGATCTTTTTCCAATGTGTTGGTTGCCATTTTGTCCTATTGACAGTGTCCTTTGCCTTACAGAAGCTTTGCCATTTTATGAGGTCCCACTTGTCAATTCTTGATCTTAGAGCATAAGCCATTGGTGTTCTGTTCAGGAACTTTTCCCCTATGCTTAGGTATTCAAGGGTCTTCCCCACCTTCTCTTCTATTAGTTTCAGTGTATCTGGTTTTATGTGAAAGTCCTTTATCCACATGGACTTGAGCTTTGTACAAGGAGATAAGAATGGATTGATTTGCATCCTTCTACATGCTGACCTCCAGTTGAACCAGCACCATTTGCTGAAAATGCTGGGGGGGGGGTTTCCCCACTGGATGGTTTTAGCTCCTTTGTCAAAAATCAAGTGATCATAGGTGTATGGGTTCATTTCTGGATCCTCAATTCTATTCTATTGATCTTCCTGCTTGTCTCTGTGCCAATACAATGCAGTTTTTTATCACTATTGCCCTGTAGTACAGTTTGAAGTTAGGGATGGTGATTCCCCCAGAAGTTCTTTTATTGTTAAGAATAGTTCTCACTATCCTGGGGTTTTTTGTTATTCCAAATGAATTTGCAAATTGCTCTTTCTATCTCTATGAAGAATTGATTTGGAATTTTGATGGGGATTGCATTGAATCTGTAGATTGCTTTTGGCAAGATGGCCATTTTTACTAAATTAATCCTGCCAATCCAGGAGCATGGGAGATCTTTCCATCTTCTGAGATCTTCTTCTATTTCTTTCTTCAGAGACTTGAAGTTCTTGTCATACAGATCTTTCACTTGCTTGGTTAGATTCACTCCAAGACATTTTATATTATTTGTAACTATTGTGAAGGATGTCATTTCCCTGATTTCTTTTTCAGCCTGTTTATCCTTTGAGTAGAGGAAGGCTACTGATTTGTTTGAGTTGATTTTATATCCAGCCACTTTGCTGAAGTTGTTTATCAGGTTTAGGAGTTCTCTGGTGGAAGTTTTAGGGTCACTTAAGTATACTATCATATCATCTGCAAATAGTGAAATTTTGACTTCTTCCTTTTCTATTTATATCCCTTTGACTTCCTTTTGTTGTCTAATTGCTCTAGCTAGGACTTCTAGTACTCTATATTGAATAGGTAGGGTGAGAGTGGGCAGCCTTGTCTAGTCCCTGATCTTAGTGGGATTGCTTCCAGTTTCTCTCCATTTAGTTTGATGTTGGCTACTGGCTTGCTGTATATTGCTTTTACTATGTTTAGATATGGGCCTGAATTCCTGATATTTCCAAAACTTTTAACATGAAGGAATGTTGAATTTTGTCAAATGCTTTCTCAGCGTCTAGTGAGATGATCATGTGGGTTTTTTTCTTTGAGTTTATTGATGTAGTAGATTACATTGATGGATTTCTGAATACTGAACCATCCCTGCATTCCTAGGATAAAGCCTACTTGATCATGATGGATGATTGCTTTGATGTGTTCTTGGATTCGGTTTGTGAGAATTTTATTGAGTATTTTTGCATCAATATTCATAAGAGAGATTGGTCTGTAGTTCTCTTTCTTTGTTGGGTCTTTGTGAGGTTTAGCTATGAGTGTAATTGTAGCTTCATAGAATGAATTGGGTATTGTTCTTTCTGTTTCTATTCTGTGGAATAGTTTGAAGAGAATTGGTATTAGGTGTTCTGGAAGGTCTGATAGAATTCTGCACTAAAACCATCTGGTCCTGGGCTTTTTTTTTTGGTGGGGAGACTTTTAATGACTGCTTCTATTTCTTTAGGGGTTATGTGACTGTTTAGATGGTTTATCTGCTCCTGATTTAATTTTGATACTTGGTATCTGTCTAGAAAATTGTCCATTTCGTCCAGATTTTCCAATTTTGTTGAGTATAGGCCTTTGTAGTAGGATCTGATGTTTTTTTTTTTTTTAATTTCCTCAGTTTCTGTTGTTATGTCTCCCTTTTCAGTTCTGATTTTATTAATTTGAGTACTGTCTCTGCGCCCTTTGGTTAGCCTGGATAAGGGTTTATCTATCTTGTTGATTCTCTCAAAGAACCAGCTCCTGGTTTTGTTGATATTTTGTATAGTTTTCTGTTTCTACTTTGTTGATTTCAGCCCTGAGTTTGATTATTTCCTGCCATCTACTCCTCTTGGGTATATTAGCTTCTTTTTGTTCTAACGCTTTCAGTTGTGCTGTCAAGTTGTTAGTGTATGCTCTCTCCAGTTTCTTTTTGTGGGCACTTAGAGCTATGAGTTTTCCTCTTAGTACTGCTTTCATGGAGCCCCACAAGTTTTGGTATGATGTGTCCTCAATTTCATTAAATTCTAAAAAGTCTTTAATGTCTTTCTTTATTTCTTCCTCGACCAAGTCATCATTGAATAGAGCATTATTCAGTTTCCACATGTATGTGGGCTTTCCATTGTTTTTGTCATTATTAAAGATCAGCCTTAGTCCATGGTGATCTGATAGGGTACAAGGGATTATTTCAATCTTTGTATATCTGTAGAGGCCTGTTTGGTGACCAATTATATGGTCTATTTTGGAGAAGGTACCATGAGGTGCTGTGAAAAAGGTATATTCTTTTGTTTTAGGATGAAATGTTCTATAGATATCAGTTAAGTCCAATTGGTTCATAACTTCTGTTAGTTTCATTGTGTCTTGGTTTAGTTTTTGTTTCCATAATCTGTCCATTTCTAAGTGTGGAGTGTTGAAATCTCCCACTATTATTGTGTGAGGTGCAATGTGTGCTTTAAGCTTTAGTAAAGTTTCTTTTATGTATGTGAGTGCCCTTGCATTTGGGGCACAGATGTTCAGAATTGAGAGTTCATCTTGGTACATTTTTCCTTTGATGAATATGAAGTGTCCTTCCTTATCTTTTTTGATTACTTTTGGTTGAAAATTGATTTTATTTGATATTAGAATCACTACTCCAGCTTGTTTCTTGGAACCATTTGCTTGGAAGATTGTTTTGCAACCTTTTACTCTGAGGTAGTGTCTGTCTTTTTCACAGAGGAGCATTTCCTATATGTAGCAAAATGCTGGGTCGTGTTTATGTATCCAGTTTGATAGTCTAGTCTATGCCTTTTTATTGGAGAACTGAGTCCATTGATATTAAGAGATATTAAGGAAAAATGAATGTTGCTTCCTGTTATTTTTGTTATTGGAGGTGGAATTATGTTTATGTAGCTATCTTCTTTTGGGGTTGTTGGAAGATTACTTTCTTGCTTTTTCTAGGTTGTAGTTTCCCTCCTTGTGTTGGAGTTTTCCACCAATTATCCTTTGAAGTTTGTGGTAAGATATTGTGTAAATTTGGTTTTCTCATAAAATATCTTGGTTTCTCCATCAATATTGATTAAGAGTTTTGCTGGGTATAGTAGTCTGGGCTGGCATTTGTGTTCTCTTAGGGTCTGTATGATATCAGTCCAGGATCTTCTGGCTTTTATAGTCTCTGGTGAGAAGTCTGGTGTAATTCTTTATATGTTACTTTACCTTTTTCCCTTACTGCTTTTAGTATTTTTTCTTTATTTTGCACATTTGTTGTTTTGATTATTATGTGGCTGGAGGTATTTCTTTTCTAGTCTAAACTATTTGGAGTTCTGTAGGCTTCTTGTATATTTATGGACATCTCTTTCTGTAGGTTAGGAAAGTTTTCCTCTATAATTTTGTTGAAGATATTTACTGGTCCTTTAAGTTGGGAGTCTTCACTCTCATCTATACCTATTATCCTTAGGTTTGGCCTTCTCATTGTGTCCTGGATTTCCTGGATGTTATGGGTTAGTAGCTTTTTGTATTTTGCATTTTCTTTGACAGTTGTGTCAATGTTTTCCATGGTATCTTCTGTACATGAGATTCTCTCTTCTATCAATTGTATTCTGTTGGTGATACTTGTGTCTATGACTCCTGATCTTTTTCCTAGGTTTTCTATCTCCAGGGTAGTCTCCCTTTGTGATTTCTTTATTCTTTCTACTTTCATTTTTAGATCCTGGATGGTTTTGTTTAATTCCTTCACCTGTTTGGTTGTGTTTTCTTGCAATTCTTTAAGGGATTTTTGTGTTTCCTCTTTAAGGGTTTCTACCTGTCTACCTGTGTTCCCCTTAAATTTTTTGAGAGTGTTATTTATGTCCTTCTTAAAGTCCTCTATCATTGTCATGAGAAGTGATTTTAATTCTGAATCCTGCTTTTCTGGTGTGATGGGGGTGTTCAGGGCTTGCTCTGATGGGAGAACTGGGTTCTGATGATGACATGTAACTTTGGATTCTGTTGCTTACGTTCTTGCGCTTGCCTTTCACCATCTGGTTAACTCTAGTGCAGCCTGTACTCACTGTCTCTGACTGGAGCCTGCCTTTCCAGTTATCTTGCTTGTGTCTGAACTCCTCAGGGTCCAGATGTCTCTGTGATCTTTTAATCCTGAGCTCCAGCTGCTCTGAGTACAGTGTCTCCTCTAGGATGTCTCAGGATAAGGTGTCCACTGCTCTTGAGTGCAGTGGCTCCTCTAGGATGTCTCGGATATGGTGTCCACACAGGAGCAGACCAGGCAGGTGTCTGCTCCAGGCATCAGGTTCAGGCGAGGGGCAGAAGGCAGTCCATTTTTTTTTTAATCTACTAAATTCAATTAGTACAGCCCGCATTCACATGGCTATAGGTTATTCACTGGGCAATCTACCAACAGCCATACCCTCACTAAAGAAAAATGACCTCCCTCACCAGCCATACTACCAATAGCTTCTCAGCTGGGGATGGGCCTTCACAAGCTCCTCCCCATCCATGCTTGATACTACACAGGCAGCCATAGCTCTGACTTCATAAGGGTGAGAGCTATGTCATGTTCAGAAGATAGCGTTTTGCACACTCTTCTCCACCCTCCAGCACCTACATTTTTTTCTGTTCCCTCTTCTAAAAATGTTTCTTGAGCCTTACGGTTGGAGTGGGCAAGTGACTTAAGTGACTTCTATAAGGCTAAGCACACAACAGTCATTTATTCTTAGCACCATGACCAGTATAAATTTCTCACTAACTGCTACTCATGGAAAAACAAAAGCAAGCTTCTGCAACCAGAGTGAAAGCAGCACAAACCCATGGCAAAGTTCAGAGGTCAAGGGTGGGGTCCCATGAGTCCCTTCCCCTTCCTACTGATTGTAGATAGGGCCAGTCTTGTGTGGACCCCATGCAGATAACTGCAATTGCCATGAGTTAGCAGTTGCAATGGTCTTATCTCATCCAGAGAATGGCGTTCTGCAGCCTTGCACACTGTGCTCCAGCTCCTCCCCACTTCCCTCCCCGCATCTCTGCAATGTGACCTGACCCTCACAAGGGTGGCCTTAAGTGATCTTTTAGGGCTGTGCCTATGTCAACTACTCATGTTCTGTGTCTTAGACGCCCATGTGTCTCTGCATTCATCACAGGTTGGTTTCTTTAATGTGTGATAGGGCTGGAGAGATGGCACAAGATGAAGTGCTCACTGCACAGGCAGGAGGACCAGGTCTCCAGCATCCACACATAATGCTGGTTGGGCCTCGTGGTCCACCTGCATCCCAGTGCTCAGGAGGCTGAAAGCGAGATCACAAGAATAGCTAAGTCAGCAAGCTCTGAGTTCAAATGAGAGACCCCACTTCTCTAGATGAGGTAAAAAGCAATAGAGAAAAAACCATGGAACCAACTCCACATGCACACATATACCACATGCACATGCAAAATATATATTTCCATTTTAAATAAATAAATAAAGTAAAATGAAGTGACCACAGATTTTGTTATTCACTTTTCTTTTTTCCCATTTTTTCTTATTACAAAAAAATTGCATTTAACAGCCAGATGTAGTGGTGCATGCCTTTAATCCTAGCACTCAGGAGCCAGAAGCAGGTAGATCTATATGCATTTGAGACCAGCCTCATTTACATTGTGAGATCCAGGACAACTAGGACTATAGAGAGATTTTTGCCAAATATGTGTGTGTGTGTGTGTGTGTGTGTGTGTGTGTACACAATTACATAAAAACAATTATCAGAAAAAGGTGTCAAACAAATAAAACAGATCAAGGTGTACCCAGACAAAAAAAATAAACCAAAGTAACAAAGTAAACAGTTTATGTCTCTAGTCCTTCAAGATGTAAGAAAAGTTTAATTAAGAAAGAGCAAGCTCGATCCACAGAATTAGGTCAGTGAACCATGCTCTTTTCCTGTCTAAAGCTAACTCTCGCTTCCACGGGTGAGAATTTTAAATGTAGTATGGGATCTCTTTGCTTCCTGTGTTCTGTCTAAAACAAGCCATGGTAACCGTTTCCTTTGATACAGAATTTTGTATTCTTGAAAATTTAAAAAGAAAATGGCTTAAGGCCGGAGACAGACAGAGGGGAGAGTTGGCAAAGCTCCACTTTTGAATATTTATCTTTAGTTCTGATATAACCTGCAAATGTTTATTATTAATTTCCTGGTTTCAATCTTCTTTTAACTTACATGGAGTATCTAAAACGCTTATTAATCAATAAGTTGTAATTTTCCTTACTTTTCCTTAGATGTTTTAATTTTTTTTCCATTGAAAAATGTTTTATACAACCCATTTAGAAAGAGATCATGCTTTTCCCCTCCCCCAACGCCTCTCAGATTGTCCTCGCCTTGCCATCTACCCAACTCCAAGCCTTTTTTTTTCTTCTTTAAAAACAAGCCAACAAACAAAAAGCTAGAAACAAACGTCAAATGTAGACACACACACAATGGAAACCAAAATATACAAATAAAAGACCCATAAGACAAATTTTTTAAAGCCCCCCCCCCCCCAATAAAGCAACTTGAGACAAAATATCTACAAAAAACATCATTGAGTTTGTTTTTACTGGCCCTCTACTCCTGGGCACAGGGCCTACCTTGAAGTGTGGTAAATATCTTTTGCCCACAGGTATCAGCTATGGCTACCTTCTTAGTTGGGGTGGGAACCCCTCCATTTTCCTCTCTCAGTACCAGGATCCCATTTGACTTGAACTGCATGAGCTACCAGCCTCTGTGCAGTCACTTGTGCAGCAGCCCCGGTGTCTGGAGGACTGTCCTCAGGGTCATCCCCCACCTCCGGTTCTTACAGCCTTTCCAGCTCTTCTGCACAGATCCCTGAGGGGACTGATGGATGAAAACGCCCTACTTAGACTGAGTACTCTGAAATTTCTCACTCTCTGCATATTGCCTGTAGATGTTACAGCTCTGAGGGGAAAGGTATGTTGGCAGCCATGAGCCAAGGAATACCACAAAGTCATACCACACAGCAAACTTCACACAAGAGATCTTTTGGTAGAGACACGAGAGGTTGGCTGCCTCTGCGCCAGTGAGAAGCAGCAGGGGACTGAGCAGGAGACAAGCGTTGTTCGTAGGGTTTCTTGGGGGAGTTTTCTAGGGTGGAGATTTCAAGGGTGAAGATTTCTAGGATGAGATTTCAATCGAGGGATCGGTGGGGTTTTGTGCTCAGGGATTTGGTAAGTTTTCAGACCCGAAGGCGGGCTCCTGTCTTCTACCCTGCATTGTCCGGTTGAGTCTTTGTGCCTCTCTCAGCCAGCATCAGAGAAACTTCTTGCAGCCAATGGGAACTAACAGCAGAATGTCATTAAAAGTCATGTTGTTGCTACGTTACTTTAGCAGAACAATAGTATTTGGTTTCCCCCTAGATCCATGGCCTATCCAGTCCCAGGTTCTTGGCTACCATAGAAATATCAGGTATGGGTTTCACATAATGGAGTGGGTCCTTAATCTAATGAAAGAGTGGTTGGGGGAAAAACAAACAAATAAACCAGTGGTTGGTCACTGCCAGAACATTGTACCACTGCTAAAGCAGCATATCTTGTAGGCAGGTTGCCTTTGTAGGTTGCAGGGTCTGTAGCTGAGTTGATGGTTGTCTTTTTGTCAGGTAGTACACAAAGCACCTTCTCAAACCATGTACTTTAGTCAGTAGGAGTGAAGCCTCTAGTTATGCACTGGCTCAGCCTTTCCGTGTTTGAAGAGATGTGTACACACTGTTTTCAACAACAGAGCTTACCATCAGTTTGTGGAGAGAAACCTTAGTAACAGCCTGAGGTATCTGAGGGTTTTCTTGGTGTCTCTGACTAATGACTCAGCTGGATGGAGCCTGTCGCAGGAGATTTCACTTACTGGTAGAAAGGGTCTACTTGGGGCTTTATCTCTCACATTGATAAATGACTCCATTTAGATTTTTTCATATATGTATATTTTTTATATATGTATATGCTACAATCATAGGTTTCCATATGGCACCTCAAACAGCTCAGTGTTAGTCGTCCCTCACCCATATTCCTCTCCTAGCCTATCTCCTCTTCCCCTTCCCATTCAATCCTTTCAGTTCCCCCCATCTCTCTATGGCAATATATTCTCTATTCCCTTGCTTGGGAAATCCCTCCTCCCACTAGTCCTTACTAAGTACCTAACCTCTGTTGAATTGCTGCATGCATAACAAAGACTTAAAAACTAACATTCATATGTCAAAGAAAGCAAACAATATTCATCTTTTGGGATCTGAGCTAACTCACTCAGGATGAATTTTTTCTAGCACCATCTGTGAACCAGAAAAGTACATAATTTCATATTTTAACAGCTGACAAATACTCAGTTGTGTCTCTGCAGTAGGATGTAGAACCCTTTGAGTCTATGCCCTAGAGTAGTATAGCTGAATCTTTAGGTTGACCTATTCCCAGATTCCTGAGGAACCTCCACATTGATCTCCACAGAGGATGCACACGTTTGTGCCCCGGTCCGCAGTGGATGAGTGTTCTTTGCCTGCATCTTCATCGGCATGAACTGGCATTCATTTTATTGATCTTGCCCATTCTGACTGGGGTAAGATGAAATCTTTAAGGAGTTTTTATGTGCATTCCCCTAACGGCTAAGGATATTGGACATTTCCTTAGATGTTTCCCAACCATTTGTGTTTCATCTTTTGGAGATTCTCTTCCTAGTCTATATCCCACTTTCAAATGTGTCATTTGTTTTCTTGGCGTCTGGTGCTTTAGTTCTTCATATCTTTTAGATGCTAACCCTCTGTTAGATGTGTAAAGGACTTTCCAGCTCTGTAGCCTGTCACTTTGCCCTAATGATGGTGTCCTTTGACATTCCAACCCCTTTTGGATTTGTGAGGTCCCATTAACTGTTGTTCTCAGTGCCTGTGCCATCAGTGTCCTCCTCAGAACATCTTTTCCTGTGTCAATGAACTCAAGCCTGTTCCCCACTTTCCCTTCTATCAGATTCAGGGTATCCACTCTGACCCTTCATCCACTCGGAGCCTTGTGCGGGGCGATGAATAGGATCTATGTGCATTCTTCAGCACAGCAACCCTGTTTGAGCAGTACCTTTTGTTGAAGATGTTTTCTTTTCTCCAATTTTGGCTTCTCTGTTAAAAAAAAAAAAATGGTTAGGAGTCCACAGGTATAGAGACTTACATCTGGTTCTTCAATTCCATTTATCAATGTGTCTGTTTTATGCCAGCACCATGCCGTTTTGATTACTATAGCTTTGTAGTCCAGCTTGAAATCAGGGATGGTGATACCTCCAGCAGTTCTGTTATCACTCACGGGCGATTTAGATATCCTGGGGATTTTGCATTTCTATATGATTCTGAAAATTGTCCTCTCTGTGTCTGTGAAGAATTGTGTTAGAATTTTGATGGGGATTGTATTGAATCTGTAGATTGCTTTCAGTAGGATGGCCATTTTAACACTACTCTACCAATCTGTGAGCATGGGAGAGCCTTCCTTCTTTTGGTGTTGTCTTAAGATTCTTATTATACAAACTTTTCACTTACATGGTGAGAGTTACCCCAGTGGAATACTTTAAGTGGGGCTTAATGGGCTATCCTAGTAGCAATATGGGAAACTTTGTTGCTGACTGTAATTTGTTTGAACTGTAAAGACCTGACCTAAGAGGTTTCAGTGGAGAAGAATTTCAGTATATGGCATAGAGACTGTTTTTGTGGTAAGAATGTAGCTGCTTTTTGCCTTTGTCTGAAGAGTCTACCTGACCCTAAGATAAAGAGTTTTATATTAATTGCATTAACAAAGGAAGTCTCAAAAAAGCCCAGCAGAGACTTTGTTCTCTTCTCATGAAGAGCATTTTGAACAAGTGTAGCAAGCTTAGAAAGGAAAAATATAAAATATATGATATTAAAGGGGCACCTTGGACAAGATGACTTGCATCTAAATTTGCCTCATCCTCCTAAGGAGTTGCAAATTTAGATGCAAGTCATCTTGATCAAGGGTAAAGGTGTGGTTACCACATTCACAAAGGTGCGACAGATGGGCACTGGGATTCTCCTTGATGGTGGAGGCCATCTAAAACTAGCCATCAAACTTTTCCTGTGAGTGCTTACTAACCAGTGCTGGCAATGCATCAACCATTCCCCACAGGCTTTTCCAGGGCCTTGATAACCATGTGGGAATGGTGCAGCCCAGCTCCTTCTACTCTGGATGATACCCAAGTGTGTATTATCACTGTCTCCCAGGTATCCACTATTCACTGTCTCCCAGGTGTGCACTATTCACTGTCCCCCAGGTGTGAAGTATTCACTGTCCCCCAGATGTGCAGTATTCACTGTCCCCCAGGTGTGCAGTATTCACTGACTCCCAGGTGTGCAGTATTTGCTGTCCCCCAGGTGTGCAGTATTCACTGTCTCTCAGGTGTGCAGTATTCATTGTCCCCCCAGACGTGCAGTATTCACTCTCAGGTATGCAGTATTCACTGTCCCCCAGGTGTGCAGTATTCACTGTCTTTCAGGTGTACAGTATTCATTGTCTCCCAGGTGTGTAGAATTCACTATCTCCCAGGTGTGTAGTATTCAGTCTCCCAGGTGTGTATTTGTCACTGTCTCCCAGGTGTGTAGTATTCACTGTCTCCTAAGTGTGTATTATTCACTGTGTCTCACATGTGTAATATTCAGCCTCCCAGGTATGTAATATTCAGTCTCCAAGGTGTGTATTATTCAGTCTTCCAGATATGCATTACTCACTCTCCCAGGTGTGTATGATTCACTGTCTCATAGCATTTCCAGAGGCACAGGACATTCTCATTGGTAGACAGCTGCCTTCCATTCCCCAGATAACTCCCTCCACCTGCAGGGATGTTGTGGATCCTTTTCTCACTTGAATGGTTTGGTGGGTGGCAGAGCCAGAGGGAGAGTGGCTGAGGATAAAGTCTAGGGCCTCATACATGCTAAGCAAGTGCTCGACCACTAGGCTACATTCCCAGTTCTTGTTTATTCATTTATTCTATTGAGAAAAGTCTTCATAACTTGGGCTGGCCTTGAAGTCACTCTTAGCCCAAGCTGGTCTTGAATTCACAATCTTGCAGCCTCTTCCCCCTGACTAGAAAGGGTTAAACGTGTGTACCACCAAGCTCATCTTCCTATCAAATTTTTATTTGGGGCGCATTAGAAGGCAAACTTCTAGAAATATATCTAATAAATTACTCTTCTACATATGTAAAACTTAGATATACCCAATTTATTAATTCAGCAT
This sequence comes from Arvicanthis niloticus, assembly GCF_011762505.2. Classification (NCBI taxonomy): domain Eukaryota; kingdom Metazoa; phylum Chordata; class Mammalia; order Rodentia; family Muridae; genus Arvicanthis; species Arvicanthis niloticus. The sequence goes on along the minus strand of NC_047658.1, from coordinate 95,208,667 downwards.
TGTTCATAATAGCAAATGGCTGGAAATAATATATCCAAAGGAAATTACATTAAATGTTAAATACATTACAATCACAGGGGAATACTCTGAGCTACTTTATAACTTAATGTCTTATCTGTAACTTTTTAACTTACATTAAATTATTTGAACATATTATGCATAAAAAGACAATATGCATAATAGTAAAAAAGTATGTTACCACTTGCTTAAAACAGTGTGTGTGTGTGTGTGTGTGTGTGTGCCCACGAGTGCGCACACATGTGTGTGCGTGTGTGTGTGTGCATTGTGTGTACATGTGTATGTGTGTGCGTGTGTGTGTGTGTGTGTGTGTGTGTGTGTGTGTGTGGTAAATACCTGCAGTCTTTCTGGAAGGGAGTCTTTCCACTATCCACTTTGGTTTGGTTTGGTTTCTCTTTGCCCTGATCTCATTGTGGCATGCCGAGCCCAAGGACTCACATATACCAGACCACACTCTACTGCGAGCTGCATCCTCCCACCCCTGCCTTTCACCCTTCTCGAGTATCTTTTGTGTTTTGTACTTTGATAGGTTAATTGGTTCAAATATTTAAATTAAAGTTAAAATTATAAATGACTAGGTGGTAGGAGGTATCTTACTCTTCGCTGAACATCTCTGTTAACTTTCCAGTTCTCTATTCCATGTCCAACTTCTCTTGCAGTCTCAGTACCTGAACCCTTGCAAGTCTGCAAGCTCACACAAGCAAGGAAATATTACTTCCTTCAGAGAGGACAGCACAGCATTTAGCTATGTTTACCTACAAGGGTCCCATAGCCTTGCCCAGAGAAGGACCCATTAGCGTCTTCTCTAACACACTAGGAAACCCAAGAGATGCCTTTCCTTCCAAGAGGATGCCTTTAAGGCATTGCTCACAAGCAAGAAATGTGTGAGCCATGCACAGTTCTCTCTCTCTCTCTCTCTCTTTCTCTCTCTCTCTCTCTCTCTCTCACACACACACACACACACACACACACACACACACACACAGAAACTCCATTTTTGTATAAGACATCACAGCAACAGTCCCCTAAAAGACATGTCTGTCCATCAGCCTCCGTGCTGGTCTGACCATCTAGACCTGCTTGTTGTTGGAGAGGTCACTCAATGGAGAAAAGGCCATTACTGAGGTGGGGCGTCTTGGGGAGCAGCTTCGCTCATCATGTCCTTGTACTGCCGCTTGAAAAAGCCAAGCTGTCGGGTAAAGACATAGGGTAAGGTCACAGAATGCATGGTAGTAGATCAAGATCAGACAAGACAAAAAGAGAGGGGATGGGGTAGACAGAGACAGATAGACAGACAGAGAGGGGGAGAGGGAGAGGAAAGAGGAAGAGAGGGAGGGAGAGAGGGAGAGGGAGATGGAGACAGACAGACATACACAGAGAGACAGACAGACATATACACATGTACAGAGAGAGGGGGAGGGAGGGAGGGAGAAAGAGAGAGGAGGGAGAGAGACAGAGACAGATAGACAGACAGACAGACAGACAGACACGCAGACACACAGACACACAAACAGACAAGATGATCAAGCAGGACAAAGATTGACAGGACAGAAAATAAAAAGAACCTAGGTAAGTCAGGCAGGGAGAAAAACACCATCAATGCTGGGGCTAGGAAAACAATATAAAATAGAAGAAGAATCACTCTTTATATGGTGGTCATTGTAAACCAGAGGCCATCCTAGTTGCTCTACATGTATTAAGCTAATTTTCTTTGTAAAATAGGTGTTCATAGTATTGTTTTACAACTGAAGAAATCCAGGCCCTGAGTGAGCCATGACCCAAGGTCAGGTAGTTAGCAGCAATACTGAGTCGAACCCAGTAATGGAGCTACTGAAGAGTGGGGGATGGGACAGAAAGGACCAGGAAGCACCTTGTACAGGCCAGCAGTGATGAGAGCCAAGAGCACCAGGCCCCCGATGGAGCTGCCCACAATGAGTGGCACAGGGTTGTGAACTTCATATGGCTCCACTTTGGTCTCCGTCTACAGAAGAAAGAAGAGAAACTGGGTACAGCAGAAGAAAAACACCTCAAACTTCTCAGAGCTCCCTGAGATCAAGGGTTAACCACTTCCAACAACCCACACCACCAGCCACAGGCCTCACTTCTCTTCCCACCTGCTTCTCTTGCCAGCCCAAAGGTGAGACCCACCACCCCAGCTTCCTCCTCCCTCCAAACAGCGCCACTCCACCCCACCCCACCATGCCCGAGACGAGTACCTTAGACTTCACAAACGTCTCCTGCCCTGGAAGTAGGGCAAATGCAGAGTCATTAAACAGGACCTCGGCAGTGCTCACAAGCAGGAGATGGTCATGAGAAGTCTGTGGGAGGAAGCAGAGTGGGAGCCAGGCCTGGGTGCTGGACTATTATAGCTCTACCCAGAGAGTCTCTGAACACAACATACCTTGATGTACCAGTCAAATAATAGATTACCCTTGAGGGTGACATTGAATATTTCCCGAGGGTTGAAGGATGGGAGGTCACACTGGATTCTGTTACAGACAGCAACAGAGCAGTCCTGAGAGAGGAAGTCCAAAGAAACAGATGACTAAGACTGAGAAAGACTGTGATGACCGTATGTGTGGCCTTGAGGCTGGAGCCCGCCATGTTCTTACCAGCACTGGGGTCCTTTCAAGCTCATCTCGGAAATTGAAGCGAGAAGGGGATTTCTGCTCAGTGTGACAGGTACTTGAGAGGTTCTAAGGAAAGACAGACACAGAGAAGACAAAGGAGAGTGCTGGGCTCTGGTCCTGCCCAGCAGAGTAACATCCTGAGCCAAAGGGGAAGTCAGAAGAGGCAAGAAGCAGATCTTAACAAGGACCTGAACTTTGGGGACCCAGCTGGACTCACCTGGGAGAAAGTGACCTTGAGATGATCCCATACGGTCACCTTGTTGAGTTGGACAGGGATCCAGAAGACCACACTGACAGGAAGGCTCCTCTGGCCCAGGTTGTTGAACTATGTCAGAAAGCAGGGAGTAAGGGCTCTAGCCTTGTGGTCTGGTTAGCTCTTGGAATTGGCTTCTCATTTCCTACTTCCCAGGACCACTGAATAAGGCCTAAGTACACCCTGCTCTTCAGAGAGATGGGAGTATGTAAACAAATGCCAGCCTCACACTTGAGCCAGACCGGCTCATTCTGAGTTCTAGCTCTGCCACCTGCCAGGTGTGAGAATTTAGACATAGTTCATGAGTCTCTCTGACCCTTAATTTCTACATCTATTTACAAGGGACAGCAAGAGTGTTCAGGGGCCTGACAGACTGATAGAGGGGTGTGTGTGTGTGTGTGTGTGTGTGTGTGTGTGTGTATGTGTGTGTGTGTGTGTGTGTGTCCATGGGGGAGGAGTGTAGAGCAAACTTGGAACTCCACCTGGAAACTCAGTATTCATGCTTCCTATGCTTGCTTTCTGCCTTCTCTTTACATCAAGTTCCCTTCTCAGCATCCTCTCAGGACCCAGGCTTGCCCTGCTCCTCACCTGGTACTGATGCTGTATGACCTCACTGGTCATCTCTGAAGCTGTGAAGTTGACATATTTAGTAGAACTCTCATCACTAAAAGAAAAAAGAGGGGACAACAGGTAACAGAACATGAAGGTGTCCTGAGAAGGGGGCTTGAACTAAATATACAGAGACTAGGAAGGTGGCAGTGCCACCTCTTCCATGCAGTCCTAAAAAACAATGTCTGTCAGACACTGAGTGTGTGGGTTTGGCATGTGCACACACACACACACACCTCCACACAGGCATACACACATCATAAGGCAGTGTATGAACACAAAGACAAAGCTGGCAGTGTCCAGCCTGAAGGGCAAGAGTGGGATGGAGCAGCACCTGGTGACAACCATGTAGATGGCGTACTTCACAGGCAGCTCCAACTGGAACTCCGTATTGTGGGTCCTGGACATGTTGTTCTCACTGAAAGGAAAGCAGGTTCTTAGCCGCCTGTAAGAACTGAGACTCAGTCTTCCCATCCCCCCTCCTTCACCCTTCTGCATCCAGCTGTCTCCATGTCTACTGTCCTTGACCCCACAGCTCTCTGCCTCACGGAGGTCAGAAAACAACTTTTGGGAGTTGATTTGCTCCATTCACCATGTGGGTTCCAGGGATTGAACCTGGGCAGTCAGACTTGACAGCCTTACCTGACATCTCAGCAATCTCTGTATGCTTATTGCTGTTGTGGGTGGCAGATGGGTTCACACACACCACAGCACATGTTATAGGGTAGAGGACAACTTTGTAGCCAGTTCTCTCCTTCCGCCTTTACATGGCTTCCAGGGATGGAATGCAAGGCATCAGTCTTCACCCACTGAGCCACCTCAAAAGCCCTGTCTAAGCTGTTCTGAAGCATGCCCAGATACCTCCAAGCTCCAGGTTCTGCCTGGTGTGTGTTTCCTTCTCTCTTTATGCCTTTGTTTGACTTACAACAAAAATACTTCAGGAGTCTTCTCTCAACACTGGGCACCCCGACCACTACCACCACTTGATCATATATTTTATACTATCCTATGACTACCAGTTTCCTCGACTGTGCAGATCACTGAGCATCTGTGAGGGAGGGAGCCACAGCTGTCTCCTTCATTACCATTGCCCCCAGCACTTGACACAGTGCCTGGCACATAGGTGTGTGCTCAATCAGTGCTTGTGAAATAAATTAGTCATCAAGACAGAGAACCAGAAGAAAGAAGAAAAAGGTTCATCCTGGATGAGGGGTTGGGCCTCAGGCGGAGGGCAACTGTCACATGTGGGAATAGGTACCTGGTCACAATGACCTTGAGGAGCAGTTTGTTCCCAAGGGAGGCATCAGAGTCCACATCAAATGTGACATTAAATGTGACCTGGCATCAGAGAACGGAGACTGTGGTTAAAAATAGTAATGAATGAGCAGCACAACAGCTCCCCAACCACTGAACGGGATAAACCAAACAGGATCCTGCCCGCACAAAAGAATATTATTCAGAAATTTTTAAAAAAGAAAGGTTCACAGGTAAGTGATCCTTAAAAACATAACAGTTGATGAAAGAAGCCAACCACACAGAACCACATGCTGTGTGTGTGTGTGGATGGGAGATGTACAGAAGTGAGTCCATGCAGAGAAGGTCAATTAGCAGCCCCCAGGGTCTCAGATTGATCAGATTGATGGAAACATCACTCTCAGAATACCTATAAGCCACTGGGTTGTACACAATGGCTGAGTCCATGGAATGTTTTTACATCTCAATAAAGCTGGTTTAATGGGTCAGAGAGAAGAGATGATAAGAGGAAGACAAGAATCCCATATGACGACAGCAGACAGAAGACAGCAGGGGAGGGAGCTCTGACCTGAGAATTAGCAGGGAAGATGGGATGGTTTATGTTCCAGGTGGTACTCTTCAGAACCCCATGCCCTTCAGAGGAAGAGCTGGACTCAGGTTTCACACGCCACTGCCTCTTGGAGAGCTGGTTCTAGAACCAAGGCAGACAAATGTAGTACTGTCAACTGCCAGCCATGGGGGATGAGGAAAGCAGAGCCAAGAGACTGAAGAGGATTTGGCTACCTGGCTCTCTGACACCTTCCGGTAAGACAAGCCAGATGGGTAGTAGAAGGTAACCTTGGTCCCATAGGAATCCTCACCATCATTTCTCAGAGTCACACTCACGTTAAAGTCCCCGGGGGCTCCCACCACCAAAGTGTCCAAGCTGTGAGAAGAGCAAGACAGGCCATGAGGCATCAAGGACTTCCCTGAGGCAAGTCTGTTTTAGTGGAGAAAAGCTGCAGGCACTTGGAGAGATAGGGCTGTGAGCAGAGCAGGCACTAGGAACTTTGTGCCCCATAAATATCTCTGAAGAAGCCTAGGCTTCCCTCAGAGATCCAGGACACATTGATTCAGATTTGAGGGAATTAATAACAGGAAGAAACTCACCCCACAGAGCTCATGGTGATGCTGAGATCATCTTGGCAGATGCTGTCGTTACCACAATTCTTCTCAAAGGGAAGCTAAAAAGGAGTGTGATCAAAAGGGAGGTAAAGGAAATAATTAAAGCAATAAAATCTCTAAATGAAATAACATAAAATACCAGTGTTGTAGCAAGCATGCTCTGTTCTGTTCTCTACTCCTGTGAGGCCCCAACTCCAAGACTCACCATAGCTGTGAAGAACTTTTGAGCATCCATCGCCAGCACTGGCCGGAGATCCCTAGAGAACCGCAAGGGCTCTCCAACCAGTGTATAATTGAGGCGCAGGATGATGGGACTCAAGGACTCATCCACGCAGTCCTAAGAGATAGTAGGGATAGAAGGCTCTGCCTTCTTCAGTTTCCTAAGGCCACTCCACCCTCGGCCAGGAGATCTACCATTTGCCATCTTACCGGTAAAATTAGCTTCAGGGTTTCACATCTCTGTGCCAATCCAAAGACCTGGATGCGCCTGCGTGTGTTGTTCTTTGTCTCATCAAAGAAGGCACGAACACGTGAGCGGCCAGGGTCTAAAGCCAGGTCATAAGTGACAGTGCTCTGGATATCTCCTGAAAGGAGAGGGCATAGTGATTAGGAACCAGGTGGACAGAGGTCTGGGGCCACGACACTGCTCCAAAATGTGGAATTATCCACATATCATCTGACTCCTCTGCATCTTAATTTGTTACTTTCAAAGTAAGAATAAGAACAATTACTCTTTATAAGTAACTTACTTATATCTCAAGTAGGAAGAAGGAGAAGGGGAATAAGAAGAGAAGGATGAAGGGGAGGAAGAGGAGGAGGAGGAAGAAAAAGAAGAAGAGGAGGAAGAAGAGGGAGGAGGTAGGAGGGAGGAGGAGGAGGAAGGAGGGAGGAGGAGGAGGGAGGAGGGAGAAGGAGGAGGAGGAGAGGAAGAGGAAGAAGAAGAGGAGGAGGAAGGAGGAGGAGAGGAAGAGGAAGAAGAAGAAGAAGAGGAGGAAGAGGAGAGGAAGAGGAAGAGGAGGAGGAAGAAGAGGAAGAAGAAGAACTGGCTCTTCTGACCCCTGGACCAGTAAGGATGAAACTAGAAAACTATCTTTTTTCCTCCTCCTGTTTCTCTCTAGGTCTGCCACTGCTGGTCTCCCACAACAGCACAATCCTGTCTCTAAGAACACGGAAAGGGAAAGAAGGCAGACCACTGGCAACAAAAAGTGTCTTTAACTTGATCAGTTCTCCCTCATTTGAAAATGAACCTGTTTGAACACAGATGGAACAGGAGACCATTGTGTTAAGCGAGCTAATGCAGGCTCAATGATAAACACCAAATGTTCTCTCGAATGTGGACCCTGGCTCCTACTTCCTAACGAGATCTCACTTCTCATGGTAGTGAGCGTGTGTAGAAGACAAAAAACTTAGAGAGGGGAGCATGGGAGAATAATGGAGGCATTGAGAGACAGGAGCTCAGAGGGCAATGGGGTCTCTGTGATAGGAAGTGCAGAGAGAACTCCCGGGGGTGGGAGGGGTTAGGTAGGGATTGACCAGAAACAGGGAGATGAGGCAACCAAAAGTATGTATGAAAATACTATAAAAGAAAGTTAATATCATAAGCTAGTTAATAAAAATAAACTGTGCTGCTCTTTTGCTTTGGTTCTTGATGAATCTGCTGTTGAGTTCTGAGCAGGGTCCATTTTCATTCTTCTACATGGACCAATCGGGTTGACCAGCACCATTGTTGAAGATGCTACCTTTTCTCCAATGTGTATTGCTGGCCTCTTTGTTTTAAAAAAAATCACCTGACTATATGAATGTGGGCTTATATTTATGTTCTCAGTCCTAGTCCTTTGGACAATGTGTCTGTTTTTATGGCAGGACCATCCCATTTTTATTACCATGAATCTTCGTGTGATTTCAAATCTAGGATCATAATGACTACAGGAAAAGAGTATTTTTTCAGTTACAATAAGGCAGTTAATAAATGAACTCACAGTGACTATGACAAGAAGATCTATACCTGCTGAGGCACAACAAAATGCAGCATGAAATTGGGGGCAGCGAGCAGGAAGTCCCACCCCTAGCTGAGGTACTGGCAATTGACCACAAAAGGAGAGAAGTTTCGCGTGAGGGTGTGACCCTTAGTAGGTCAACCAACCTACCCGGCCCATTTCCCAAGAGCATTTGGGCAATGCAAATTAGACTCAATGGTTTCTGAGATTTGTTTTTTGTTTTTGTTGGGGTAGATTTTTGTTTGTTTGTTTGTTTGAGACAGGGTTTATCTCTGTAGCCCTGGCTGTCCTGAACTCATTTTGTAGACCAGGCTGGCCTCAAACTCACAGAGATCCACCTGCCTCTGCCTCCTGAGTGCTGGATTAAAGGTGTGTGCCACTATGCCTGGCCTCTCAATGGCCTTTTTTTTTTTTTAAAGGACATAAAAGTTGAGTGGCTAGGAAGATGGGAGTGTAACTGGAAAGAGGAGCAAAGGGCGAATATCACCAAAATACATTGTATGAAATTCTCAAAAAAAAAAAAAAAATGAAAATGTTACCTTTTAAAATTAAAAAATAATTATATTGGACATCTTTATCACTTCCTCTCAGAGCCAAGGAAACTTCAAGAAAGAGGGAGTGGAAACAATGTAAGAGCCAAAGGATGGGGGAGCACTGTGAGACAAAGGATGGGGAGCACTGTGAGACAAAGGATGAGGGAGCACTGTGAGACAATATTCTGTATGGCACAGTCATGGCAATCATGCCCCCACATCAGCTGTGGTTGCCTACACAAGATTACACAGCATTCTGTCGTGGATGGGCGGGGCCTCATGAGGTTCCACTGTTCCTTGGGATTCTATTGACAGTTGCCAGGTGGTCATTTTCCTCAGTGGGGTACCCACTGCTAAGTTGCTCTGTTCTCCAATAAATAGCTTCCCATCCATGTTCACACAAGCATGAGATTCAATGGGTCACCAAAAAAAAAAAAAAAAAAAAAAAAAAAGGATAAAAATAAAATTATGTGAGCATAGCACAAGGACTAGTTGGAAAAATAAAGAATTGAGTAAAAGGACAGGTGAGAGTATAGCCAAGATACATTGTATACATGTATGAAAATGGGAAAAGAAACGGCTACACTGTTGTTGCCAGCAAGTCAATAAGCGAAAACAAACACTAGTAAGCAAAAGGCACATCTTATCCTGCTGGATCCAGCTGGAAGAAAGCAAGAACAGCCCACAGTGTGGGGACAGGAGTTTTTGATTTCTGATAAATTATCTTATATTAGCAAGTATTTATTGTGCATTAAAATTGATAATGATGTTATGCCCTTACAAGAAAATGTTCCTATTTCAAAGATGTTTATAGGTAGGGAAGTAAAATGGTATGACTTTCATGTTTGTCTTCATATTCTTGAGATGGGTTGACAAGATGGCTCAGTGGGCAGAGGTGTCTACTGCCAAACCACACTACCTGAATTATATACCCAAGTCTTACATATTGGAAGAAGAGACCAGACTCTCATGAGCTGTCCTCTGACTTCCACATATCCACCACACATGTAAATGCATAAATATATAAACAAAAATTATATTTTAAGGATTTCAAAGTCATTTAATCTAGGTATGATGGTGTACACCTTTAATCCCAGGACAGGTAGGTAGAGGTAAGTGGCTCTCTGTACGATCCAGACCAGTATGGTATACACAGTATGTTCTAGGCCAGCCAGGGCTACACAGTGAGTTGAATTAAGGGCCTGGAGAGGTGGTTTGGTAGTTATAAACATGTGCTGCTCTCACAGAAGACAGGAATCCTACTCCTAGTACCCACGTCAGGCAGCTCGCAGTAGCCTATAACGTCAGCTCCAGGGATCCAGCGCCCCCTTCTGGACTATGTAGGTACCCACACTCCTGAGCACATTCCTACACAGACACATGTACATAATTAAAGAGACCTACGCAGAGTGTAAAATATAATAAATCTTTCTTTAAAGTAATTTTAAAGATTCCTTGGCAAAGAAAAAAAACAAAGAGCACTGGATGCAACACGTTTGGAAAAGATGTAAAACTTGTCTAAAAATATATTGGTCTCCTATTGGTCTCCAATTTTTTGTTTAAAATAATTATTTAGAAACCATTTTTGGTAGATAATAATAAAAATATTAAGTTGGGGATATCGCTCAGTTATAAAACTGATTGCCTAGCATAGACAAGTTCTGAGTTCAGTCCCCAGCACCACATAAAACTGGGTGGGGTGGTGTATTCCAGCAGCCCCAGTACTGGGAAGTGGAGCTTAAAAGACCATGAAGTCCAGGGTCATCTTCCTGGGTTATATAACTAAGGTCAGCCATTGCTAAACAAGACTTTGCCTTGACAAAAATAATTTATTTTTATTATTATTGTTGTTGTTGTCATTGTTATTTATTATTTATTATTATTTTAAGTAAAAAACAGAGAGTTTCAGGTAAATTCATAAAGTATAACATAATCTACGTAAATTTTAAACATGTACAATACTACTACACATTGTGTGTGACTAGATGGATGTTCCAGATATTCTTACATTTTAAAAAAGAAGATAAAAGAAGGAAGGAAGGGCTGAAGAAGGGAGGGAGAGGGAGGGAGAGGGAGGAGGGAAGCCTAGTTTGCTCTCCAACAAGGGGGGAGGATCCTGCTTCTCTTTCTCTGGACAACTGACACAAGGCAAAAGTACCACTTTTCCGGTCACTTTTCTGGTAGGGTTTGAGAGGGCTATCCCACTCATTCTAACCAGGCTTAAAAAGGCTGTCAGCGCCAGTCAGAACTTTCTTCTGCTAGAAGGCTGGCCAGACAGAGATGAGACAGTGCCCTGTAAACCAGGTTTACCCAGCACACCTCACCTTCTTGCAGCCGATCCTTGGTGTTCTTGCGGACACGGAGGCAGACTCTGACCTCCCCAGCGTCCTTGTTTTTTAATACTGCTTCTTGACATGCAAACACACTCCTTGCTAGATTCTTGGGGTTGAATTCCATGGTTGCCTCCAGTCTCAGCACGGGCTGGGCTCTAGAGGGGCATCAGAGAGCCATCAGGAACCAGTAACCCTTCCAAGGGGGAAGGGCTGGTACAATGGGAGAGCCTCTCACCTGAGCAGTAGAAGATGCCCCTGTGCCCCCACAGCCAGGTCCATCAGGCCGTCCATTGTGAGATCCTTGCCCCCACTCAGAGACTGCCCGAAATACTGGAGCCCAGGGGAGAAGCGGGCGCCTGTGATCCGCTGAGGGAAGGAAGACAAGAGAAAATAGAAAAGCCTGTGACTCAGTTAGCCAAGGCACAGACTCTCTTCTTTACCTCTCATACTTTCAAGGACTTCAGATGACTTAAAACTTATCTTGTGCACACAGTGATTACCTGTACAGTCCCGAAACCGCATCCTCGGACTCTCTATAAGTATGTAGGAGTATGTAGGAGTCTGGTTTGGGGAAACTAGTAGACTCTCTACAGATATATTTTTAAATATGTAAATAATTCCAGTGTGCAGTCCAGATTGAGGACTACAATTCTAAATATGAGGACAAATATTTTGATATAACTTGAAGTGATTGAGCAATAATAAAACATTTTGCCTTTATTTTAGAAACCAAAGGACTTCTAGAAAAGGAAAGAGTGACCCTGCAGTTCCTGCTTCATAGTTTACAATATTTAAGCAAAAAATACATAAATAAATAAAAATAATAAATTAAAAAAACAGTATTTGTCATTTTAAAAAAAAAACTTATTAAGGAACTGTTTAAGTCACAATCTCCAAACAATACCCAAGTTTTCCTGAATTATCTGAGTTTCCTAATGAAAACTAAGTTTTACAAAAAAGGAAATGAAAATACACGGTCCTCATTTACATAGACAGAAAAATGCAAACATTGAGTATTGATCTAACCCAAATGATCTCTTCTGTGACATTTATCTTCCTTGAGGGAGGGGGGATTCCCACACCACCGTGCTCATGTAGAGGTCAGAGGACAACTTCAGATATCAGATCTCTCTTTCACCTTGTGGGTCCCAGGAAGCAAACTCAGGTCACGGAAGTGTGTGTGTAGAGGTGAGAGGACAGTTTGAAGAAGTCGCTTCTCTCCAGCCACCATGAGAGTTCTGAAGGCTGAACTCCGGTTGGCAGACTTAGTGCGAAGCATTTTTCCCAGCTGAGCCATCTTGCCAGCCTAGTGTTCTAGTGTTTGATATCTAAGTTTACTGTGCTTGCTCATACCTAAAAATCCATTACTTGAGATCTATATGTCAGTACAGACGCACACACACACACACACACACACACACACACCCCTTTAAAAGAAAAACGGTGGTTGGGATGGTGGCACATGCCTTTAATCCCAGAGGCCAGCTTGGTCTATAAAGTGAGTACCAGGACAGCCAGGGCTGTTACACAGAGAAACTCTGTCTTAAAAAGCAAATAAACAAACAAACAAAAAACAAATAAGGAAGAGGAAAAGGAGGTTTACGTGTTTGCTGCCTATGGTCCCGCTGGGCTAGTACTGTAACAACGAGCCATATCCTCGGGACCTCTAGTAATTTTTCCCTGGGAGGACACTTGCTTTGAAACTACCTGTAATGTGGCAGGTTGGAGGTTCCTGGCTTATTAGCTCTTCCCACTGATAATAACCTTTAATTTCAATCATATGAGGAAAAAATATAAGCAACAATAAAAGCAAAATAGCACAACCAATTTTGTATTTGCTTTTAACCACAAATTGTGGGTGAACACACATGTTCACATATAAAGTACCCTCTCCGTCAGTTTGCACCAGGCATGTAGCCCCCAAGAGGTTCCCCATGCTCATGCACACACTAGCAGCGCTTAGTGGATTCAGTAGGGTTTGGGGTAGGGGACACATGTAGAACTGGAGCTCAGGGGTTAAAAGCATTGGCTGCATTTCCAGACCTACAGCTCAAGAGCACCTGTAACGCCGGGCAGCGGTGGCGCACACCTTTAATCCCAGCACTTGGGAGGCAGAGGCAGGCGGATTTCTGAGTTTGAGGCCAGCCTGGTCTACAGAGTGAGTTCCAGGACAGCCAGGGCTACACAGAGAAACCCTGAGTTTGAGGCCAGCCTGGTCTACAGAGTGAGTTCCAGGACAGCCAGGGCTACACAGAGAAACCCTGTCTAGAAAAGAAAAGAAAAAAAAAAAAACACCTATAACTCCAGTTCCAGATGATCTGATGCCCTCTTCTGGCCTCCTCAGGCATTAGGCACAGCGCTGCACAAACAGACATGCAAACAAAACACCCATATGCATAAGATAAAACACACACACAAAGGAAGAGCATATAAAGTTGGGAGGGGAAAGTGATATGAAAAATATAACAAGACTTGGAGGGACAGAAGCGGGGTAGATCTGATCAAACACGTTATATGCATGCATGAAATTCTGAAAGAAAATCCATTTTAAATGCTCTCTCTTTGGCCTTGTTTTCCTCTGAAGTTAAAGGTTTGAGCTATGGTGACAATGGAATGAGAGGTCCCGGCTTCCACTGTTCATCTTACATATAAATTTACTCTGTGATTAAAACAGAAAACTTCAAATTCATTTATACACACATACACACACACATACACATGTGCGCGCGCGCGCAAACATCTGCACCAGTGAGAGAGAGAGCATGGTGCCAATATGCGTAAAGTGTGGAGATGCCCCATGGCAGCAATGTCTTTGGAGTCTGTGGTGTGTACTCCAGCCCAGAGAGTGGGCAGAACTGGGAATAAATAATCAGAACTGTGGTCGTTTCTAGGGTAGGAGGGAGAATAGGAATTGACTGGAGAGGTGACACTCCATATTGTTTGAGGTTTTCTTGGAGAGAAATTTGAGTTTTGGAGGGGCTACAGCAAGGTCTGGATATATGGCCTAGGCTGGTCTTGAACTTGCTATATAGCCCAAGAGGGCTTTAAACATGATCTCTTCCTACCTCTACCTCCTGTGCCCTGGCATTACAGGTGTAGTCTACTACATCGAGCCACATGTCTGTATACTAAAAGGGATAAGAATTACGTTTGTCAAGACATGAAATAAATATTTATGTACTTTCTATTTGTAGGTCCTAAAATAACTGTGAGAAAATATTCCTAGTTAATAACCTACATGTCAAAGTATTGTAGACAAAGTAAACAGACAATGCAACTTAATTTAAAATGCATCAAAAAGAAAGGGCTGGGTGTGGAAACACAGCTGTAATTGCAGTATTGGGAGGCCCAAGCAGGAGGACTCTGAACTCTAGGCCAGCCTAGATACAGAGTGAAACATTGTCTCAAAATAAATGAAGAAGCAAGTGGAAAGGCAAGAAGGAGGCTCCTAGGTAAGCACCTGCTGTGCACCTGCTGTGCACCTGCTGTGCCCCTGCTGTGAACCTGCTGTGCACCTGCTGTGAACCTGCTGTGAACCTGCTGTGCACCTGCTGTGAACCTGCTGTGCACCTGCTGTGCACCTGCTGTGCCCCTGCTGTGCACCTGCTGTGAACCTGGAACAACCTGAGTCTGGATCGCTAGCACATGTAAAACCTGGGCATGTCTGTCTGTGACTCCAGCACCAAAGGATGGAGACGCATAGATCCTTGGGGCTTGCCAAAATAGTGAAAATCAGGTTATTTGTGGGGATAAATGAAAATGGAGATAACCATGCTAAGTAAAATAACTCAAGTCCAGAAGGACAAAATTTGTGTGTTTTCTCTCATATATAGAATCTAGGCTTTTCAGAGTGCTAATGATAAAATAGTAGTACTGGCACATAATCCAGAAATCCCACTTCTCCATTTTATTCAGAAGAATCAGAATAAGAATCTTGAAGGAATATTAGCACATCCATATTCATTGTCATAATGTACTGGCTAGTTTTGTGTGTCAACTTGACACAAGTTAGAGTCATCAGAAAGGAAGGAGCCTCGGTTGAGAAAATCCCTCCAGCTGTAGGGCATTTTCCCAATTAGTAATCAATGGGGAAGAAGTAATCAGACTGTGGTGAGTGGTGCCATCCCTGGGCTGGTGATCCTGGGTTCTATAAGAAAGAAAGCAGGCTATGCAAGCTATGAGGAGCAGTTGGGTAAGCAGCACCTCTCCATGGCCTCTGCATCAGCTCCTGCCTCCAGGTTCCAGACCTGCTTGAGTTCCTATCCTGACTTCCTTCAATGATTGACTTCTGAAATGGATGGTCTGAAAGTGTAAGCAAAATAAACTCTTTCCTCCCCAACTTGCTTTTTGGTCATGGTGTTTCATCGCAGAGATAGAAATGCTGACTAAGACACACACCATTCACAAAAGCCAAGGAATGGGGTAACCTGCATGTGAGACAGCTAAGGACAAGTTGCCCTAACAGTGGTATTTTGTCTATAGTGGGATACAATTCACCCCTTACAATGAAGGAAAATCTGTCACTGTGCCAATGGAGATGAAAATAAGCCAGGCACAAAAGGCCAAATCATTGCACTACATGGAGCTGTCTAAAATAATCAAATCATACAAGCAAAGCAGAGTATGGCAGAGGGGCCTCAGGGAGGAGGCAAAATGGAGGATTACCAACCAATGCCTAGAAACAGCTAGAACAGGTCAAGTGTGAGATGGTGCATTTCAAGTCTAATAAGAGTCAAATAGTTAAGTATTTTTACCATGTTACATTTTAAAAGAAATAAAGGAAAATATGAGACTGGAAAAGACAAGAGACCAGAGACCAGGAGACCATATGGCCTCAGCTTGCCCAAAGATAACACAGCATGGGTGGGTGAGGCAGGCCAAACTGCAAGGACCCCACAGGCAGGAAACCCATGCAGCAGTAACAGAGTCACTGAGGAGGAGGAGAGCAGTTCTGGGGCCAGGATTCAGGATTCAGGGCTACTTAATTTTGACACCCAATACAAAAGAACAATGCTGGGTTCACCCATTTAAAAACTATCATTAGCCAAGCATGGTGCTCTCAACTGTAATCCCCACACTGTAGAGAAAATATCTTGTGTATTGTATGGATGCATCACCTGTCAATTAAAAATCCTATGACCTATGTTTGGTAACCCCTGATGAGCCCACATGGCTCCAAACCCATGGTCACAGAGATGGCCCTGGTTGGCTGCAGTCAGTCTCAAATCTAAACAAAAATACATGCATATGGGCATGTATATAGGAATAAGGGCTAGCAGGAGGCAAGGGAAGATTGGTGAGAGAATTCAGGATGTATTGTATATATGTATGAAAATGTCAAAGAAGAGGCTTAGTTTAAGGGCTGGAGAGATGGCTCAGCACTTAAGAGCACTGACTGCTTTTGCAGAGGATGTGGGTTTGATTCCTGGCACCCACATCAGGGAGCTTACAACTGCTTGTAACTCCAGCCCCAGGGGATCCACTGCTCTCTGACATCTGTGGGCACCTGCAGGTATGTGGTGCACATAAACACAGGCGGGCAATACACACGTACACATACATAAAAATAATAAATCTTTAAAATAAAATTTAATTATAAAAACACCAAAAAATATGAAGAAAAGGGCTGGGCATAGCAGTGCACACCTTTAATCCCAGCACTTTGGAGGCAGAAGCAGGTGAGTCTCTATAAGTTTGAGGCCAGCCTGGTCTGCATAGTACATTCCAGGCCAGCCAAGGCTAGATGGTAAGACCTTGTCGCCAAAAGGAGTCAAGGAGAATAAGGCAGAGAAGTGATTGAAAAGAGCATGCTACCATCAGTCTCTGACTTCCACATCACCCATGCGGTGCATGCACATGTGTGCGTGGACATACACACTCGTGTTCACACATGCGTGCACACACATACACACACACACACACACGTGCACATATGCATTCAGTACACACAGACTTAATGTAGCAACAGAAGAATTTTAAGCTAAATCCAGAAGTCTCAAAAAAGGCCCTAAGATCAATAAAATCCTATAGTGTCCAGCTGTATGGGCTTCCTCTGACATAGGATTTCCAGTCCTAAAATCAGGACAGATCTAGGGGGAGCAGAACTTTTAGGCACTCAGCCAGCACCGGGATTCCAGAGGAAGGAACAGCACAAGCAACAGCAGAAACCATACATCTCTTCTTCTGGTCTAACTGCTGCTCTGTACCAGTGCTTAGCAATTAGATGCAGCTTGTCGTCTACAGCCCAGGCCTCAGCTGTAAAGTGAGAGTGGTACCCCGAAGTACCGCCTACCACCACAGAGAAGTCATCTAGACTGGGGATGCCCTGGGGCATCTGTAAAAGGTGTATTACTGTTTTGAAGGTTCTAGAAGAAATGAAGGAAAACCGATCCCGCAGTTAAATCAGAGGCTCCCCAGATGACACGAGTCGGTGCTGTCCAGTCAGTAATGGCGTCTTACCTGGCTGTGAGAGGCACTGATGCTGGCTACCGATGCTCCGTGAAAAATGTAGACAGCACCCTGATTCTCCTGCTCTCCTGGGGCTCCAATGGCCACATCTGTCAGTTTGTCCCCATTCACATCTCCCAGCACTGTCAGAGCGGCCCCAAAGCGACCCCAGGGATGGCCCTGATCACCATGGAGGATAGCTTCACACTGCCACCGTGCTCTCTGCTAGACAGAAACAGTCGCAGACCAAAAATCCTGGCAACCCTCACCTCACACCCAGCCCCTTCCCTGCAGGCCCATCACTCACCCCTCTAGGCAAGGGACACACTGACACCTGGCCTCCTCGGGTCTTCTCATAGTAATGAGGGGCCCCAATGAGGATCAAGTTGGTATTGCCATCAACATCCATGTCCACAGAACAGAGGGAGGCCCCAAAATAAGAGCCAATCTGAAAGAGACGGGACAAAGATCACATACCTCCTTCCACCTAAGAGTCTGGGAGCTTCCTGTCTATGAAAATGTCCATAGACAGACGTGGTAGTGTATATCAGCACTTAGAAGACAGAGGCAGGAGAATCAGGAGTTCAAGGCCTGCATAGGGGTGTGTGTGTATATATATATATATATATCTTAGGACTTGTCTGAAAGGAAGAGAAAGGAAGGAGAACATGACTACTGAAGAAAATCATTAGAAGATAGGATTCTCTATATGATTTGTGGTGGTTTAAATAAGAATGATCCCTATAGGCTCAGATATTTGAAGGCTTAGTCACTGGAGTTCTTTGATAAAATCCAAAGGATTTTGAAGTGTGGCCTTGTTGGAGAAAGTGTGTCACTGGAGATGAGTTTTAAGGTTTCTTTCCCACTCCTCTGAGTTTCTCTGTGTGAATAGCCCTGGATATCCTGGAACTCGCTTTATAGACCAGACTGGCCTCAAACTCACAGAAATCTGCCTGCCTCTGCCTCCTGGGATTTTCAGGCATGTGCCACCACAACCAGCAGATTTTGAGGTTTTCAAAAGCCCACACCTGACCCAGTCTCTCTGTCTCTGTCCTCTCTCTCTCTCTCTCTCTCTCTCTCTCTCTCTCTCTCTCTCTTTCTCTCTCCCTCTCTCTCTCTCTCCCTATGTATCAGGACGGAGCTCTCAGCTTCAGTGACATGTGTACCACCCATGTTCCCCGCCATGATGATGATAAACTAAACCTCTGAACCTGTAAGCAAGCTCCTATTAAATACTTTATCTAATAAAAGTTCCCTTGGTCATGATGTCTCCTCACAGCAACAAAAGGGTGACTAAGACATGATTCCTGATACATTTTGAGAGAGAGCAAAGGAAAAATAGAGAGGGAGAAAGAAAGGGAGAGGGAGAGGAAGAGAGTATGTGAAGGCTGAAATCCAGTACTTCCAATACACTAGGCAACTGATCTGCCACTGAGTTACATCCCTAGACCAACCAATTGAGTATGCTGCTAGCTACAGAGGTTCATCAGAAAGCCAGTGGGCAGTAAAGCTGAATTTATCTCAATGGTATTCCAGAGAAATTACTAAAGCCGTAAAGAAGGTTACATTGGCCAACACAAATACAATGTCTAGAAGAGTAGACATGGTACCCTTTTAATAGATTAGAATTCTTTGTAGAGGCAGAGAATAAAATCTAATTTGGCCATAATTCATATGATTGGATTAAAATCACAATTATATCCAGGCAGTGGTAGCACACCTTTAATCCCAGCACTCAGAAGACAGAGGCAGGCAGCTCCCTATGAGTTTGAGGTCAGCCTGGGCTACCTAGAGAAACTCTGTCTCAAAAAAAAAAAATAAATAAAATAAAATAATGTTTTTATTAATTAATTATTGTTGTGGTGGTTTTTAGAAGGCTGTAGCTGTAACTCAGTGAATAACTACTTGTCTCAGTTTGGTCCTTAGTTCTGAGAAATTTTGCTACCCAGAAATTTCCGTGTCACCTACCAGTAAAAATGTCTTTTTCATATGCTCACTGAAAGCATGCAGCATTCACCCATAGAACTGAGGCACTTATAAGTCCACTTATTCATTCATTCAACAAAGACTTGTTTGCTGAGCACAAGACTGGGTAGCAGACACTGTGCCTTCAAAGACAGTCAGAGCAACAACGTGGAGAGAAGAGCAGGGATGAATAGGAATGTGTTGCAAGTTTTAACCTAAGAGAAGTCCCAGGACGGGAAAAGTAGAGAGGACGTCATGCTGTGACTCACACCTGTCTCTGCACCCACCCCTACATGCAAGTGCAACGCACACACACATACACACACACAGGCACAGAGAGGGAGGGAGGGAGAGAGAGAGAAATACACACACACAGGCACACAGAGAGAGAGAAGCACGCATGAGCACACACAACAGGTAGTCTCGCTCCAGGACAGTCGCATTTTTTTGTTTTAAGGAAAGGTTTACTGAAGGTAAATTTTGCATAAAACAAAATTTGACTGTTTTAGAATACAGTTCTAGAGTTTTGACAAACACACACCGTGGTACAATCCCGACCACTCTCGGGATATGGAACCCCTCGTGATGCCTCACAGCTGGCCTCTTCCCTGGGGCAATCCCTGGAAACCACTTATGTGTTTTCTGTCCCTGTGTCACAGCTATCCTGTCCTGGACTGCTGTGAGGATGGCTTCCATAGCATGCAGACTTTTTAGACCCCGTTTTTCACCTAGAATAATTCACTGGAAGTCTCTCCACGGTATTTGCATGCATCAGTAACTCACTTCCACCGCTGATGAGTGCTCTCCTGCATAGGCATGGCACAGCGTGCCATTCCATCCTCCAGCTTAGGGCTTCTGGATTGCTTCCAGGTTGGCATGATTAGTAACAGAGCAATGGCAAATGGTGGCACATAGATTTTCATGTGATCATCTGTCTCTATTTCTCCTCAGTAACGCTTGGTTACACTGGTGTATTGATGGAATGTTAAATCTCATTAAAAGTGAATTTTCTTTGGAGCCATTTCATGTGATGGTAGATAAGACAGTTTGTTTTGGATTTTCAGCCCCTCTGTCACTTGTGGAAAAGCCTTTCCATTACAGCTTCTTGCACCTTTATTGTGTATCAGCTGACCAGTTATGACAATAACAACATAAAAGGTATGGAAGAAGGAAGCTGTGAATAGGGGGTTGTGGGTTTGGTTTTACTTTTTTGTTTCTTCAAGACAGGATTTCTCTGTGTAGCCCTGCAACTCACTCTGTAGACGAGGCTAGCTTCGAACTCAGAGATCCACCTGCCTCTGCCCGCCAAGTGCTGGGATTACAGGTGTGTGTCACCATGGCCTGGTGAGTAGTTTTTTGTATTTTGTATTTTGTTTTTCAGTGTGGATGAAATTGTCATCCATTAAAAATAGGATGCTATGGGCTGGAGAGATGGCTCAGTGGTTAAGAGCACTGGCTGCTTTTCCAGTGACCCGAAGATCAATTCCCAGCAACCACATGGTGGCTCACAACCATCTGTAATGAGATTTGTTGCCCTCTTCTGGCCTGCAGGTGTACATACAGGCAGAACTCAGTATACAAAATAAATAAGTAAATCTAAAAAAAAAAAAAAAAAAAAAAAGACTGCTGCAACTATAAAATTTAGGTAAGCCCCAAATACACAGGGAAAACTCTACAGCAGAAACACAGAAGAGAAAAAATAAGATATATAACTATTTTAAAAAGTCATCAAAGCCAAACAAGACAACAAGAGATAGAACGGAGCAGAGGGAGCACAAAGCAGAAAACAGTGAACAGAACACAGCAGTGTGCTAACTACAAGTACCCTTTAACCAGATGTGGAGTGCAGGAGTGGGCTTGGGGGTTTTTTATTTTAGATTTCTTTATTTTATTTAATGTATATGGGTATTTTTGCCTGCATATGTCTGTGCACTACTATGTGGGTGCCTAATGCCTATGGAGACAAGGAGAGGACATTAGTTCCCCTGTAACTCAAGGTACAGATGGTGTGAACCATCGTGTGCATGCTAGGAATTAAATCCAATCCTCTGCAAGAACAGAGAATATTCTTAACTGCTGAGCCAACTCTCCAGGTCTTGTTGAACGGGGTTCTTAGAATTCTATTACTGGCTACCTGAATTAGACCTATAAGTGTGGATTATGAGAGTGAATCGGTAACTTTAAAAAAGACTTCCAACAAAGAGAAAGCCGTGGCTCACTGCTCCATTCCACAAAGGGTTAAAGAGCATTGATTATTGGAGTTGGGTGATAAAGTCTCATGTAGCACAGGTTGGGCCTTGAACTCCTGATCCTCTACCTCTAAAGGGCTGAGATAACAGGCATGTGCCATCATTCCAGGCTTAAATATCAACTCTTAATAAACTATCCCAAGCTTGAAAGGGAGGGACTAGTTCCAAAGTCATTTTATAAAGCCAGAATTATACTAATACTGAAGCCAGACAAGGAAACAAGAAGAAAACAGAGACTGACACACCCTGTGAACACAGCTGCAAAAAAAAAAAAAAAAAAAAAAAAAAAAAAAAAAAAAAATCTAAAAAAAAGTGTTATCGGAGTGAATCCTACAGCACATTTGTAAAAGCTGTCCCAGCCTGGTGGCATAGGTGAGTGGTAGCACTGCGTTTGCCCAGCATTCACGAAGCTGCCTAATATTGCAAAGGAGGGAAGAGAAGGAGAAGACGAAAAGGGGGAAGTAAAGAGGAAGATACAGGAAGGGGAGGAAGAAGAGAAGGTAAAGGGAAGCTGTATTAACCATAAAGCTGATATAGCACATCTCTAGACTAAACAGCAAATATCATATGATCATTTCAAAGGACATACAAAAAGGCCATTTTATAAGAGTTAACATGTCTCTATGATTAAAAAAAAACTATAAATAAATTGAAAATTGAAACTCTCCTGTGTGATCTGAACAACACTGTTGCTCAACACAGAATGAGAAGCCCCAGGCAGAGAAGTTAAGCATGAGTCAGAAATGAGGGCATGCAGGCCAGACAGGAGGACGTAAAACTCACAGACATTTCCTCTAAACTCTACCAGAAATACTGTTAGGGCACATAATTTGGCAAAGTTAAAGGATACAAAATCAACATACAAAGCAGAACATTCCTAGTAAACCATCTGAAAAAACTATAAGGAAATTAATACCATTTACAGTAACTATCAAAAAAAATGATAGATCTGGGACTGGAGTAAAACCTCTGCTGTTCTTCCAGAGGACCTGAGTTCAGTTCCCAAGCCCCACAGTAGACAGCTCACAATTCAGTTCCCAGCCCCCACGGTGGACAGCTCACAACCTGAAACTCTCGTTCCATGGTAGCTGGTGCCCTCCTCTGCTTCATGGGCACCTGAACACATTTACACAAACTTACATAATTAATAAAAATAAGAATAAATATCTGTTTAGCAATAGGTCTGAAGATGCAGCTCAAAAGACAGGGTGCTCACTTAGCATGGACTTAGCCCCAGCATCTCATAAATAGAGCCCAGCAGTACATGCCTCTAATCCCACATCTAACAGCACATGGGAGGTAGAGGCAAGAGGATGAAAAGTTCAAGGTCATCCTTAGCTACATAGAAAGTTTAAAGCCAGGCTGAAGAGATGGCCCAGTGGTTAAGAGCACTGACTGTTCTTCCAGTGGTCCTGAGTTCAGTTCCAAGCAACCACATGGTGGCTCACAATCATCTGTAATGGGATCTGATGCCCTCTTCTGGTGTGTCTGAAGACAGCAGAATATAAATAAATAAATAAATAAATAAATAAATAAATAAATAAGAAAGAGAGAGAGAGAGAGAGAGAGAGAGAGAGAAAGCCAACCTGGGTTACTTGAGACATTATCTCAAAAAAAAATAGCTAGGAATGGTTTTAACCACAGAATGAAAGATATTTGGGATGAGAAAGTACAAAATATTGAGAAGAGATTTTAAAACACAAAAAGATGGAAAATCCCATGCATATGAATTAGAAAAATTAGTCTACATTGAAATATAATAGCAGTTTTCATTTTAAAAATATTCTTTCAAATCCTAAAATGTATAGGCAATCAAAAGAAACCCCAAATATTTAAACAATCTTGAACAAAAAAAGAGAAGGATGAAGGTGTGTCAGTAAGTAGTACAGGTCTTCCATGCCTGGGAAAGGAGCATCAACCTGTGATCGCAGTACTTAGGAAGACTGAGACTAGGGGCTCGTGCATCAAGGACAAGCCAGGCTTTATAGCAAGATCCTGACTACACACACACACACACACACACACACACACACACACACACACACACAGCTGCTGTGATCCAAGCAGCATGGTATCAGAATACAGATAAACAATAAGCCAAGGGAATGAATGCAGAGCCCAGAAACCCATTCTCACAGGTAACAGATTTTCAACAAAGGCACCAAGGGGAGACATAAAAATGACACCTCTCTGATAAATGTTATCACTTGGAAAACTATGTGCAAAAGAACAGTCCGTTCTAAATGTCCTGGAGACCTGATTGTAATGCCTAAACTATGAAATTGCTAGAAGAAAACAAGAAGGAACACTTTAAGACTTGATATGAGCAGGGCCGTTCTCATGTATTAGACCCCAAACTACAAACAACAAAGCAAAGTAAGTGGTGTGGTGGCTAACCTTGGCTGTCAACTAGATGGTGTGGTGGCTAACCTTGGCTGTCAACTAGATGGTGTGGTGGCTAACCTTGGCTGTAAACTAGATGGTGTGGTGACTAACCTTGGCTGTCAACTAGATGGTGTGGTGGCTAACCTTGGCTGTCAACTAGAGGGTGTGGTGACTAACCTTGGCTGTCAACTAGAGGGTGTGGTGGCTAACCTTGGCTGTCAACTAGATAGTATGGTGACTAACCTTGGCTGTCAACTAGATGGTGTGGTGGCTAACCTTGGCTGTCAACTTGACTGGATCTAAAATCAAAAGCACAGGGCTTTGGGCACTCCTGTGATGAAGTTGAATCCAATAAATAGCTCAGCAATGTTGTGTACTTAAAAAGGAGAAATAGTAAGAGTAAATAGTCACCTTGTTTACAATTTTATGGTGACACCAGCTGGAGGCTTTGTAAGTGACCCTTTTCAAGTTGAGGGCAATGCTCTTTAGCTCCCAACTCACTGGGAGTTTTCAATTGCAAAAGGAGGTCAGAGGCTGTCAGCTCCTATTTCTGTATCTACTAATGTAACTACACAGCTCTAACACCCTGTGTTATGATGGATTTTACTGGGTTTTCTCAAAACAGCCTGTTTATGAGAAAGTTTACATAACATAAATTCTCTGTCTTAAGTACAAAGCTCAGTAGTGTCGACTATGCTCATGTTTTGTAACTATCAGATCTAAATCCATAACACTGTCCCCAGATAGAAGCCATGTTGTGGTTAGTCATTCTCAGAGGCTACCCCACTTCATCCACTTGTGTCTATTAACCTATTTTTTTCTCTATCTACTTGTAGAGGGAGGTGGGGGTTGTGATTGGTTTCACTGTTGTTTTATTTTGTTTTTGAGACTGAATCTCAAACAGTAGAGCCCAGGTTGGCCTGGAACTCACTATGTAGCCTAACCTGACCTCAAACTTATAATTCTCCTACCTCATCCTCTTGTATACTGAGATTTTTCTGTACACAGTACCATACCCGGTCTTGTAAATTTGGGATTGGGAAATGTTCCCCTTTTTCAAGATTATTTTGGTTACTCTGGGTCTCTTACATTTCCCCATGAACTTTGACATCAGTTTGACTATATGAGGCATCTTAGAGGAACATCTTAGAGGAACAGCCATTTATCAGCAGATATGGAATTACTTCAGTATTTTTATGTATATGTGTATGGAGCTCTCTCTCTCTCTCTCTCTCTCTCTCTCTCTCTCTCTCTCTCTCTCTCTGTGTGTGTGTGTGTGTGTGCGCCAGAGGTCAACCTCAGGGGTCATTCTTCTACAACTGTCTACCTTGTCTGTTGAGATGGAGTCTCTCATTGGCCTGGTTCACCAAGTAGGGTATGCTGGCTAGCCAGGAAATCCCAGAAGACCCCCTGTCTCCACCTCCCCAGCTCTAGGATCACAAGCACGCCACCATGCCCAGCTTTTTAATGTGGATTCTGGCCATCAAATTCACATCTGAGTTATCTCCTCAGGCCATCAACAGATATGGAATTATTTCCATATTTTAATAGCTAGTGTGGCTATATTGGCTAAAGGCCAGCTCCAGAAACAGGTAGTCATAGAACGCTTTATACAGGTCCAATATTACTTGTCACTGCTGGAAATGCTGAGGCTAGCACAGGACTGACTATAGCTTAGTGGTAACACACTTGCCTGGCCTGGGTGAGGCCCTGGGTTCAAACCCTGGTACCACAGCAAAAAGAAGAAAAGCCAAAGGCACAGCATTCTCACATACAAAGCTGACCTGGGATTCTAACATAAAGCCCTCCAAAGACCGGCACTGGTCTGTTCTAGAGTCTCTCAGTTCCTGGATGCCTCTGTGTTCATGTTTCACACACTCCACACTTACCTGGCTGCCCTTGATATCAGTGTGGGGCTCCCAGACACCAAAATTCTCCCTGAACATCACCACCAGGCCAATATGCTGATATCGAGGGGCCCCTAAAACCAAGCTTTGGACACGGTTCCTTGAGATGACTGCAGAAGCATAACCTAAAAAGAATGCCTTTATAAACCAAGTGTTTTCATTGCAGACCTGGACTCCTCTCCACAGTTGGGCTATTCTCAAATAGGGGACTAGAGCATCCCCACGCTTGATGTGTTGGTGTAACTATTATGAACACAACTAAAATTAAATGTTTAAAAAAGAATCTCTACAGCTATCCCAAGGGCCAACAAAAGAGCCAATACATCCGTGTCGGCTGAGAGATGTCACATCCTCACCCCTTCCTAGAGCAACTCCTGTCCTCCTCACTTACCCAAGTAAGCATCATTCATGTCTGAATCCACTCTGGTTGTGTTGATGAAGGTGACTTTATCCTTCGATGTATACAGGAAGGCTCCACCTGCCCAGTCAAAGCTCCCCACAGAGCCCAGCAAAGGACCATTCTGGGGAAAGGGGTATAACAGGATTGAGAGGTGAAGAAAGAGAGGACCAGTGATGCCCTCCAAAAAGCTCCCCCTGAGAACCTGCCATGGAGAAAAGCCCTAACCCTCGCGCCTCTATAAAGAGACTCTCCTCTCTGATTTATGGAAACATGATTTGTCAATAAAGAAGGCTATGACTGATGAGCTAAGGCAGGATTGGGAGATAGGACATCTGGCAGGGAGAGAGAGGAATTCTGGGAAAGAGTCAGGCTGGAAAGATTCGTCCTGAACTCTGGAAGAGATGTTTGCATGAGACTGAAGGAGAGGTAACTAACCATGTGGAACACATAGAATAGTTTAAGTGGGTTATATAAGTAACTGAGCTAGTCGGGGAACAAGCTGAAGCTTACAGCCTAAGCGTTTATTAATAAATAACTAAGCCTCAGAGTCATTTCTGGGAACAAAGAGGCTGGGTGAAAAAGCATGCGGCTACACACCTCCTCTTTCTTTTGTGCCCCATCCTCACCCCCAGGTTAACACAGGACCACTCACAGAGGTGATGGCAGCACTGAAGCCTTCTTGAGACATCTCATGCTCAAAGGAGCTGGTACTTCCTGTCTGAGTGCCTGTAAGGAAGAAAACTTTCCTCATTAAAGCAAGCAGAAGAGCATAGACCAAATACCCAAAACCTCAAATGCTATCATTCCCAGGCAAAGGGAGGCCCTGGTGTTGAACTGGACACAGGCAGCTCACGGGGATGACAGTCCTTCAACTACTGCTGCCTTTTCTCAAGGAAGAATGGGTCCTCAAGGTGTTTAACCTTCCAACTTTTCCACAGAAGGCACAGATCCAGATTATGTATGAAATGCCCTAATTTGGTCAGGTGTTATAGCACATACATGTAACCCCAACACTTGAGAGGTTGAGGCAGGAGGATTGCTAAGAGTTCAAGGCCATCCTGGGCTACAAGGTGACACTCTATCTCAAAAATATATCCCTCAAAAAAAATTCTCTAATTTGTAAGTGTATTCAATAAGCATTTGTTGGACATTTCTCTGTAACACACACTATTCCAGGCAGAGGAAACATGACAGTGAATCAGTGTCCATAGCACATATAAAGTTTTCATAAACTGTTGTGTAGGATTTGAATCACTGTGTTTAATCATCCTATAGCCTAGATCTGACCATTAGAGACCTAACTCTGCTTATTTCAAAGGGATGGAGCAAGTCAGACCCGAATGGCTGGAGATGAGCTGATGCTGGGATAGGAACCGCTGGTCTGCACTGGGCCGGCTCACCCTCAATTGCGAAGATCTTTTCCTGAAGCTGGTTCTGAATGGTTTTCAGAGCTTCAAAGTTGTCCACTTGGAACACGTGATCCACAGCAGGCTTAGATGCGATGGTGCTAAGCTCTCTGCGGGACCCTGGCTTGTGGAAGGCGTTTCCCACCTGTTGCCAAGGAGCCAAACCTGAATTATATATTCTCTGATGATAGCAGTCCCATTACCAAAGAAAAGTCCTCGATGGAAGAATCTGAAACTGTTTCTGTCCAATAAAGAGTTCAGCAGAAGGTGGTTTAGAACTGAGCTGCTGGGGACAGTTAGGCAGGTTGTACATGACACAGGGAGCAATTGGTCTCCAGATGCCCACCCATCTGTTATGCCACTCCTCCTGGTAGGGGGCTGACATCTCCCCAACAAAAGAGATTCCATTATTATTATTATTATTATTATTATTATTATTATTATTATTATTATTATTATTTTGCTTATAAGTCTTTATTTCTCTCTTCTCTCAGTGCGTGTCTGCCTGTGTGTCTCTGTGTGTGTATGTGTCTGTGTCTGTGTGTGTGTGTTTGTGTATGTGCATGTGCATGTGTGTGTGCACAAGTGGGTCTGTGGCCAGAGTTATCAGATCCCCTAGAGATGGAGTTACAAGCTGTTATGAGCCACCTGACATGGGTGGTGGGAACTGAACTCTGGTCCTCTGGAAAAGCAGTAAGTGCTCTTACTAATCCATCTCTCCAGCCCCAAGAGAATCATTTTTATATGTGAACGTCCTTCTTACACACCACACTATCAGTTTGTGATACCTTTTTCTATGTTATTCAAGGCAGCGTATAGCATGATCACACTGGTGATCCTAACATTTTACCTCTTTCTGGACCCAAGCCTTTTTCCCAAATTTTGCCACACCCATCTACTCCTGGTGGAATATCCTGCTCCACTCACTGTCTCTGCTTCAGCCCTCAATTGTTACTGAATGTGATGCAAATAGAAGCTGGCAAAAAAAAAAAAAAAAAAAAAAAAAAAAAACCAATGCCCTCGGTATCTACTCCCTCTCTCCTCTCCTCTACCTCCATCATGAGAGCATCCTCAGGTGAGACCATGGAGAATGAGACCCAGGGAGCAGTAGAGCCAAGTTACCCACCTTGTTCCCAGCAAGGCCATCTTCCCAGCAGACAAGCATAAATCAACCAGAAGTGGGGAGAGCAAAGGCAAGCTCAGCAGATCTGTGCCTCCCCCCCAGCTAATGGATTTTGAGTCATTTGTCACACATACAGCATAGTTGTGGCATGGATGGATATATGGCAGCCGTGTATTGTGGCATGGATATGTGGCAGCCGTGTATACAGCCCAGAAATGGCCCCTGCCTCCCTTTAATTTTACCAAAATTTGCATATTGAAGACAGAACACATCAGTAAAAGATCTCCAATCTCCACAGAAGTACCAAGCCCAATATATGTATTTCCTACCCCAATTACGTAGCGAATGATGCCTGCTGCCTCTGCCTCGGGAATGACATCCTCATAATTCAAGGAATCCCCAAACTTTTCTCCATCTGTGATGACGACTAGGATCTTCGCAGCATTCTCCCGGGCCCCACTGGTTTTCTGAAACAGTTCTCTCCTGTGCAGAGAAGAGAATGACAGATACATGAATGGGCAGAGAGATTGCTAGCATCCGACATGAGACAGCAACAGTCAGAAGCACAGATGCTGAGCCTGGCTGCCTAGGTATGGTTCTCTACTCTGAGTTTGATTGGTTTGGTGTTGTTTTTTATGTTTTGAACACAAAGTCTTGCTGGGCCTCAAATTGGTGATCCCCCTGCCTCTATCTCCTGAATTACAGTTATGTACCACCATATGCAGGTTCCTTGTTACTGTTATATATGGGGGGGGGGAGGGGTGGAATGTAAAGAAATAGAAATAGATTCCTTCGTCCATAACCAAATCTCATTCACAGTACTGTACAAACTTTCTAGCTCATTTTCCTACACTTGTGTGTGTGTGTGTGTGTGTGTGTGTGTGTGTGTGTGTGAGAGAGAGAGAGAGAGAGAGAGAGAGAGAGAGAAGGAAGGAGGAGGAGGAAGAGGAAGAAGAGGAGGAGGAGTGGAAGGAGAAGGAGAAAGGGAGAAAAGGAGCAGGCAGGGTGCTGGATACCTCAGCAGCTATCTATCCGTCAGGGTCTCTCACTGGCCTGGAGCTCAGTTATTATGCTGGGATACCATCCCTGGGCATTGAGCCTCCCTGGCATCAGGATTACAAGTGAATTGCCACTGTGTCTGGCTTTTCCACATGGGTTCTGGAGCTGGACCCATGTCTTTGTGTTTCCATTGCACGGACTCTATTAACTTTGTTAGCCAGACCCTCATTGTCTTACACTCTTGCCCAACCCCACATTCACCTCTGTACACAGACAGAGGCATCAAACTTTCAGCGGATTCACACTGAACATAAGGTTGGTTGGTGGCTTGAATTCAGCCTCCTTTTATTTTGTCTTTTTGTTGTTTTGGCTTGGTTTTTCTTTTCCTTACACTGTTGAGGATTGCTCCCAGGGCCTCACACTCCTTAGGCAAGCACTTGGCCCAGAGCCCAGAGCAGGCTCAGTCCACCTTCCCAGCCGTGTTTTTGCTGCCTCTTTTAACGGTTAATTTTAACTGCAACCTGTGTTTACATGAACAGTCCTCAAATAGTTTTGCCCTCTGGAAAATATTTCACCCCATCCCTGTCTAAACAACTCTTCTGATCCTTTGCCATCAAATTAAAAGCTGCATCCCCTCCCTCTAAAGGCAAAGGTGAAGGGACTCACACTACTTTACGGATCCCTGTGGCAGTTTTTGTCCTTCCGTTCAGCTGCCTTATGGGTCTCACATGTGATTTTGGGTTAGGGTTTCTCTTGAAATCATTGAAGGTGAAGTGAGTCCGGAAGTCATCAGAGTACTGCATCAAAGAGAACTAAGGACAAAGCAAATGCCATTACACCACAGAATGCATCCATACCCCACCCCCACCGCCAGCAAGGGCTGTACACATCTTTATATCAGTACTAGAGCTTAGCAAGAGTGTCATGCGGGGTTCATTCCCTAGGACAACCCCTATCAATCAGTCAGTCAGTGAGTCAGGGCCACCTATGTGACAGGAGCCAAAATATTGCTGAAACTGTAACGGGTACAGCAGAAAAAAAGCGGGGCGAGGTAACACAATCAATCGTCTATAATTTACCAAGTCCCACTTTTTTATCACTCAAGAACAGTGGCAGCCTGGTTGTCATGAATTTGTCAGCCTTATGTAGGGCTACCCACCAGCCCTCACCAAGGTTTTAGACTTTTTTAACTGGTCCATCACAGTTGAGACAAACTCCTTCATCTTCTGAAAGTCACTGTTGCTGATGCTACCAGAGCCATCAATCAAGAAGGCAATGTCACTCTCCTGCTGAGGACATCCTGGGCAAGACAGAAAAAGAATACATATTAGTTAAGTCATTAGAAATTTCATCTTAGCCGGGCAGTGGTGGCGCACTCCTTTATTCCCAGCACTTGGGAGGCAGAGGCAGGCAGATTTCTGAGTTCAAGGCCAGCCTGGTCTACAGAGTGAGTTCCAGGACAGCCAGGGCTACACAGAGAAACCCTATCTTGAAAAAAAACAAAAAAACAAAAACAAAAAAAAAAAAGAAAGAGAGAAAGAGAGAGAGAGAAAGAAAGAAAGAGAGAGAAATGTCATCTTTGAATGTCAGCTCTCTGCTGGACAATTGGGGGGGGTAAAAAAAAGAATCCTGATTTTGCATGAAAGAAAATAAAATATGGACAGATATCTTGCACATCAGCAAGATGGTAGGCAGCATAACTAAAATCAACTGCATTTGGATGAAAGTAACTAGGGTGGGTGCCAGAGTGTATCAAGGGAGTAGAGGTGACCCTAGAGAACACTAAAATCCAGGTTCTATACTTGGTTGCCAAAGCCAAGATCAGTGCTGAACCAATAGAGGCTCCTCCCTATGACAGGAAGAGAGTACCAACATCTCTCACCACCTTAGATATCTGCAGATCACCAATGGGGATCTCTGCAGCCCTCACAGACACTAAGCCCAGCTGAGGGAGCTGCCTGGAACCCACATGGCTACGCTCCCCCAGAAAAGCCAACACTGCATCTGCCCCACAGCACCATCACATCCTGGATCCATAAGCACGGCTAATGCATGTCCTGGTCCAGGAATGAATACTTGTTGGGGGCCGACTTTTAGCAGAAAAGCGGCTATCAGCTTTGCAGCCATCTTGAGCCATATACCCTGACATGAGACTTGGATTACAATAGCCTACAACAGCTGAGCACACTCTGATAATCTTGTTTTAGATACCTTGGGTGTGTGAGATTAAAGGTGTGTGAGATTGAAGGTGTGTGACTTAAGAGTGACCTAGAGATCAGATTTAGAGACAAGACCTAAGGGCATGATTATAGGTGTGACCAAAAGGCATGGCTTAGAAGTGAGACATATAAAAGGCAGAGGCAGACGGTAGAGAATCAGACAGAGGAGACAGAGAAGCAGACACTTCAGAGAGTACAACTTGGAACTAGGAATTAGGTTAGAGAGAGCAACTTGGAGTTAGTTATTAAACATTAGGCATTTGGCACTTGGAAGAAGAAACTTGGAACTTGGAGGCACTAGGAACTAGGGACTAGGAACTTAGGACTTGGGACTTGGAGAGAGGAAGAGAGACTGAAGAATAAACGGGATTGAAACACATTCTGTCTGGTCTCCATTCTTCGAGTCCAGCCTCACTCTCCCTCTCTTGCTGAACCCCGACCTGCGGACGGGAGTGGCAGCTTGGACCGGGATACAGTGGCCACCAAACTCAGGGCAGCCCGGGCCTCAACATTTTGCTCGGGCCGCAACATTTTTGGCTGCCCGAACGTGGGGCTAGTGCGGTTCCCAACAAATACTCATGGTGCTGTCCCACCCCTGGTGTTTAGTGGGTATCCATCTAAGTCCAACACATTCTCTGGGGTCAGGTTACTATGGAGTACGTACAGTACTGTATTGCTGTGAGGGGACATCACGGCCAAGTCAGTTTATAAAAGAAAGCCTTTAAACTGGATGCTTGCTTGCAATTTCAGAGGGTTAACCTCATGCATTCTATTTTAGGGACTCTTCCCCCAAGACAGACTGGGAAGAGAGTCACTGCCTTTGCCTCTCTTTCCTCATGTGACCACACTGAGTAACCTTTCTCTTTCTACTTTTCACTATTAATTCAGCTCTTTCAGTTAGCTCATTGAAGACAGAAAGATAGATGAACCCAGCTTGTTGGGGCACAAGCTGAGTCTGGTAACACCAGTACTCTGAGGCCTGCAAACTACATGGGTTCTGACTCCTAAGACCAGAGGTCACATGAAATCTTGCTCCTACCTGTGACACTCTGACTGTACAAACCAAATCCTGAGGTCAGAAGCTGCATGAAAGCCTGCTGCTGCCATCTATAATACCCTGACCTTCACACGGTGCACACCCAGACTCCTGAAGTCAGATCCATGTGACACCATGCACCCAGCACCCAGCTCACTAGCACACATGAACTTGAACCCATGAGCTCATGAGGTCAAAAGTCAACCCCCACCACACCGTGAAAAGTTGAAAGCCATTCTCCCTGTAGCCAAGAAAGAGTCAACCTAGCTGATCCACCCACAAATTAGTACTAAGTCTCACCACAACTAAAATTCAAGACCTGATAACCAGGAGAAACACCATGGTGCATGCACCAGTCCAAACAGTCAATCCGTGTGCTCCAGGAAGAGTCAGCCAATGAAACAACTGTGGCTATCCCGACACAATAGCACAATCGAGACATGAAAAGCCAAGACAGAGTATCCCCACCCAAATTACCAGCTAAATTGTAGTGGCCTCCTATGAGAGTCATTTTGATGAAACTATCAACAAATTTGAAAAAATGATGATAAATATGTTCATGGATTTTAAAGACAACATGAATAAACTCCTGAATGAGTTAAAAAAAGAGCACAAATAGTTGAATGAATTAAGAAAGCCAGTTCTACGGATGGAAATAGAGTCCAAAAAAGCAATGCTAAGTAAAAAACAAACAGATGATGATAGAAAAAAAACTTCCATGAGAAAAAAACAAACTCTCAGTAGAAAGCCCCTCTCAACAGGAATTGTTCTTCACAGAGTACCAAGGTGTTGGGGGCCGACTTTAGCAGAAAGCGGCTATCAGCTTTGCAGCCATCTTGAGCCATATACCCTGACATGTGACTTGGATTACAATAGCCTACAACAGCTGAGCACACTCTGATAATCTTGGTTTAGATACCTTGGGTGTGTGAGATTAAAGGTGTGTGAGATTAAAGGTGTGTGACTTAAGAGTGTGACTTAGAAGTGTAGAGATCAGATTTAGAGACAAGACCTAAGGGCATGATTAAAGGTGTGACCAAAAGGCATGGCTTAGAAGTGAGAGATATAAAAGGCAGAGGCAGACGGTACAGAATCAGACTCTTTAGATATACTCTTTAGGGAGACTCTTTAGAGGGTACAGCTAGACTTGGGACTTGGACTAGGAAGAGAGACTGAAGAATAAACGGGATTGAAACACATTCTGTCTGGTCTCCATTCTTCGAGTCCATCCTCACTCTCTCTCTTGCTGAACTCCGACCCTCAGACTGGAGCGGCAGCTTGGGCCGGGACATAGTGGCCACCAAACTCGGGGCAGCCCGGGCCTCAACATTTTGCTCGGGCCGCGACATTTTTGGCCACCCGAACATGGGGCTAGTGCGGTTCCCAACACCAAGGCCTGAAGAAAAAGTAGTGAGGGGCTGGAGAGATGACTCAGTGGTTAAGCACTGGCTGCTCTTTCAGAGGTCCTGAGTTCAATTCTCAACAACCACATTGGTGGCTCACAACCATCTATAAAGAGATTTAATGCTCTCTCCTGGCATGCAGGGGCACATGCACACAGAGCATGCATACCATAAATAAATAAATAAATAAATAAATAAATAAATGTTTTAAAAAGAAAAAGTAGTATAATTGGATTATTCAGTCAAAAAGAGTGATAATTTTTTTAAAAACATATGGATGGAATACATGAAATCGTTAAAACACCATAAAAAGACAAAATCTACAATTATGAACATAAGAAAAGAAAAGTTCTATTCCAGAGGCATAGAAATACAGTTTTAATAAAATCATTAAAAAAAAAAAATTCCCACTCCAGGTAAAGAGATGCCTACTCAGGTACAAGAGGCAGACAGAACACCATGCAGGCGTGACCATTAAGGAAACTCCACACATCATATGACAGTGAAAACCACTAAATATATAAAACAAAAGAAGTGTACAGAAAACATGCAAGAAAGGTTAGCTGCATTCAAAGGTGGGCCCATCAAAACAACAGCTGATTTTTAATTTCATCTCATTTAATTTAATTTCAGTTGGGAATACTGAAATCCAGAAGGGCTTAGAATAATGAATGCATATGAAGTTCTGAAAAACCACAGCAACTAACCCAGGCTGATATACTCAGTAAAACTGTCTGTCATTGTTGAAGAAAAAAGAAAAACTTACCACCATTTAAAAAAAGAAGAAGAAGAAGCCACTAAAGCTGGCTCTAGAGAGATCCCTAGAGAATGAACATCCAAGAGACTCCAGGGAAGAAAAGAAATCTTAGGATAGTTGTTAAGTTAATGGAGACTAAGAATACAACAAACACTAAAAGCAAACAAACAGTTGCCTTGGTCATGGTGTCTCTTCACAGCAATAGAACAGTAACTATGGCAGTCTCCCTCCTCTATGTACCTGAAGATGTCCTTGAACACCTGATCCTTCTTCTCCTTCTCCTTCTCCTGTGTTAGGATCACAGGTACAGGCCACTATACCTAGCTGAGCTGGATTTTTTTAACTTACTCCAAAGGATTAGAATATAGCAGAGGTAATGAGATGTTAATTCTGAAATAGCCTGATAACAATTGTTATGTCTCTCCCTGCCCCTCCTCTCTCTCTCTCTCTTTCTCTCTCTCTCTCTCTCTCTCTCTCTCTCTCTCTCTCTCTCTGTCCCTCCCTCTCTCCTACCCTTCCTCCCCAACCCACCCTTCATCTCTGCCCCCATCTATTCATCTATCTCTCTATAGTAAGAATTTTGGTTTCTTTAAAAAAAAAAACACAGATAAGAATGCTTTTGTTTTAATTCCAGGTGTGGGATACAGGGCTGCTTCAGATTATTCACACCAGCAACTATGATTCGCCTTGCGCTCAAGCAGAGGCATGGTTTTTGCCAGCTGCAGATAGTTTCTGCAATTGTGTGACGTTTGGAATTCTGGGAATTTTTCAGAGGGTATATAAATGCTAGGACCCCAATAGATGGCTGGTTGGGGGTTGTAGATGGGTTGTTCACTAGTTGTTGATTGGTTGTTGTTGTTGCCCGTGGTTTGTTAAGAAGAAGAATTTCGATATCCTGATGGAGAAGATCAAACTTGCCCCAAGAGCTCCACACCCTGATGAGCAGGAAAGAGTTTGAGAACAATGTTGCTCCATTTTCAACTCCTGGCTTTACTCAGGGATCTCTGTCCTTTTCTCTCTTATCTAGTATTATGGGGTTGAAAGGGTGAAAGAAAAAAGGTGGAAAAGGCTGGAGAGAGAAGAACCCACACAGTAGCAAATGCTGGCTACACCTCTCCGCATCCCTGCCTTCCTATCACCCCTCCAGTCACACCCGACTTCTCCTTCACTCTGACATGATCCAGCTGATGCATGAAGTAACCATGAGGCAAATGACGAGGGGAGATTTCCCAGCCTACAGCCTATGAGAAACAGAGAGCTCACCAGTTCCACAGGCTCAGACATGAGCTTGGAGCAGGGCCTGGCCCCAGTCAAGACTTCAAATGAGGCGGAATCCCTGGCTAAACAAATTCACTTCAATCTCCTGAGAGATTCAGAAGTAAAGTCTAAGCTATGCCAAAATTCTTGACTTACAGAAAATTTGAGATGGTAAATGTTCACAGTTTTAAATCACTGGATTTGTTAGGTAGCAGTAGACACAGGACATACAAAATGTGCCTGGCAGTATACTTGTTCACAGAGGAAAGCAGAAGATAACAGCAACAACCACAAAGTAGCTAGGTCCATGTGAGATGTCAAACAAGAGTGTCATGGCTGATAGTGTGATGATTAGAAGGCTGCAGAGCAGAGGAAAGACCGCTTCGCACAGCGACTTTATGTTTATTTTATTTCTTATTTTTTTCAGACAGAGTCCTGCCATGTAGCCCAGACTAGCCTCAAACCCATGCTACTCCTGCCTCGGTGTCCTGATGCTGCCATCACAAGGAAGTACCACTGTGAATGACTCAAAATAGATGATATTTAATCCAGAATGTTAGTAATGGATTATGAGCTGGGATTTGAGAAAAACATTCCCAGTGTAAGGGCTCTGAGGATATCTTGGAAAGATCCTTGGAGAAGAGAGGCAGTGGGAAGCTCCAAAGCATGATGACTGAGGTAGAACAGGTGGGAAGACATTAGAGCATCGAGCAGGGTCAACCCCATCAACGACACCAAAGACGATGCTTGGGAGACCCCAGCAATTGCTCCAAAGACAATGATTGGGACGTCTGTAAAGCCAAGTGGCTTGATCTCCTCCTCCCAGAAGTGAGGGGTAATGAAGTTACTACCTTAATTTTTCTCCAAGAGACCTAGGGTTTCTAATCTCCCTGTACCCAGACCCCCAATGTACCTCTATACCATGAGCAGTCACCGTCTCAGCCCATCCTAAGGGACCTACCTCTGAGAGCCTCTGGGAACTGCTGGGGCGGCTTCAGCAGGTTGGAGTCGAATAAGTAGCACAATCCATTCACATAGGTGTTCTCCTTGCAGTTTTGGTGCACCGTGGGGCCACAGGCCTGAGGGACAGAGCAGGAGTCAAAGGGATGCCCCTGCCTCCTGTCCTTCCGGAGCAGCCCCTCCACAAGACTTCCAGCCCAGCTCTTCCATCTCTCCCCTCAAGACCCTCTTCTGATCGAGGGCAACTCACCAGCAGCTGCGGAGGGATGGTGTTAGCAGCCAGGGTCAGGCCCAAGGACATATTCACAGCCTCTGGAGGTACTGAGAAGACAGACGTATGCACAATGATCCTTGGGGTTAGAGGAGTTGTGAAGCAGTCAGGCAGGGACATGGCAGGGGTACACGTCCATGTTCACTGTCTTCTTCACAAGAGCCAAGCACAGAGGCCAGTCCATAGATGACTAGATAAATAAAATGCAGTCTACACAATGGAGTCCTATCCAGCCACAAAGAAGAATGAAGTTATGTCACTTGCATAGAAGCAGAGGGAATTAAGTAAGACAAGCTTTAAAGTGTGGGGGACTATTTGGAGTAGGGGCCAGCAGGAAGTGGCAGGGGAGGTTGGAGAAGGTAAAGAGGATGGAAGGATTGAAATAATTGTACAGGTGTATCAAAATGTCAGCCAAGCATGATGAGGAATACCTTTAATCCCAGTAGCTAGGAGGAAGAGGCAAGAAAATCACTGTAGGCCAACCTAGTCTACATAGAAAGTTCCAGGTCAGCCAGGGCTACACAGTAAGACCCTGTCTCAAAAAAAAAAAAAAATCTAAAGGATGAAAAAGAAACTGTCATAATGAAATGCAATATCAGAAGTGGGTGTGGCCCTGTTGGTAGAGTGTAGCCTACCATGCATAAAGTGTAAGGCCACGTGTGGTGCCAGCACTTGGGAGTAGAGCAGGAAGATCAGAAGTTCAAGGCCATTGCCAGCTACATAGCAAGTTTGTGGCCAGCTTGGGTACAAGAGACCTTGTTGGGGGTACAGAAAAAGAAAGGAAGAGTGGGGAGGGGAAGGGAAATAATCCCCTTATATGCTACTTGTGTCTGTCTGGAACAGGAGAGATGGCCAGCTCAGTCAGGACAGTTACTGCCATGAAGGCATGAGGACCTGAGTTTGGGTCCCCAGAACCCATGTAATAAAGAGGGTGTGCCCACGCTCAACCATAACCCCAGTGCTAGAGAAACAGACAGAAGCACCCCTGAAATTCACTGGCCAGATGGCTCAGCAACTAAGGACACTGTCTGTTCTTCTAGGACCTGGGTTTCCTAGCTCCTACATAGTGGCTCATAACTGTCTGTAACTTCAGTTCCAGGGACCCTGACACTCTCTTGTGGCCTCCCTGGGCACCAGACATGTATATGGTACATAGACATACATGGAGGCAAACACTCATAACAAAAAAATTTTTTTTTCAAAAAAAGAGAAAATTTCTGCCCAGACAGCCAAGCTACATCAATGAGCTCCTGTCTCAAAATAAGGAAGGTAGGGTACGGTCAGGAACAGCACTGATGGTGGCCACGGCCTCCACCAGCTGCACACTGGGCACATGCACCTGCAGGCACATGCACACACACATACAAAATGCTGAAATGTTATTTGTTCTAGCAAAAGAGTGGCTTCAGCCTGGGAGACAGAGGCTAGACTGTGAAAGGGGGCATAGCAAGTTTTCCTGAGAGGTCTGTAGACAAGCCAGAGGCTAGGGAGCCAGGTGTTCCCTGCCCCACCAAAGACACACAGGATACAGGAATGTTTGACAAACCAGGGGTATTCACAGGAAGACTCCATTCAGGAGCCAGAGGGAGAGATAAGACTCACCTTGCAGGGGGATGGGGTTACACCGGTTTGTGCTGTAGTCACATTGGTAGAGAACACCTGTCTGGTTAACAGCCTTTGCCTCTTGGGGGGCTGCAACAACCACTCTGTAGAGAGGGAGTAATAAAGGATGCTCTGAATGTAGGGGAAGGAGGCCTTAATTCTCTCTACTTTCCAGAGGGAAATAAGGTTCCTTAACTCCCATAACTAGGAGGAAGAATTATCAAAGAAAAAAATGAAAAAAAAAATGTAATCCTAGAATGGGAAAGCCCTTTCTAAGAATGACACAAACTCTGAGAGGATTTAAAAACTGGCTTTAAGAAAAAGTCTTGTAAAGTTAGGACAGGAAAGGGGTGGGGTGACAGGGAAGGATAGGAAAGCAGGGTTAAGAGGTAGGTTTGCTCAAAACACATTACGCACACATATGAAATTCCCAGACAATAAAAAATTAATATTTCAACCACATAACTGTTTTAACTAAATGTATAAAAAATGAAAAATAATTAAAAGCAGACTCAAAAGATAAATGACAAAGTGGGAAGGAAAGGCTTGCAGCTTACACCCCAGATGACCTTCTCTGGTCTGTCGGTTCCTGCAAACCAGGAAGCAGGAGGAACAGAGGGGGGAGTGGGCGGGGACAGGAAGTAGATAAGAAAAAAAGCATCAACAGAAAAGGCAATCGCTATGTAGCAAGAATGTTCCTTGTCTTCTCGAACTCCCAGCAGC
This sequence comes from Arvicanthis niloticus, assembly GCF_011762505.2. NCBI lineage: Eukaryota > Metazoa > Chordata > Mammalia > Rodentia > Muridae > Arvicanthis > Arvicanthis niloticus. The sequence continues at coordinate 95,168,767 of NC_047658.1, read as the reverse complement.
TGTTAGTATCCAGAAGAGACCAGAAAGAGATGGATCCCATTAGTGTTCCATCTGGCAGGGAGGGAGGAGCTCAAAGGCTGCTGATGGTTGCCAGAGAGAAAGATTCTTTTGTAAGCTGTGCATGCTCCTGTGGGTAACTGCTTGTCTATGCTACGGAAGCTATACCATCTAAAGTCATTGGCTCACAGAGCTAGACCTGCATAGAATCATTCCTCAGTATGCTGTTGTTGTCTGGTCTGGAGGGTACGTATATTTGTTCATATCTCTGCAGAAAAGGTTACGAAACAAATACTTCCCATAAAAAGAGAAAACGGGCCAGTGAGATGGCTCCAATGGGTAAAGGTACTTGCCACACCAGCGTGATGACCTGAGTGTAATCCCTAGGGCCCATAATGGAAGGAGAGGACTGACTTCCAGTCGTTCTGACCTCCATATGTGTGCAGTCTCACACACACACATGCTCATACACACACATGCACACACATGCACATACACACACATACATACATACACACATACTGTACATGCTTACACTATTAAATCATGGGCCTGTACCTGATCACTCTTAGAAGGCCAGATCTCACAGTCTAAAGAAATCAGGACACATCCCCCTGAAGCTCGCTCCCTAGGACAGAGGGAAGAAGGCATGTGGTCTTGCAACTAATTTATGTCCTACCTAGTACCTGGTACCCTGTTCTGCTCATCACATGCACCACCCCACACTAAATCATGCGGTGCAGAACTTTCTATCATCTCCTGAAAAGATGTAAAAGTTGTAGTTGTTTGAATATGTCTAGCCCAGGGAGTGGCACTATTAGGAAGTGTGGCCTTGCTGGAGGAAGTGTGTCACTGTGAAGTGGGCTTTGAGACCCTCCTCCTAGCTACCTGGGAGACAGTTTTCTCTTGACTCCCTTCAAATCAAAATGGAGAACTCTCAGTTCCTTCTCCAGCACCATGCCTGCCTGGATGCTGCCATGCTTCCTGCCATGATGATAATGGACTGATCCTCTGAACTTGTAAGCCAGTCCCAATTAAATGTTGCCCCTTATAAGAGTTGCCTTGGTCATGGTGCCTCTTCGCAGCAATGGAAACCCTAACTAAAACAAAAGCCAAACATTTTTCTTTGGCTCCCATGATTTCTCACAGCTTTCCTCTGGGCCCTCTCTCTCACCATCCTATCATGACACTATCACCCTCTCTTTCTTTAACATCTCTCTCTCTCTCCCCTCTCCAATCTCTGTACTCCCTTCTTTTTTTTTTGTTTGTTTTGTTTTTTTTTGTTTTTGTTTTTGTTTTTGTTTTTTCGAGATAGGGTTTCTCTGTATAGCCTCGGCTGTCCTAGAACTCACTCGGTAGACCAGGCTAGCCTCGAACTCAGAAATCCACCTGCCTCTGCCTCCCAAGTGCTGGGATTAAAGGCGTGCGCCACCACCGCCCGGCCTCTGTACTCCTTTCTTAAGTAGCTTCCCTTTCCTCTCTCTTCTCAAGAGAGTTGAGCATATCCTGTTCTGTCAAATCTTTCTCTGACTCATCACTTTGTCTGCCACTCAATTAGACATCACTTTCAAACATGGCTGCTTCTTTCTACAAACTAACTTTACCTTCACTGTTTGAGATTAAAGGTGTGTACTAAGGGCATGTCTGTGTTCCAGACAGAGGGAATAAAGGTGTGTGCTAAGGGCTGAGCCACACCACAACTAGAAACAGTTTTTCTGTAAATAACACAATCTTGGGGTTCACAATGTGATCAAATACTTTGTCTCTCTCTTATTTTTTGACTCAGGGTCTCACTATATCACTCCAGCCATCCTGGAACTCATTATGTAGACCAGACTGGCCTCAAACTCACATAGATGTGCCTGTCTCTGAATCCTGAGTACAAGGATCAAAGGTATATGCCATCACACCAGACTAGGATTTCTTTTTAATTGTATGTGTGTATGTGTGTATCTCTGTGTAGGCATGTATGCATGAGAGTTTAGTGTTCATGGAAGTTAGAGATACCAGATCCCTCTGGCCACTCCTTTTTTTTCTATTCAACATATATGATGATGATGATAATGATGGTGGTGGTGGTGGTGGTGGTGGTACTAGAGAGATAACTCAGCAGTTAAGATCACTGGCTGATTTTCCAGGGGACCCAGGTTCAGTTATCTACATTCATACGGGAAGTATACTGGTGTAGCAGTGGCATGAATATTATGGGAGTGTGCTTGTTAGTGTTTGTCATCTTGACACAAACCTACACACATGGGAAAGGATGCTCTCAGTAAAGGAGTTGCCTCCACCACATTGGTCTCTAAGAGAATTTTCTTGATTAGTGTTTAATGTGAGAGTCCTGTGAACTCACAGTACCCTGCCCTGAGCAGGTGGCTTTGGGTCCCATAAGAAGGTAAGCTAAGCAAGCCAATAAGCAGTGTTCCTACAGGGCTTCTGCTTCAGTTCCTACTTCCAAGTTCCTGTCTGCAGATTCCTGCCTTACCTTTCCTTAGTGGACTGTGACCCAGGATTTGCAATCCAAATAAACCTTTTGGATTTGCCTTAGGTCACAGTGTTCTTATCAGAGCAATAGAAAACTAAGATGAGGAGTAACAGCCTCTTTCTACTGGCATTAAAGGTCTAGTCCACAAGACAAAAATCACGATTAGTACTGTTAATTGGGTCAAGATTCCTGCAGCTTGGTAGTCATAGGCCTGAAAGGAGAACCTACTACTATTAGTCTATTAAGTGGACAGAGCACTAAACTTCTTTCTAAGTACTGAACATTACACCCTTAGAGCATCTCTCAATCCTCATGAGAGAGGCTTCTTTTTAAGTAGAGGATGATGTGCAGAGACTCCCAACTGGTCCATACATACAGAATAAGAGACTGGGAGTGCTCAGCTCTAAATGAGACAGCTATACTACACTTCCTCTCAAGGCTCAGGGATCATTACAGAACAGGAAGTGGAGATTGTGAGAGCCAGAAGCAGTGAGTGGATGATGGCAGTGAGCCAGTGTTTTCTAGACATGACAGTGCTACTGCTTATTCACAGCCTCTGTAACTGCAGACACCAACACGTCTTCACTCTGAAAAGATGTCTCCATGGTGAATCCCAGCTAATATTTCTCTAAAGGAAAGAGTTTTAGGCTTTGTAGACTGTACCCCTTATCACTTATCTTTATTCTGAGTAGCAAATTGTGTTTGATAAAATTTATTTTCAGAACCTGAAAGTAGGCCATAACTTGAACAAAACTCATGCTATATATACATTGAGGGTGGAGAGGTAGGCAGCAGTTAGGAGGTAATAAAGACAGATAAAAATCTCTCCTGAAGAACCATAAGAAGCCAATTGTCAGGATCCCCTGGGAAGGGAAGTAAGAAAAACCTTTTGCTCTCAACTTTTCTTGGATTTTGTGAATTTGAACCCCTGGAACCTCACTACTGATTCAAAAACAAAAATCAGTCATGAGGGTAAGGTGGTAGACTCCATGGTAGAGCATCTGCAAGCCTTGGATTCCATCCCCATCAAAGAAAAGGAAAAGAAAAGAAACATCAATAAGGAAACTCTTCTTTACCCTAACTTATGGAGAAGCCTGGAGACAACAGGCTTACCCTGAGGACTTTGTGGAGACAATGGGCTTCCCCTGAGGACTTTACCTGGTTCCGCCAACCTGGACCACACTCTGCCCAAAGCCTCTTGCATTCTCTTGGAAGGTCATAGGATTTTCAGTGTCCAGATTGAAGCCATGACACAAGGCTAGGACTGGAAAGATAACAGGGAAATAAGAGTCAAAGCAAAGGAACCAATACAGTTAAGAGAACACCACACATTTCTACCCGTGACCATTCCTGTCCACACTCACCAAAGCTCTGACAGCCCAGGGCAGGGTCCACATAGTGTGGGATCTGTCTGTTATGTTTTTGAGACAGGACTGTATATATCCCAGCCTGGCCTGGAGCACTACAGTGTAACTGTGGATAACCTAGATAGACATCCTGATCTTCCTGGCTTCCATTCTACCTCCCAAATGCTGAGGATGCAGGGGTGGGCCACCACACCACAATCCATTCACTTTTTCCATAGAAGACCAGCTGGTTAAGCAGAACCCAGCACTGGGGATGCAGAGGCAAAAGTCACAAAGTTCCAGACCAGCTGGACTGCATGGTAAGACCATAGAGGAAAAGGTGTTGTTGTTCTTGTTGTTGTTGTTTCCAGACAAGGTTTCTTTGTGTAGCTTTGGCTCTCCTGGAACTATTTCTGTAGACCAGGCTGCCCTCAAACTCCTAGAGACCCACCTGCCTCTACCTCCCCAGTGCTTGGATAAAAGGTGTGCGCCATCATACCCAGCTTGAAGAAAAGTTTTTCAAGACAGGGTCTCACACATCCTAGGCTCGTTCTGAACTCCTTGTGTAACTAAAGATCATCTTAACCTCCTGATTCTCCTGCCTCCACACCCCAGCCCCAGTGCAGGGACTCCAGGTGTGCACCACCATGTCCAGTTTATCTGGTTCTAAGGATCAAATTGAGAGCTTTGTATGCACTAGGCAAACCCCAGGCCTCACCTCTATCTACCAAGTTTTCACCAAGGAATTTCAAGCTGTAGCCAGTTATCACAATTTTTGTGATACAGGTTTACCCATGAGATGAATGAGATTCTTAAGGAGTGACATTTCACTTAACTGAGAGTAAAGTTAGTATCCTCTATCATTGATGGATGATAGATGTTCGTCTTTTAAGACAAGGAACTACATTTAACTCACAGGCCGAATGTGCTGACTCAGGCTCAAGGGCCTCTAAGTGCCTATGATGGGGTATGGCCAGTCCCTCTCTAAGCCCACAATGGCCTCTTCCCCCACTGTCACAACCACAATGGTTTACACAACAAAGGCCTCAGTTAGAAATTTCCCTTCCTATGCAAGTTTCAAGTAGTTCCTTCCCTTTTTGACTCACTCCCTACAAAAATAGACATGAAAGGAAACACACCAGTTTTTTTGATTATCAGTCATTCAACAAACATCCACACTGGGTTCTTGATAATTAGATCATAAGGCTAAGTAGAAGTGGTGTGCAGAACACAGGAGGAAATCAACCGCTGTGCTCCCTGGGGCCGCTCCTTTACCTCTCTGGACCTTGGTAACCTCGTCTGTGACGAACAACCTCTCAGGGTCGATGGGTGTAGTCCTTCATCCATGCACCCCTAACCATTCCTCTCGTCTACCTCTGCTTTTTCTCTCGGAATCCTTTATCCTTCCCTAAAGCCCTTTGCCTCTCCCCACCTAGCTCCTCCCTATTCCCTGACCTTTCTCTGCACTCACAGATCCAGAAGAGCCCCCTCCTCTTTTGATGCCCCCTTCTGACTTCCATTGGCCCTGCACACATCTGATGTATAGACCTGCATCCAGGTAAAACACCCACACACATAAGACTTTCTATTTAAAAGAAATGGACAAGAGTTGGTCCAGCAAGGTGGCTCAGTTGGTAAAGGTATTTGGCATTAAGTACCAACTGACTGAGTTCAGTCCTTGGTATCCACATTCCCTAAAGCCCTTTGCCTCTCCCCACCTACTCTTCCCTATGGCCTTCCTCTCCACTCATAGACCCAAAAGATCCCCTTCTCCCCATTCTGAGGACCTCCTAACCCCTTCTCCCCACCCTGAGGATCCCCCCCCAAGACCCCGACATACCTGTTACCAGAAGAACTTTAAGAGTCATGACTGAAAGGAACAAAACCCTGGAGATGTGTGGACTGTGGTGCATCAGGAACCACAGACACTTTGAGGAAGCCACCAAGGCTGAGAGAAGTAAAAATAGAGAAGGAAGAGGCAAGAGCTATGGGCCATTCAAAGAAAGAGGGCGGAGGCTCTACAAGCATCCAGCCCTGTGTAGCCTTCCTCTGCGACATCCTAGCTGCTCTCCCTTGCCACCCTGTTTCCTGGCCCAGACCATCAAGGTTACCACCCAAAGGTGCCATTTGAAACTCATTTACCTCTGGGATAGGTCAAATATTATAGGGGAAAAAAAAAGATAGGTAATAGGCTTGGTGTTTAGGACCAGGGTGGTCTCCCAGGGGACCCACATCTTGTTCCAGGTACCCACACGGAAGCTCAAGACTGTCTATAATTCTAGTCCCAGGGGATCTGATGCTCCCTTTGGCACTTATACACATGATGCACAGACGTGCTTGCAGGGGAAACACCCACATACATACGATATGACAAATCTCTTCAAAAAAAATACCCGAGTTGGTCAGCCAGGTGACTCAGCTGGCAAAGGTGCTTGCCATTAAGCACTGACCACCTGAGTTCAATCCCCAGGATCTATATGGTTTAAGAAAAGAACCAACTCCTTCGAGCTATCCTCTGACATGGTATACCGTCACATACACCCAAAGAGTAAAGAAACCATCAGCTGCTAACCACAGTCACATCCAAGACATAGTTTGGTCTTCTGTATATTTCATGAAAGTATTTTGAAAACAGAACTTGACATTATTATATGATGAAATACCGTAACCAAAATCAACTTGGAGAACAAAGTGTTTATTTGTCAGGACAGGAACTCAAATTGGGTAGAAACCTGGAGGCAGCAGCTGATGCAGAGGCCATGGAGGGATGCTGATTTCTGGCTTGCTCCTCATTGTTTGATAAACTTGATTTCTTTTCTTTTCTTTTTTTTTTTTTTTTTTTTTTTTTTTTTTTTTTTTTTTTTTTTTTTTTTTTTTTTTTGGTTTTTCGAGACAGGGTTTCTCTGTGTAGCCCGGGCTGTCCTGGAACTCACTCTGTAGACCAGGCTGGCCTCAAACTCAGAAATCCGCCTGTCTCTGCCTCCCAAGTGCTGGGATTAAAGGTGTGCGCCACCACCGCCCGGCAAACCTGATTTCTTATAGAACCCAGGACTGCAGGTCCAGGATGGCACCACCCACAATGTGCTGGACCCTCCCCCATCAATCACCAATTAAGAAAATGCCTTACAGCCAGGTCTTATGGAGACATTTTCTCAATAGAGGTTTCCTTTTCTCAGATGTCTCTAGCTTGTGTCAAGCTGACCTAAAACTGGCCAGCACAGTGGGTGACAGATAGAGAGCTCTAGGGGAGCTGGAAGAGGTGGTGGTAGTAGTAGATGGATATGATCAAAATACATTGTGTGAATGTATAAAGTTTTCAAAGAATAAATGTTTCAAAAACAAAAAACATAAATGAATAAATATTAATATTCTCATCTCCAAGATAAATTACACACACAAGGCAGTTATCAGTTACGTCATTGTAAGCCACTCCAAAATTTAACAGCTTAGCACAGTGCTGTATTGTGGTTGGGTTGTTACTGTTGTGCTGGGTTTATTGTTGTAAGGGTTGTTATTTTTGTAGTGGGCTATTGTTGTGGTGAGTTGTTACTGTTGTAGAGGGTTATTGTTGTTGTGGTGGGTTGTTACTGTTGTAGAGGGTTATTATTGTTGTGGTGAGTTGTCACTGTTGTAAAGGGTTATTATTGTTGTGGTGGGTTGTCACTGTTGTAGAGGGTTATTATTGTTGTGGTGGGTTGTCACTGTTGTAGAGGGTTATTATTGTTGTGGTGGGTTGTCACTGTTGTAGAGGGTTATTGTTGTGGTGGGTTGTCACTGTTGTAGAGGGTTATTATTGTTGTGGTGGGTTGTCACTGTTGTAGAGAGTTATTATTGTTGTGGTGGGTTGTCACTGTTGTAGAGGGTTATTGTTGTTGTGGTGGGTTGTCACTGTTGTAGAGGGTTATTATTGTTGTGGTGGGTTGTCACTGTTGTAGAGGGTTATTATTGTTGTGGTGGGTTGTCACTGTTGTAGAGGGTTATTATTGTTGTGGTGGGTTGTCACTGTTGTAGAGGGTTATTATTGTTGTGGTGGGTTGTTACTATTATTATTGCTCTTCAGTTCCTAGCTCACAGTTCCCACCTAAGTATCTAATGTGGTTGCAGTCAGATCATGACTGATGCTGGAGCTAGCCAACCTCTCTCGGGCCGACCTTCCAAGGTGGGTCATTCACACAGCTGAGCATCAGTGCTGGCTGGAGACTAGACTAAGGTTGCAGCTGTGAACTGCAGCACCTCTGTGTGTGGCTTGGGCTTCTCCAAGAACAATGCTGGATTTCAGGGGCAAGACATCCACCAGATTCTACTCACCAAGTAGCTACAGAAATTCTCCCTGTTCAAGGTGAACAACACAGCCTGCTTCTTAATTCTGTGCCCAAAGATCTGTGACCACTCTTCATCTGCCATGGCGAGAGATTTTCTTTTGCCTCTACACAGGCAAACTATTAGGGTTATGAGCCAAGAGTGGGCACCAGCACTTGGAAGGCAGAGGTAGGTTGATCTTTAGGAGTTCAAAACCAGCCAGGTCTACATAGAAGATTCCAGTCAGTCAGAGCTACATAGTGAAACCCTATCTCAAAAAAAATTAAAATTATTGGAATTTTTTGCAGGTGGATGATTACAACAGCCTATATTGGCCTCAAACTCATCATCCTCCTGCTTCAGCCTTCCAAGTGCTAGGATTATACCTATAGTCATCAAGCCTGGCTTGCACTTATAGTTTTTAGACAGACAAGCAGAGAGAGAGAGAGAGAGAGAGAGAGAGAGAGAGAGAGAGAACCTTTATAATCAGAAAAATAAACTGTAGCTGACTTAAACTGAGAAAAGTAGCTCTATTATGAGCTAAGGGCTGAGGAAAAGGAACAAGCCCAGGACCCAAGTAAGAAGCTACCTGGTGAATGTGAAGGTGTGTCTCTGTCAGTCCTTCTTCATGCACAAACACCATCAGAAACAGCCTGGAGAGGAAATATTTGTTTATTCACTGTTTCAGAGGTTCCAAAGTCCACTGTTAGTTACTTCGCTCAATGTTTCTGGATCCTGGTAAGATTAAACATCATGGCAGCTGGAGTGTGTGGCAGAGAACAGTCTTCACTTCACAACAAACAGCAGAATGAGGAAGGGACTAGAGACCAAATACAAGCTTCAAAGACCCACCCCAGCTTAATGGTGAACGCTGACTGTCAACTTGATGCAGTCAACTAACTCTAGGTGCAGACAACTCTAGGTGGATCTCTGAGGGAATTTCCAGAAAAGACTGCGCCGTCAGGGTGGGCAGCCCTTCCAGTGGGTGTCCCAGACATAAAGGGTTGGAGGGGAGATAGCATTGCTTGCCCACCTGCCTTCACATCTTACCAGTAGATGTGCCTGTATCTGCTGCTGCTGTCCTTCACTGGCATCAGACTCCAGCTTCTTTGACCCTCCAACATGGACTGAGGACCATAAATTCTCTATCAGCCTTCCAGGTCTTCAGTTGCAGATTGAAACTGCTGAGTCATTCAGGCTCATGGACTGAGAAACTACCAGGTTCTTGGCCTCACAGCTGTTTTCAGACTACCCAGGCCCTATAATAAAAGCCATTCTAGTGAATCCCCTTTAGCGAACGTGTGTCTCCTCTCTCTCTCTCTCTCTCTCTCTCTCTCTCTCTCTCTCTCTCTCTCTCTCTCTCTCTCAGTTCTGTTCCTCTAGACAGCCCTGTCTAACATGAAGGAGTGCCAAACAGGCCCACTTCCTAGTTTCCAGACCCCCCCCCAAAATAGGCCACAAAGTAGGAACCAACCATTCAACACGTGAACTGGTGGCTGAGGGAAGGGTATGGACCATTTCATATCTAAGCCATATCAGAGAGTATCTTAATAGATAAAATGGGTTTATTTTGATAAAATCCTTCACATTCTGACCACTGCAAGGGGCTATTCTAACACAGAATCAAAGCCTCTTCTTGTGTAAGCAGAGGCTAAGGGTCTGCTGCCTGGAAAGATCTAGGTCAAGTCTCAGAACAGCTCTTCAATCCAGGGTTTTCCTCAACAGCCACTGTTCTAGTGGCTATGACAAAACACCATGACCAAAAGTGACTCTAAAATTCCAGGTGGCGGTCCATCATTTCAGGGAAGCCAAGGCAAGAACTCCAGCAGCTGCCACATCACCCCCAATCAAGGGCAGAGAGAGACAAAGGTGCCAGGCTGCCTGCTTGCTGGATTCTTCACACTTACACAGTTCAGAGCCCTGCTGGGGAAAAGATTGGCACTGCTCACAAAGGGCTGGTTGCACATCAGTTAGCAATCAAGATACTCACCACACTTACCCACAGGCCAGCCTGATGAAACACTCCCTCAGCTGAGGCTTTCTGAGCAGGGACCTCTAGGTTGTGCCAAGTTGATGTTTAAAACCCACCATCACAGAGCCTGGGGAGATGGCTCAGCAGTTAAGAGCATTTATTGCTCTTGCAGAGGACCTGGGTTCAATTGCCAGCATTCACAGTCATCTGTAATCCCAGTTCCAGAGGATTCAAACACCGATTCTGACTTCTGGAAGCACCAGGCATTAACACCCATACTCATTAAAAAGAAAGAAAAAAAACCCCACAGTCACCATTTCCCCAAACCAGACAACCATGGATAGGTTGCTGGCCCAACTTCCCCTGTGCCCATTATTTCTTCTTTTCTTTCCCATGGCTGGGCATCTAACAAGTACCATGTTTGGAAGGTGATCTGGAAAAGTGGGGACTAACTCAGAGGAAGTTAGTCCTGCGGGAAGCTGGAATTTGGTATATACTAGGACACTCTGGGGAACCTTGGTTGCCTGGTAAAGAGACAAGGAATCTAGACACTTTTGCTTAACTCACATTAGCTATTGATTGAAGAATTGTCTGTGAGAAATCCTTTATTCTCAGGCCCATCCTGCCCTTCAGCCAAGTAAAGCAGGCTCCAGTAGTTGCAAAGTGCCCTTAGGTAAGTGGCTAATGGTTCTCTTTGCAAGGCCACCTTGCATGAGAATGTCACATGCTGCAGGGACACAGATGGGCTTCTGCTCCACATCAAGCTGGCCCCCTTTTCCCTTTTGGGAATCAAACATTTAAGGACTGACATTCAAAAGAAACTGCATCAGGGATTGGAGAGATGGCTCAGTGGTTAGGAGCACTTGCTGCTCTTGCAGAGGACCCAGGCTCAGTTCCCAGCACCCACATGATGGCTCACAACTATCTGAAACTCCAATTCCAAGGGGTCCCATGCCCTCTTCTGACCTCTGCATGCATGAAGGCAAAACACTCCTAGTCATAAAATAAAATCAATAAATTTCTTAATTTTTTTCAAGAAACAGCATTAAACAAAGCCAAAAACACCAGCAAAGCCAAAGAAGCTGAAGAACCTGATTTCCACAATTATTTTATTATCAGATGCAAATGATCAGTTTTAACAACAAAAAGCACAAAGCATACAAATAAAAAGGAAAATATGCCCATGCCAAGGGAACGAATCAACAGCAGAAACCACGCAAGACAAAGCCCGAGCCAATCTTCACAGCAGAGTTAAAATATGTTTTACGTTCTCTTCTGGTTGGGACCTAGCTGTCGCTTCCATGCCAACAGTAGGGGCCACCTGCGTAAGACTTGTACAACTCTGAGGCCAACAACAGGCCATCACTGATGGGAGAAGGATCCCTGGGGAGCTAGAGTAGCCATCCTCAACCTGTGGGTCATGACCCCTATTGGGGATCAAATGACTCTTTCACAGAGGTCCCCTAAGACCATCAGAAAACACTAATATTTATATTATGATCCATAACAGTAGCATCAAAAACAATTTTCTGAGGCAGGTCCCATCGGCCTGCTGAACCAGGGATGACCAACCTGGCTACCATCCAGGCCCAGATCCAGTGCTTTGAGTTGGTTCATTCCAATACCCACTCCATCTATGAGCTGCTGGATTGTGTGACAAACCTGAACCAGAGCAAGGATCACCATGACTCTGGGCAATGGTGGGGTTCAGGAATCGCCACTCAAACCAAACAAACACCGATCTCACTTAAGCAAGAATAGTTTATTGAATGCACACCTTAATACTGGACATTCAGGACCACAAAAAAAAAAAAGGCGGGGCTCGGGAACCTAATTACAGTACTAGTCTGCTCTCAGGGTAGATTTTTTTTTATAAGAAAAACCAGGTTCAAAACCTAAAAACCAGGTTTAAAGGGCAAGGAGGGGAACAGTTGGCTTAGTAGTCAAAGTATTATCAGCTAACCTTTAAGCTGATTTCAGAACATTTCGATAACAAGAGCATGAATATTATAATCATAACTTTTTGGCTTATTAGTAGTATTCTTCAGTGTCAGCCACAAAAACCACCGTGAGCTCGTATGTAGGTGCAGGAAGGGCTGCCCAGTGGTCAGCTCTGACTCAAGATAGTTGAGAGGTAACAGTTCATATTGACCTTTGATGTGATGGGTCCTATGTAAAGCTATGTGGAATTTCTTGAGATTAGCAAACCTCATACAGAACACTTAGAACACACAGAACAAAACAGGGAATGTGGTCAGCGAGTCCTTGAGCCAAGTCACTTCTCTGTGTCAGTGACTGGCAGGCATGTTACAGCAACTTGATGAACTATCTGGCAGACATGAAGCAAAATGGCTACAACTATTCTAGGAGTTGGGGGAGGGGGGTCAGATCATAGCAGTCAACAGCAGGATACCTGAGAGGAGTCTCAATGATGGCCCAGTATTGATAGTGTGTCAGAAACCAGAAACCTGGAACCAGCCCAACAACTCACTGCAGTGAACATTTGCATATAAAGCTGTTTGGTCAAAATATACTGTGTGACACACTGCAGCATCCACCGTCACTACGATGAATGGATGTGATGGAGAGGTGGGAAAGATGAAGGAACAGGGTATGTGACGTGGAGAGAGGCAGAATTAGAGAGGCCACAGCTGTGACAGGTATGAGAGAAGGCTGTGGTCAATGGAGGGACATGTTGTTGCCCAGCAGGGTCAGCAGGGTGGCACGCAGCAGCCTGGAGCTTGCACAGACTGCCTCCCTAACCCATTGCCCATCACATGATCGCTTTGGCTCTGCACAGCAACAGATGTCTAAGATGAAGAATGATTCATTTCCTGGATTGAACCTCCTCATCTGTACAGTATGATCTGTACTTCCCCTGGAAGTCATGCTGGTATCCATGGTCCATACTGTTGCCCCAGGCTATGATGAAGATTCAGGGCCATGTTGATGCCCATGGTTCTACCCTGAGCTGCCCTTCCCCCAGAGGATCTTCCCTATATGATCCAGCCATTTTGGTTACCCACCCCTTTTGTATCCTTACACTCTTGGCTGCTTTACCTGGTCCTCTTCTCTTTCCAATCTCTCCCCCCACACACATGGTCCAGCTCAGTCTAGTCACGTCCACTCTGAACTCTCCCAGATGTCCCTGCCTCAGCTATGCTCTCTTTCATGTGTACAACAAACCTCCTCCTCCTCCACCAACCCCAAGAGCAGTTATGTGCTTTCCTTTTTATTTCTTCATTTCATTCCATTAGAAACACACCAGAGCAGACTGGAAAACAGTGAATCAGGGAAGCACTTCTGCTGTAAAACTTGCCAGAGCTTTTTTTTTTTTTTTTAAGATTTTTTTAAAAGGAGAAAAAACCAGCTGAAGACATGGCTCCAAGATTGAGAGCATGGAGTGATATTGCAGAGGTCCCCAGCTTAGTGCACTCGCATGCACATACCCACAGGAAGACACACACATAACACAACTTAAAATAAGAAAAATAGGATGGGCATGTGGCATACACCCTTAATCCCATCACTGAGGAGGCAGAGGCAGATGGATTTCTGTGAGTCTGAGGCCAGCCTGGTCTACAGAGTGAGCTCCAGGATAGGCAGGGCTATGTAGGGAGACCCTGTCTCAAAAACCTAAAATAATAACAACAATAACGATAATAATAACAATAATAAACAAATAAAATAATAGTAAATCTGAGAGAAGGAAGAAAGGAATAACAGCTAGGTATGGCAGCACACACACTGATAATCCCAGAACAGCTAGGTATGGTAGCACGAACACCAATAATCCCAGTATTCTGGAGATGAAGGCAGAAGAATCAGGAGTTCAAGGATCATCCTTGACTACATCATTGATGTAAAGGCCAGCCTGGGATACAAGACAACCTGTTGAAAAAAATGAGAGAAAACCAGTAAGATGGCTTAGTGGGTAAAGCCTGTAATCCCCATGGCTGAGAGATAACTGACTCCCAGGGTTGTCCTTCTACCTCCATATATATATATATATATATATATATATATATATATATATGTGTGTGTGTGTGTGTGTGTGTGTGTGTATTATATAATGTGTGTATACATATGTGTTTTGTGTATACATATATATAAACACACATATATACATATATATGTATATATACATATACACACATATATGAATATATATACATATATATATTATATATATTCACACACACATATTCCAACACAAGTGGACACACACACATACACACATACATACACATATGCACACACATATACACACATGTACACACATGTATGCACACATAAATACACACATGTGCACACAGGTATATACACACACATACACACAGAGAGACAAACAAATAAAATACAAATAAATATATCAAGAAGAGAGGGGGACCTGACACCACCATCAAAAATAACACATTTCTTCCAAAGAGAAGTAAAAAGCCTGTCTCTAACCTTACTTCCCTCATCAACCACTGCTCTGGTTTCACTTCCATTTTGCAGAACTTCTCCAGAGCAGTTGTCTATACCCACTGTGTGTTTTTCTCCCTAAAACTCCTCCCAAGCACGCAAATCCCATCCTGGTCCCTTCCCTACCAAAACAATTTCAGAGGTCAGAGAGCCAACTTGGCTTATGCAGGCTTCAGCTTCTCGTTCTTATCTTTAGTGATTTAGCCCTTTTGACACTTCCTCATTACTTCTTGTAACTAATTTGTTTAGTTGTATCTGAAACCCCATAGCCTTGTCTCTGCTACCTTGGTTCCTCCTTCTTGGTTTCTTTGCCCAATTCTTTCCTCCCCAGTAGAGGAGCTCAGAGCTCAGTCCTTTTCCCTCTTTTATAGTAGTAGTAGTAGTTGTTGTTGTTGTTGATCATGTTGTTGTTGTTGTTGTTGTAGTTGTTGTTACAGTTGTTGCTGTTGTTGTAGTCATTGTAGTAGTAGTAGTTTTTGTAGTAGTAAAGGTAGTTTAAAGGTAGTTATAGTAGTAGTTGTAGTAATAGTAATAGTTGTTGATGTGGTTGTATTTGCTGTAGTTGTTATCAGAGTTGTTTTGGTGGTGGTGGTGTTATTGTTGACGTGAGACAGAGTCTCACTATGTAGTCCCAGGTGTCCTGGAAGTCACTTATCTAAAACCAGACTGACCTCAAACTCCCAAAGATCTACATACGTCTGCCTCCCAAGTACTGGCAGTTCATATGTATGTGTGCATGTGTGTGTTCATAGATGTATTTGTATGTGTGTGTTCATATGTACATCTTTACTGGTCAAATAATTCAGCCTTTTGCTCACGTGGCCTTGTTTCATCACCAATCACTACCAATCTGACCAATCTTCTCAATCATTTTCTATGGATCAGCACATAAAACAAGGCCACATACCATTGAGGGCCTGAATTATTTGACCAGTAAAGATCCCCTGGATCATTCTTATGTTCCACAGCCAAAGTTCCTCATGGTCTTTATCTTGTAAATCATAAAGTATGATAAACAGAAAGCTATACACCTAGAATCCCAATACTTGAAAGGCTGAGGCAGGAAATCAAGAGTCTGAGGCTAGACTGGGCTCCACTTCCTGTTGATTCCTCTGTGATTCCAACAGCCTCTGCTTCACTCTCTGCTACTCATTACCTTGCCTGCCCTGCAATAATACACTGAGATGCTCTGAAACCAGGAGCCAGAAGTCAGATATTTTGGTCCCTGAAGCCACAAGTCAGATATTTTGGTCACAGTAATAGAGCAGTAAACAACACAGAATACTAGTATGCGCCAAACTAGGGAGGAGATGTTAACCCCTAGTTCATTAAGTATGTGATTTTTTAATTGTATTTTTTTATGTGTGTGGGCATTTTGCCAGCATATATGGCTGTACACCACATCTGGGCCTGGTGCTGGAGGAAGACAGAAGAATATGTTGGATCCTCAGAAAGAGCCAGGATATGAGTGATGGGAACTGAACCCCACTCCTCTGGAAGAGTAGCCAGTGCTCTTAATGGTTGAGACATATCTTCAGCCCTATAGGTTAGGCCTTGATAAAGTTACTCTCTAGACCTCCTGGTTCTTATGTCAGAAATTAGAAACTTCTGCTATTAATATATTGTGGTTGTGATAATTCAGGGAGATAACATGTTAGAAAGTGTGCCATGAATGCTCAGTCCATGTTAACTATAATTATTTCACTGTGTCTTGAGTCTAGCCATGATAAATTTAAAAAAAAAAACTTTTTATGACAATATTCTGATCCTGTATGATCCCTAGAAGGTTAGACCAGTTCCAAGAAACCACAGTAATGATATTTGTCTCATGGTGCTATTGGCTGTGCAATAGTATTATGACAGTACTTCCACAAATAAAAAAAATACACACAAGTATCATAGGTCCTTTCTGTGATGACTCCAACTGCCCTCCAAAACCAGACTTTCCCTGACTCCTCCTCTTTCAGGGTCTAGCCTGAGTCTTCCTGGCCTCCCATCCATGCCTACTACCCAGATCTGGACCACTACATCATCCAGTGCACCAAACTAGTCTGGCCACCCATGCCTACACCACAACCAATCTCAGGATTCTTCCAGGACCTGCCACTACTCAGTACCCCAAACATACTACATCCAACTGTCCCACTCAGCCAAATATAACCCCTACCCTCCAGGCTTGGACCACAGTGTATTTCCTGTACACCAACTCAGTCCTCTATGTCCACCTGACTTCATTCCACCCAAGCTATTTTCAACCTCTAGGTCCAACCCACCCACACATCTTCTCCACTGCTTCAACCTGGTCTGTCCATACCAGACTTAGAATTTTAAAAGGAAGCTTACATGCCCAGATCTCATTGCAAAAACTACCAACAATATGAAAGATCAAGCCAGTATCTTCTTTCCAAAGCCAATCAGATCTGTAGAAATGTTTGCCATTGGGTTTCCTAGATGAACCCCAGAACACAGAATTTAAAAGAACAAGCATAGACTTCATCAAAGAATTCAAGAAGTTTAAAGAAGACACAAAGAAACAGTACAATGAATGTAAGAGGAAAGAACTCAAGGAAAATGAGCCCAAGTGGTACCCAGGATAGTACAATCAGGAGGATTACAGAAATCACACAGCCCAGGACTTGAGAGTGGAATTCAATAAGGAGGTAGATGCACTGAAGAGGAACTCCAATTGAAATGAAGATGGAGTTGAAAGATCCAGTGGCCCAACTGGAAAACCCAAAGGGGAGCCTTACAAGTCAAATGAGGCAAGCAGAAGACAGGGCATCAGGACTCAACGCTGCAGCAGAGGACCCAGAGCAAATAAGCAAGATGTGAAAAAACTAAACACAGGAAAGGAACACACAGGAAATGTGGGACGCTGTAAAAACCAGACCTTCCCCAAACTAAGGAAGGACACATCTATATAAAAAACACACAGATACTTGTTGAGCTGTGTTTATTGTTGCTCTGTTCACAGTAGCTAGGAAACAGAAACAACATAAATGTCCTTTAAGCAATGAAAAGATCATTAAAATGGAGTACATACATGTTAAATGCCAAAGCCAGGATAAGCATCTGAGGTGCCTATCTAACATTGAAGCAGATCTGAAGTTGACAGATTCTCCCAGCATCCCTCAGTCCCTACTTGTTACAGGGTATGGCTAGTATACCCGGCCCTTCACCTTGAACTTTCTAGCCCAGGGTCTGGGCTGCCCCTTCCCCAGAGTGTCTTCTCTATATAATTCATACATTTTGGTTACCCACCCCTCTTTTGCTCCTTTTGTACCGTTGGCCTCTTTTGTTGTACTCGGTTCCCCTCTCTCCCTTCCTTTCCCCCCCCTCCCCACGTGATTCAGGGTCATGTTCACTCTGGACTCTCCCAGATGTCCCTGCCTCTGACTATGCTCTCCCACAGATCTACAATAAACTTTCTCTTTCACCACACCTCGGGGCAGTCATGTCCTTTCCTTTCCTTTTAATTTCTTTTTTCATTCAATATACACTATGGAAAACTATTCAGCTATAAAGAAAATGAAACCATGAACTTTGAAGATACATGGATGGCACTAGAAAAGATCCTATTGAATGAGGTGACCCAGACCCAGAGAGATAAATGTCACACGTTCTCTCTCAACAGAGGCTCCTAGCTTCAAATCCCCAGACACACATACGTATCCCAGAATAACTATAAGAAAACAAAAAGGGACCATTTCAGGAACAGGACATAAGGAGGCAAGACAGGGGAACAGCAAGGTGCAAAGGATTTAATCAGGAAAACGGGGATGGAGGCTCCTTAGGGAGGGGAGATGAAGATAAATACAAAAGAAAGAGGTAAGAGAATAAAATGACAATGAAGAATCTGAAAAGTATTAATTATGAAAATGTCATAAATATGAAAAGAGCAATAGCATGATTCATACTACTAACTTATATGTGATTGTATGCATGTGTGTGGGAGTGTGTGTGCATGTATGTGTGTGAGTGTGTGTGTGCAGGTGTGTGTGTGAGTGTGTGTGTGCATATGTGCAAGTGTGTGTGTGCATGTGTGCAAGTGTGTGTGCATGTGTGTGTGTATATGTGTGTGCATGTATGTGTGTGAGTGTATGTGCATGCATTGGCATGTGTGTGTGATTGTGTGTGTATGTGCATGTGTGTGCATGTGTGTGAGTGTGTGTGTGCATGTGTGTGTGATTGTGTGTGTGTATTAAATAAGCTTTTCCCAATTGAACAGATGATGTTCCCTTCAAGAGCCAAAGACTACCCAACGAAAATTCCAATGCCAGAAATGAGAAGCTTTCTTTTGAGTTCTTGGTCAGGGCTGTCCAAGAGTCACAAAATATACAGCCTATTGCTATTGTCCTTTGTTGCCCCTCCAGAGGTAAAAGGTAAACCCCTATTGCTGAAGTTACCATGTGTTTTAGAAACATGGCTGAGGTCTCTGAGCTAGAACTGACTTGAGCATCCCCTCCCTGAGGAACAGCTTTCATGGTACTTGAAGGCACCATTCAAGCTTCCAAAGGAGGGAGGCAGCCAATAGTCCTACCCAACTATGGTGCCTATGAACTACAGCAATGACCAGCATGGCAAGGTAACACTTAGGGTGCAGTATAGTAGTGGCATACATACCTTAGAGTTAGCCAACCACTCTCCAGCTGGACTGAAGACCCTCTTAGTAAAAGGGAGGCCATGCCTGGTACTGGAAACCTAGCCACCTACTCAGTGCTAGTGAAGTCATAGGCCTTGGAGAACCTACAACCACCACTTTACTAAACCAGCATAATCCCTAACTACAGTCTAAACGTTTGTCCTTATACTTGCAGGTAAGTGTAGTTTTCACCCCTCATCAAGGAAACTTGTCTTTGCAACATATGAAGACCACTATAGAAAACCACAGCCAATTAAAATGCAGAGTCATGGACCCAAGTCCCAACAGATACATCTACAAAACAACTCCCACACTTCTCATTGACAAAGAGGAGACAGAAAAATTGTAAGAGCCAGAGGACCGGGGAGTTTGCTGTGAGATTATATCTCTAATGAAAGTCAGAAGCTGCACCCATAAAGTCTCACTAAATGACTACCTATTCATGGGCTGAACGAGAACAAGAGTAGATGTACAGAAGTGGACAGTGGAAAGCATGTGAAGCCTCAATACTACACAAAGATCTACACACCAGCTAGTTATCCAATACCAAATGGTCAGCTCTGAAAACATACACACAAGCACCATCATACAGACTGAACAGGCTATATTTAAGAATATATGTGTATATATACATACACATGTAACAACAATTAATAGAAAAAAGGCCATGAAATTGATAAAGAGGCAGGAAAGTTATATGGGAGGGTTTGGAGGATAGGGAAGGGAGAAATGATGTCATTATAATCTCAAAAAGGAAAGAAAAAAGTGGTACACAGTTATTATGTACAGAGGCTGAGAAGGTACTGAGGAGATTGACATTCTCTCTTTGTAGAGGACTGGTGGATAATTTGTCTTAAGTTTACTTTATAATTTTCAACAGTGATCACAGATTATTTAACTAATAAAAATGAGTTGTAAAGAGAAAAGAAAGAAAACATACAATATTGTATCAGCTTTTCCACACCAACTTGCCATGGTGGAATACATGAACGTTGCCCGTTGTCTGTCCTGGATCTCTCCACTGGCTCCCTCAGTTTTCTAAGCAGGGGGGCAAATGCCAGGGAAGGCCCAGAAACAGTCCTGCCATGGCATCAAGGGAACCTCGGGGATTCCTAAAATCATAATACAAACACACTCGGCTAGAGGTTAGTCTGGGGAGGGAACAACCATTTTGCCATTTCTAAAACACTTCCTGCTGTCTCTCAGCCTTGAAAGCAGAAGCACCCCAGCCCTGATTTGAAAGATGAGGGAACAAATGGTGCTGGCTCAACTGGAGGTCAGCATGTAGAAGATTGCAAATTAATCCATTCTTATCCCCTTTTACAAAGCTCAAGTACAAGTGGATAAAGGACCTGCACATAAAACCAGATACACTGAAACTAATAGAAGAGAAGGTGGAGAAGACCCTCGAATACCTAGGCACAGGGGAAAAGTTCCTGAACAGAACACCAATGGCTTATGCTCTAAGATCAAGAACTGACAAATGGGACCTCATAAAATTACAAAGCTTCTGTAAGGCAAAGGACATTGTCAATAAGACAAATCGGCAACCAACAGATTGGGGAAAGATCATTGCCAATCCCACATCCAATAGAGGGCTGATATCCAATATATACAAAGAACTCAAGAAATTAGACTCCAGACAACCAAATAACCCTATTAAAAGATGGGGTACAGAGCTAAACAAAGAATTCTCAACTGAGGAAACTCAAATGGCCAAGAAGCACCTTAAGAAATGCTCAACATCCTTAGTCATCAGGGAAATGCAAATCAAAACAACCCTGAGATACCACCTCACACCAGTCAGAATGGCTAAGATCAAAAACTCAAGTGATAGTAGATGCTGGCAAGGATGTGGAGAAAGAGGAACACTCCTCCATTGTTGGTCAAATTGCAAGCTGGTACAACCACTCTGGAAATCAGTCTGGGGGTTCCTCAGAAAATTGGACATAGCACTACCTGAGGACCCAGCTATACCATTCCTGGGCATATACCCAGAAGATGTTCCAACACATAACAGGGACGCTCCACTATGTTCATAGCAGCCTTATTATAACAGCCAGAAGCTGGAAAGAACCCAGATGTCCTTCAACAGAGGAATGGATACAAAAAATGTGGTACATTTACACAATGGAGTATTACTCAGCTATTAAAAATAATGAATTCAAGAAACTCTTAGGTAAATGGATGGAACTAGAAAATATCATCTGAGTGAGGTAACCTAATCACAAAAGGACACACATGGTATTTACTCACTGATAAGCGGATATTAGCCCAAAAGCTTGAAATAGCCAAGATTCAACTAACAGACCACATGAAGAAGGAAGATCAAGTGTGGATGCCTCGGTCCTACTTAGAAGGAGTAACAAAATACCCAAAGGAGCAAATATGGAGGCAAAGTGTGGGACAGAAACTGAAGGAGGGGCCATTTGGAGACCATTCCACCATGTGCAGTCACCAAAGATAGATGCTGATATGGATGTCAGGAAGTGCATGCTGACAGGAGCCTGATATGGCTGTCTCCTTAGAGGTCTGCCAGAGTCTGACATACCCAGAGGCAGATACTCACAGCTAACCACTGATCTGATCAAGGGGTTCCCAATGGAGAAGTTAGAGAGAAGACTGAAGGAGCTGAAAGGGTTGATGGCCCCATGAGGAGAGCAACAATACCAACCAACCAGAGCTCCCCAGGGTCTAAACCACCAGCCTGGGAGCACATAGGGAGGGACCCATGACTCCATCTGTATATGTAGGGGAGGATGGCCTTGTTGAGCATAGGTGGGAGAGGAGATCTTTGGTCACATGAAGGCTGAATACTGAGTGTGTGTGGGGGGGGACTTGAGGGGGGGAGGTGGGAGTGGGGGGGTAGGTGGGGACACACCCTCATAGAAGTAGGAGGAGGGGGATGGGATAGGAGGTTCCTGGGTGGTGGGGGAATGGGATAAGGGGATAAAATCTGAAATGTAAATATAATATCCAATAAAAAAAAGAAAAAACAAACAAACAAAAAAACCCTTAGAACTGGCAAGTTTAATAGGATACAAGAGAACCAGTGAGGATGGAGTTTAGCAGAGGCCCAGTGCTCTAGAGCCACAGCACTTTTTAAAAAGTTTTTTATTGATTCTTTGTGAATTTCACATCATGCACCCCAATCTGACCCATCTCCTCATCCCTCCATATCTGCCCTCCACCTTTGCAACATCCCCCCCAAAAGAAAATAAAAATTGACACAAGAAAAAAAAGAAAGAAAGAAAGGTGAGGGAGAAACTGAGGACTCCATTAACTGGAAGGAAGTTCCCTAGCACAGGATCAAGAACCACGTTTAACTTTCTGTGTGTTCATTTGCTTTATGATAAGAGCAGGAGTGGATACACTCAAGGGACAACAGTATCACCCCAACCCCATCAAACAAGTAGCTTGAGAAGAATGGAAGAGGTGTGGTCTGCAGAACCTGACCCTTCCGTCCCTACAGGGTCAAACCAGATCTAAGGAGCTTCTTTATTCTATTTTTCCTCTTGATTTGTTGACTATCTGTATAGTATTATAATATTAATAAAGAAAATAAGAGAAATAATACATAGCCCATCAGCAAAATATTTCAGACATTTGTTTGTTTGTTGACATGGGACCTCACTGTGTAACGCTGGCTGTCTTGGAACTTACTGCACAGACCAGACCACCCTCAAACTCACAAAAATCCACCTGCCTCTGCCTCCTTTCTGAGTACTGGGATCAAAGGTATGTTGTGCAAGGCTTGGCTATTTCAGCTTCTTTATGCAACTCCAGGTCACTTTCAGGCACAGATATGATAAAACCAACTTGATGCCCTGAGGTAGATATAACCCTTGTATTATAGTTTTGACAAATATTTTAGCACAAATACATTTCATTATCATTTTTTAACTTATTTTATTTGACTCTGCTTTGGGGGTAGTAGGTTGGATTTTTGGTTTTGGTTTGATTTTTTTTTTTTTTTTTTTTTTTTTTTTTTTTTTGAGTAAAGATCTCATGTAGCCCAGATTGGCTTCAAACTTAAAAGATAGCCAAGGATGACTTTGAACTTCTGGTCCTCTTTCCTCAGCCTCCCTGGAGCTAAGAGTATAGACTTATGTACCACACAAAGTTTTGTTGCTTTATATCAAAATCTTTTGCAAGGGTCAACTTAAATGGTGTGTAGGAAAAGCTTAACATAATACCTGAGATGTAGCATGGACCAAACAAACACAGGGCAACATTCATTAGCTGAGAGTGGTTTAGTTGGGGTTTCTATTGCTGTAAAAAGACACCATGAGGGCTAGAGAGATGGCTCAGCGGTTAAGAGCACTGACTGCTCTTCCAGAGGTCCTGAGTTCAATTCCCGGCAACCACATGGTGGCTCACAATCATCTGTAATGGGATCTGATGCCCTCTTCTGGTGTGTCTGAAGAGAGCAATGGTGTACTCATATCTATAAAATAAGTAAATAAATATTAGAAAAAATTTTTTAAAAAGAGAGACACCATGACCATGGCAACTCTTATACTCTTATATTGAAAGAAATATTTAATTGGGGCTGGCTTACAAGTTCAGAGGTGCTGGACGGTGGTGGCGAACGCCTTTAATCCCAGCACTTAGGAGGCAGAGGCAGGTGGATTTCTGAGTTCAAGGCCAGCCTGGTTTACAGAGTGAGTCCAGGACAGCCAGGGCTACACAGAGAAACCCTGTCTCGGAAAAAAAAACAAAAAAAAAACAAAAAAACAACAACAACAAAAAAAAACAAAAACCAAAAAAAACAAAACAAAACAAAAAAAAAACCAAGTTCAGAGGTTTAGTTCACTGTCATCATGGTAGGAAGCATGGTGCTGGAGAAGGAGCTGAGAGTTCTATATTTGAACTGGCAGTCAACAGGAAGAGAGAGTGAGCCACTGGGCCTACCTTGAGCATTGGAAACCCTAAAGCCCGCCCTCAGTGACACACTTTCTCCACAAGGCCATACATAATCCTTTCAGATAGTGCCACTCCCCATGAGCCCACAGGGTCCATTTTCCCTCAAACCAGGGATGGCTCAGCTTTATCCTCTCCCCATCTCATCTCACTGGCCAGAATTTAGTCACATGACCATATATAGCTGTCAGGGAGGCTGGAAAATTCAATCTCCATTCTAAGTAGCCATGGGTCTAGCTAAAATTGAGTATATTGCTGAAAAAAGAAGAGGAAAACAGTTCCTGGAACTCAACTAGCTCCAGCCACATCCTTCCTTTTGTCACTCTAGACACCTGCAAAAAGAAAACAGCTCACCAAAGTGAGAGGGAGCCTTAGACACCACTGGCTGGAGCCTGTATCACAGCATCACAGTTATATTCAATCCAAGGCTCTGAAAGCCAGCTGCATGGGCCTTGATGGTAGGGGGAAAGCTGCAGGTGTGGAAGTTCCTCCAGAAAAAGTGTTGCGGCTTCAGTAATAGGAAGTCAATGAAGACTGAGGCTGGTAAAACATACCCATAATCTCAGCCCAATCAGCCTGAGCTACATGGTATTGGGTCCCACAGAAACCAAGACCAGCCTCACTCAGCACCTGTGGCTCCTTGTAAACGTGTTTTTGTAGAAAACACTGTCTCCAAGGCTTGCTGCCTTAGTCTGCTAACCTAGGCCTAGTCCTGGAAGCCTGTAGCCTCCATACAATCTTATCTAGGCCTAGAATGTTTTCAGCCTCTCAGACTTACTGCTGAATAGGCTCGCCCTTTCCTAGTTTTCTTCTGACCTCTGGCTGGCAGTCAACTCAGCTGGTCTGGCTCAAAATTCCTCCCCAACCTGACTGATTCAATATAGCCTCTCCACTCTCCACTCTCTGTCTCTGTCTCTCTCTGTCTCTCTTTCTCTCTCTCTCTGTCTCTCTCTCTCTCTGTCTCTGTCTCTCTCTCTCTCTCTCTCTCTCTCTCTCTCTCTCTCTCTCTCTCTCTCCTGGATTGCTCTTCTTGGCCTCATACTAACTTTAGCAATCTGTTCTAATCTTCTGGCTCCTTCTCATTCTCTGGCTTGTCTGTCTTCACGTGTGTCTAGCTTGTCCTCTGTAACCCATCTATATAAGGTCCCAGTAGAACTGCCTTCTTCCTCTCTCTGCATGTAGCTTCCCTTTTCTTTCTTATGAAAGTTGGGCAATCCTATTCTGTCAAATTTTCCCTGATTCATCACTTTGTCTGACACTCAATTTAACATCACTTTCAAACATGGCTTCTTCCTGCTACAAACTAACTTTACCTTCATTGTTTGGGATTAAAGCTGTGTGCTAAGGGCTCAGCCACACAACAACTAGAAATAGGATTTCAGTGTAAATATCACAATCTCAGGGTTCGCGGTGTGATCCAGTATCCTGTAACAGCCCCTCTCAGCACTTCTCACCCTGCCTCCTACCTAAGTCTCTCCAGTCCAGAGGCTAGACCATGCTTCTCTTCCCCAGCTTCTGATTCCTACTTCAACCTGCCATTTTGGCTACATGCTGTCTTGGTTCTGATGTACTCTCTTTGCACCTTCTTTCCTCTCATTCTTTCTTGCTCTCTCTCCCCTCTCATAGCCTGGTCTAGTTTGCTGGTCATGCTCAACCTGGACTCTTCCAGATGGTTCTGGCTATGCTCTCTCTCACATCTATAATAAAAGCCTGCTCCTCAGCCACACCTAGGAGCAGTCATGTCCTCACTTTCATTCACACAGCAAGACTTTGTTGAAAAGAGAGGGGCAGAAGGGGCAGAGAGAGAAAGGGAAGGTCCCCAGAAAGAATCTGACTAGAATTTCAATGATTATAGAGAGATTCAAATATCGCAGCTCCAGAGACCTATTATAATTTACCCTGGCCACCAGGCAGTGGTGGTGCACGCCTTTAATCCCAGCACTGGGAGGCAGAGGCAGGTGGATTTCTGAGTTCGAGGCCAGCCTGGTCTGTGGGACCGTGAAAGGATAGCTTGGTTCCTGGTCGAGCACGGGCCTCGAACCCTGGACTCTAATGGGACGCTAGGTATTTGGCCTTGCTCCCAGACTCCAGGCTCCTGACACGAGGCCAAAGACCTCCATTGATCCCTGCCTTTCAGTCACGTAGGGCAATGCCCCTATAGCCCTTCCAAAGAGAGGTTTGTGTCACCTAGCACAGGTAGAGGACGTGACTACAGGCCTCAGAGCCTCAAGAGATCTCTATATTAATGAGATACCTAAAGGCCAGAGGGTGTAGCCAATTTCCTTCCCAGACCCCCTTCCCTCCCTATTTAACTCAGGCCCATCCTGAGGAAGTGGGGGGGGGGGAGTGACAGCCACATTTACTTTCCGCCATGACAATAAATCTTTTAAAACACGACTTTCTCGTGTCTTTGGGGCCTGCCGTGGAGAACCACTGAGGGGGCCTTTGACTTCCAAGCCACTGCTTAATCTCCGGCTAGACTTCTCTATGTTCACCATGGAGACCGCCAACTCAAACAAGCTAGCTGAGCCAGCGATGACCCAGCCAAGCAAGTGCCTTAACCAAAAGTCTCTCACCCCTCTGGGTGCTGCCCGGAGCTTCTCTCCCTCGCCCCTCGGCTTCGGGCTGATCCAGCCTGTCTATCCGCTCTGTCTCGGTCCTTTTGTGGTCCCCAAAGGCGTCTGGGTGCCCAAGGTCTGAGAATACCAGTTCCCCATCTAGCCACTTTGGCCCAGAGACCCCCCACTCAAGAGCTCTGCCCCTGCGGGACTTCAGGTTGAGACCTCTCCATGCCCAGGCGGAGCCCCACGGCTTCTCATAGCCCAGCATCCCCACCCCCACCCCAGAGCCAGCCGCATAGAGGTAACTTAGTCAAATACCCGAGCTTCTGCCTCCCTGAGCTGTGACAGACACGCAGGAACCACAACACAGCCCAACAGGACCCACGCCCACATGCGGACACTACAGCCCCACACTGGTCTACAGAGTGAGTTCTAGGACAGCCAGTGCTACACAGAGAAACTCTGTCTCAATAATAATAATAATAATAATAATAATAATAATAATATACCCTGGTCTACCCTTAGTTCCCAAAATAGCCACTCATTCCCTTAATAAAACCCTAGTTTCCACCAATCAAAAAGCTAAGAATGTCATCAGATAGCAACTGAGGCCAATAGCAGGTTTCCCTGACATTCTTTAACCCACCTATTTAATGTTTCCACCAATACAGTTTTAAAGTATCTTGATTTCTGGGGTTTTTTTGTTTTGTTTTGTTTTGTTTCTATAAAATAAATAAATAAATAAATACTTCATAGAAGTATTTCCATGTTGGAACACAGGCTTTGAAATAACCTGGATCTGTGTACCCAGACCATGATAACTCCTATTCAGCTTCGGAATAAACTGTCTCTTATCCCTTTTGAGGTGAGAATTGTGTTTTGTTTTGTTTTGTTTTTTTCTGAAGAGAGCATAAATTGGGTGTGGTAGCGTAATCCTGCAATCCTTGAACTTGGTAGGTAGAAACAGGAATTTCAGAAGTTCAAGGGCTTAATCCCAGCACTTGGGAGGCAGAGGCAGGTGGATTTCTGAGTTCGAGGCCAGCCTGGTCTACAGAGTGAGTTCCAGGACAGCCAGGGCTATACAGAGAAACCCTGTCTCGAAAAACCAAAAAAAAAAAAAAAAAAAAAAAAAAAGAAAAAAGAAAAAGTTCAAGGGCAGCCTCAGCTACATAGTGAGTTCACAGACAGCCTAGATTACATGAGACAGTATGAAAATTAAAAACTATAGGCCATCACCAGGTAAGAGTCATGAATCTGCCTGCTTTTCTGAGTAATTTCTCAATTATTTTTTCTTCTATTTCTCTTCTAATCATGTTTTCTGCAACACCCTGGGCTTTCCCCCAGCATCATGGCATCCTTACTCTCTCCTTAAAGCTTCCTTCCCCACCAGGAGCCTCCTTATGCATCCTGTGGCCGACCTCCATGCCAGCTTAAATGGCATTGTTGTCTCCGTTCTCTCCTCCACCCTCCTCTAGGAAGCTGCTGGTGTCTACAGCTCACCTGCCTTAGGATAAACCTGTCCTATGCTTCCACTTGAAAGAAGAAGAGGAGGAGGAAGAGGAGAAAGTGGAGGAAGAGGAAGGGGAGGAAAAGAATGGAAACAAACAGATAGAAGGGGAAGAGGAGAGGAGAAGGGAGGAGAGCAGAGGGGAGGGGAGGGAAGAGGTTTGCTGTGGGACTCGGACAGGTGGCACAGGTGGTGGCAGGTGGACCTCAGAACAGGAAGTGTGTCCTGCCTTGGCCAGAGACCCCACACTACCTCTGCTATGCTTGGTAGCAGCTGAGGGGATGCGACACATCACATCTTTTTCTTTGTTTTTGACCATTTGCTTTTGCATTGCTCAGGATATTCTCCAAGTCCTCTCATCCACCAAGTCTTGTTCCTGTTAGAAACAAGCAAGAGAAACTTACCCTAAGTGCTACCATTTGGTTTTCAGACTCTGTTTAATCATAGGGAGAAACTAAATTCATGGTCCCAGGCCCTAAGGGAGCTGGGGACTTCCCTATAGCTGTTTATTGAAAACAGTTGTCTGAGTCCAGACACCTCGGGGACACCTTGTAAGGGACAGTTGTCTGAGTCTAGCCATCTCAAGGACAACTTCTCCATCTTGCTGGCAGGGTCAAACATGTTCTTGTTCCCAGCCTAGGAAGGAACACCGATCCCACTTCTCCAAACGTTTTGACTTTAATTCTCTGCTAACCGGTAAGGAATATAGAAATTGCTGATATCTACACCAAGATGCATACGTTATAAAACTAGATAACCAATTGCCTGCTGGGCCCTACTTGACTACATGTAGCTTTCCCACTCCTTTGTTTGCTTATTATTTTAAAACTCCAGGCCAAAGTCCAGGAGGGGACATGACCGCAAAAGCTGAATTAAGGACCTTGATCCCTGGAGATGTGGATATAGCCCGGTCTCCAATGGATATTCCCTTGCTTAACCCATAATGTCAAAATACAGTTGGATAACAGTGCAGTTCCCCGACTACCCCTGTCCCAGGCCAAGGTTCAGATCCTGAACTGGCCGCCTCCCTGAGCTCTCAGAAAATAAAGCTTCATTTTTAACTTCTGTCTCTCAAGTGAGTTTCTCGGCTTCCATCCTGAACTCAACACTTCCCAGCGCCACTACATGACTCTGATTTTCTGTTGGCCACTGTGATTCCTTCATTGGCTTTCAATTTCTCCCATCCCAGAGATTCTTGATTTCCATATGAAAGAGTATGTGATTTGGAAACTAACGTTAATCCTGAGATTCACAGGAGAAAAACCAGTTCCACAATTCTGAGCCAAATTGGAAGCAAGCTTTAACTAAGTACTGACCAGAAAAATGAACTCTGTTCAAGTCCACCCCCCAGTTCCCAGTGAGTGGTGACAAGACACATGTCGTATGGGCTTTTCCAGGACAAAACCTTTCAGCCAAAATCACAGGTATTTCCCACGTGGCTTTGTTATTTTCCAAGAATCACAACTCCAGCCTTCCAGGAAGCTACCTGGTCTTCAGGCAGGTGGGGTTTATAGGTTGAATTTGGCTCTTACACTAGCTCTGAGGTGGGACCTGGAAAGCAGTAAGATAGGCCAATTCGTGCGTTCTATCACTGTGACTTAAGTAATTGGCTCAAGCAGGGACATGAAACCAAAATTAGTGCAGGGACATGGATATTTTTTTTTTCTTGTGCAAGTACAAAGCAAAACCTTAGCTCTCTGAAGCGAGAAAGTCAGAAGTTCAAGTCCATCTTTACCCACAATTGGTTTTGAGGCTAAGCTGAGTTACATAAAATCCTGTCTCAAAAATTAAACATGCAAAAACCAAAGAAAGCGAAGGGCATAATAGAGGAAGACTCACAAGTGTGAGGCCCTGGTTCATTACAAACACTACCAAAAAGAAACAAAAGGAAGTTGTAGGTACAACCACAAATGCAGTTCAACTACAAAATGTAAGGCAGACCAGTACATGCATGTTGTTAGCAAAGACTCCTTTATCACGTGTCCTTTCCCATGCTTGCCTTAGTAAAACATCCTTTCACCTGTGTCCGCTTCAGCTAAACATTCCTTCATGTGTCTGCTTTAGCAAAACACCATCTGATACAACTGACTTTCCAAAGAAACTGGAAGTTGCCAGTTCATGTCTCCTCAAGTTTGTAAAAGAGTTTACGACCATAAACTTTCAGTAGTCTCTGAGCTCCCAGGAGAGGCTTCCTCAACTGTAGGTGTTGTCAAATAAGAAAACCTACTCCAGACGCTTTAAAGATTCATCCCTGTACTTCTGTTGCTCTACAACTATTTCTGGTACCAAAATCTGTATTAGTCAGAGTTCTGTAGAGGAACAGAACTCGGGGGGGGGGAGGGGAGAGAAATTTACATATATATATTATTTGTGTGTAAATATATATAATAAAATATAATATATAAATATTTATTATATTATAAAATAAAGTATATAAAATATAATTTAAATTTTATATATAAATTTTTATATATGTATATATATTATATATACACAGGCATATGCATATACATGTATACATATATGGTCCAACTAATTCAACAATGGATTATATATAAACAGAAGATCAAAGAATCCAGTAGTTGTTCAGCCCATGAGGCTGGATGTCTCAGCTGGTCTTTCATATACACTGGAATCCCAAAGAAGTAGGCTCTAATGTCAGTGAAGGGATGGACTGACTAGTGAGGTAGAGCAAGCAGACAAAGAACAAGTGTCCTCCCTTCAAATCCTTACATAGGCTCCCTGCGGAAGGTGTGCTCCAGAGGTGGGCTTTCCCAGCTCAAAAGATCTGGATTAAAGATGATCTTCCTACCTCAAACATCCAGATTAGAAGTTGAACTTCCCACTTCACATTAAGAAAAAGTCCCTCACAGGTGTGCCCCTCCATTTTTGGGTTTAGGTAATCCCAGATGTAATCAAGTTGACAACCAAAAATAGCCATCACAGTTTGAGGCTAGCCTGAGCTACATAAAATCCTGAATCAAAAAAAAAAAAAAAAAAAAAAAAGCAAAAAAGGAACAAAGAAAGGATTTATTTTTAATATGGCTCCTACTATCTGCTTTACAAAGTCTTGTGAGAGTTTACAGAGAAAGCTGAAGTGTTTATACAATGAGAGCTGTTGCTATCCGTTTTCCCAGTGGTAGGGAACGTGTGTGGCATGCACAAGGCCCTGGATTCATCCCCAGCACCATCACACACACAAAAAAGCCCATCCACCACCGAGGTCTTACGCAATTGAACATGAGGAGTATGTGGGTGTCTCCTGACTCACAAGCTCCCTCTTAAGAAACACACCTCCACCACAGCCTTGCAAAATCCTGCATTCAAGTCCAGGCATGATAGTGCATGCCTTTAATTTCTTGAGAGGAAGAGGTAGTTGACTATCTATTAACTCGAGGGCAGCCTGGTCTCCACAGTAAGACACTGTCTTTAAAAAATGATAATAGTAAAACAAAAAAATTAAAGCTAGGCACACTAATGCTAATACATGCCGATAGTCCTAGCATTTAGCAGGTAGAAGCCAAAAGAATTCAGAGTTCTCAGCTACTTTCAACTACAGAGCAAGTTTGAGGCTAGCCTAGGCTATATAAGACTCTACCTCAAAAGAAAAAAAGGGGGATGGGGTTGCTAGAGAGATGACTCAATGATTAAGAGTGCTGGCTGCTCTTGCAAAGGACCAGATTCAGTTCCCAAACCTATATGGTGACTCACAAGCATCCATAACTCCAGCCCCAGGGGACCACAGTGCCTTCTTCTGACCTCTGTCACATGGTACTCATACATACATGCAAGCAAATACTCACCCACATAAAAGAAAACAAAGCAATCTATATAGTAGGGAGGGGGAGAAGGAACTTTGAGAAACAATGAATTTTCCACACAGTTGAGTGATTTTGATACAAGTAGCCCACGATCAGGACTCAGGAGTCCCGCCCCAGGAGGGAGCAAAGAACAGTGTGGGTCATGCTGCTCCCAGAAGCCATATATTTTTAAATGAAAATTCCAATACCAGCTGTTGGATACCTCCCTCCCAGTAGGCCAGGACACTCTCAGAGGCTCCCAAAACAACAGAAGCTACTGGATGGTAAGACCCTATTGTTAAAGATGCTGCGTGCTTTGTCTCTAGGACACAGAGGAGTCAGGCTAGAGCTGAGCTGAAGCTTCCTCTGAAGTGGCTGGCTTTAACAGTTCCACAGGTCGGCTGCTGGGAGAGAAAGGCCATCAGTGGTTACCACTCTGATTAGATCTGAAGCCAAGGGAATACATGCCTGGTACTATCAATCTGCTCAGAAGTTTATAGGTGAGGAAGTCACACCCAAACAGAGGACCTACAACACATGTTTTGCTTAATGAACACTTGTCAAACTTCTTGCTAAGTGTTTATGTTTGTACCCATATATTATTGATAAGAGAAGCTTCTCTTTTTTTGCAGAGGGAGATAGTTAATGAAGAGACTCATACCAGATCAAAGTGTTGAGAATGAGTGAATCTTGAGTTGACATCCCTAAGTGGGCATCTTCTATAACACTCTCAACGGCTTAGAAAGCACTCAGATGAGGGAGAAAAAGATCACAAGAGCTGGAGGCCTGGCAAGATGGCTGTAAATGTCTGTCATCTGGACATGCTGGTATGATGGTTGTTCTTGTCTGTCAACTTGACTACATCTAGAATGAACTACAATCCAGAAATGGAGGGTATACCTGTGAGGGATTATTTTTGCTTGCATGAATCTATTTCTAATCCAACCCTTTGAGGTAGAAAGGCACACACCTGAGATCTGAATCTTGAGGTGGTGCACCTTTAATCTGGATCACACCTTCTTCTGGAAGCCTATGCAAGGACACAGAAGGAAGCTTTTGTCTTTCGCTTACTTTCCACCACCTGGATAGCAAGCCCATTCCTTCACTGACTTTGAAGCCTACTTTGGGATTCCAGAATATACTAAAGAGCAACTGAGACTCAGAATGTGGACTGAGCAACTACTGGATTATTGGACTTTCCATTCACAGCCAGTCATTGGACTAGCTGGACTGCAACCTGTCAGTCATTCCAACAAGGGGTGTGTGTGTGTGTGTGTGTGTACATATATATGTATGTATGTTATGGTCTGACTCCCACCCAAACAGCTGTAGCCACTTTACTCCATGCCTGCCAGATATTTCATCGTGTTGCTGTAACATGCCTGCCAGTCACTGACACAGAGAAGTGACTTGGCTCAAGGACACGCTGACCATATTCCCTGTTTTGTTCTGTGTGCTCTGAATGCTCTGTATGAGGTTTGCTAATCTTAAAAAATTCCACAAAGCTTTACATAGGACCCATCAAATCAAAGGTCAATATGAACTGTTACCTCTCAACTATCTTGAGTCAGAGCTGACCACTGGGCAGCCCTTCCTGCACCTACATATGAGCTCACGGTGGTTTTTGTGGCTGACACTGAAGAATGCTACTAATAAGCCAAAAAGTTATGATTATAATATTCATGTATGTTCTGTTATCTCAATGTTCTAAAATTCCCCTGTTTACCAGCGATCCACCTTACTCATCTTAAAGGTTAGCTGATAAAATTTGCCTAGTAAGCCAACCACACCCGCTCCTTGCCCTTTAAATTTTAAACCTGGTTTTTCAGGTTTAAAAAACTCTACCCTGGTAGTTCACCTAGGATAATGGCAACAGCCAAAGTACTGAACATCAGGAAGAAACTCTACGAGGGTAAAACAAAAGAAGTTATGAATTGTTAGATGATCCAGGAAGAGTCCTCCTGAAACCCAAGGACCAGATTACAGCAGGGAATGCAGCTAGAAAGAACCACCTGGAAGGCAAAGCCGCAACCTCCAGTAAGACCACCAGCGGCATATTTCAGTTGTTACAGGAGGCTGGTATAAAAACTGCTTTCACTAGTTTGGGGAGACTGCTTTCATTGCACCCCAATGTGAAATGATTCCAGCTGAATGGGTATGTTGAAGAATAGCAAGTGAATCTTTTCTCAAAAGGAACCCTGGTGTAAAGGAGTATAAGTTTTATCCACCAAAAGTAGAGATGTTCTTCAAGGATGGTGCCAATAACGATCCACAGTGGCCTGAGGAACAACTCATCACTGCAAAATTTTGTTTTGCTGGACTTCTTATAGGGCAGCCTAAAGTGGACATCATGAGTCATGCCACACAAGCTATTTTTGAAATTCTGGAGAAATCCTGGCTGCCCCAGAAACTGTACACTGGTTGATATGAAGATTGAATTTGGCGTTGATGTAACCACCAAAGAGATTGTTCTTGCCAATGTCATAGATAATGATTCCTGGAGACTATGGCCATTGGAAAATCAGAGCCAGCAGAAAGGCAAAAGTCTTACCATGATCTCAAAGAAGTAACTCTGGAAGGACTCCAGAGGGTAGAGAAAAACTTTGAGTGGGTTGCAGACCAAGTGGAGTTGCTTCTCAAGTCAGTCAGTGCAGGGTATAGTGCTAATGGGTTCAACCCCTGACCTTGGTCACTGTGAAAAAAATTAAGAAGGCTTGTGAAGATTTGGGGATTCTGTGTGATCTTAGAGTAGCATCTGCACATAGAGGACCAGATGAAACTTTGAGGATTAAGGCAGATTATGAAGGGGATTGCATACCTACAGTATTTGTCACAGTGGCAGACAGAAGCAAAGGTCTAGGCCCAGTGATGTCTGGTAATATTGCATATCCTGTTATCAGCTGATCCCCACACACACCAGACTGGGGTGGCTCAGGATGTGTGGTCATCTCTTCACTTTCTCCAAGCTATCAGCTCAGTTTGCTGCTCAGATATTTGGGTTAAACAACCATTTGGTGTGAGCCACATTTCAAGTGAGCATATTGAATTCATGGATATCCTCAAAGCAGGCTGATAAGAAAATCAGAAAATGTAATTTGTAAAACAGCAATTTAATTTGTAGGAGAATATAGCCGCTCAGAGGCCTCGGGCAAACTGGGTTCACCTGAAAGGGAGGCTGGAAATGAAAAAGAGACAGAGAGGCAAGAAAAACATAGACCCAAGACAAAGTTTTCTGATCAGGGCTCAAAGTTTAATTTTCAGCACTTTGTATATATAGGAGAAGCCCATGAACCCATCCTTTGTGTCAGCTGGATGTGGCAGTCTATGCTAAGTTCCTGTAGGAAGTTGTACCTGCAGCCAAGGCAGATAACTCCACCTAGGTCCTATTGCTGCAAGGTCTATTGTGGTAAACAAGATCTTTCCACAGGAGAAAAGTTACATGTTCCTAGTTTGGATTTAAAGAAAAAAAAAATCAAGCAAAGCCCACGCCTTTAATTTCAGCACTTGGGAGGCAGAGGCAGGCGAATTTCTGAGTTGGAGGCCAGCCTGGTCTACAGAGTGAGTTCCAGGACAGCCAGGACTACACAGAGAAACCCTGTCTCAAAAAACCAATAAATAAATAAATAAATAAATAAATAAATAAATAAATAAATAAAAAATAAAGCAAAATGATTTCACAACAGAGAAAACAATTCCATTTCTTTTTTTTTTTTTTTTTTTTTCGAGACAGGGTTTCTCTGTGTAGTCCTGGCTGTCCTGGAACTCACTCTGTAGACCAGGCTGGCCTCAAACTCAGAAATCCTCCTGCCTCTGCCTCCCAAGTGCTGGGATTAAAGGCATGTGCCACCACCGCCCGACAACAATTCCATTTCTAATGAACAAATGTTCCTCAACATTTATGAGTTGTGACATTGTCAGTCGATATTATTAATGTTTTCTGGCTCTACATAGTGATATGTCCCCATAACCTTAGCACTCCAGAGGCTGAGACAGCAGAATCAACAAGTTCAAGGGCAGCCTTTACTGTGTATTGAGACTCTGTACTTGCCGGAGAGAGAATCTTTATAGTTAGTAAAATTAGCATGACACTGCTAAATTACATCTCATCCTCTGTACAGTCATTGTTGGGTAAATATGTAATTACAGAACTGAAGCAATGTGTCTGCTGTTCAAGAACCAGTGTGACACTCTTGCAGATGACCTGAGTTTGATTCCCAATATCCATGAAGACTGCCTCACAATAAATAACCTTTAACTCAGGGGATCTGACCCCTATGGCCTCCTTATGCACCTGCTCTCAAATACTATTACACTCCCCCACCCAACACACACAATTTAAAAAAAAAATAAACTTTTTTAAAGAAAAAAAAAAGCCTACCCTAAAAGCAGACTGGTGCCACAATTAGAAGGTTTTTCCTTCCTGTGGACTCGGATGTCCAGTATTATGGTGTGCATTCAATATATGCGTGGTTTGTGTGCCAATTTCCTGAACCCTAACTAATACGGATGGCATGAATACATCACAGCGCCAGATGCCTAAATAAGACCAGCACACACACACACACACACACACACACACACAAAAGACATGAAAATGGACAGAGGAATATTTGAGAAGAAGGAAGTTAGCAGGAGTGAGGGAGAGAGGGGAGTAGGGAGTAAATTTGATCACATGTGTACACACGTGTAAAACAAACCAAGAGAGAAGGGAATGAGCAGAGGCCAGGGTGCATGTGCTTCCCTTGCGTATTCAAGGCCCCAGCACCGCAAAACAGACATTAAAATACCCCTTCTGCACCACTGCCAACCACCCCACCTAGCTAGACTTCCCATGTCCTCCTCAGGATCTAACCAGGTGAGTCTCCCAGGCCTCCCCATCCAAGCCTTCCAGAACCTTCCATACCACCATTCATATTGCATACACTTACCATTGTCTGTTACACGCATGTCTTATACTTTCTCCTAATTTAACAGCTTGCCTTAGTTTATGAATTCTCTGCCTTGTGGATTTGAAAAGCTTTAGCCCAAATGTCATCCTTATGAAGGGATGTTTGTTCTCTAAAATGCCTGAGTGACGGCATGTGCTTAATACTACGATTGTTGTGTGTGTGCACATGATGAGTGTTCATGTGGGTGCATGGGCCACAGCGTGTGTGTAAGGCCAGAGAACAACTTTGTGGAGTCAGTTCTGCCCCTCCATTTTCTCACAGCGTGATGATTACTTTTCTGTTACTGTGGTAAAATATCATGGCCAAAAACTTAAT
This sequence comes from Arvicanthis niloticus, assembly GCF_011762505.2. Classification (NCBI taxonomy): domain Eukaryota; kingdom Metazoa; phylum Chordata; class Mammalia; order Rodentia; family Muridae; genus Arvicanthis; species Arvicanthis niloticus. The sequence continues at coordinate 95,131,504 of NC_047658.1, read as the reverse complement.
GGAAGAAAAGGCTCAAGTGGGATAGGGTCCATGAAGGCCCAGAAGTCACGGAAACAGCAGGGCAAGCATGGTGGCAGGAGCATGTGTGACCACACTTTCATCTACACAGCTGTCAGAGAACAGGAAGTGAAGGAGGGCTTTAAATCTCAAACCTTGCCTCTTCTCCCCAACATTTCCTTCAACCCCCTATAGGTCCCAGAACCTCCTAAAACAGTGCCATCTGCTGAGAACTAGGTGTATTTTCATGAACACATAGAGGCTATTGCTTATCAAACTACAAGTAGGTTCTGGGGATTAAACTCAGTCACCAGGTTTGTATGGCAAGAGCCTTTATCCACTGAGCCACCTCGATGACGCCTCTAAAAAGAGTTATTTTCATTAAGAACACACACACTGTACTGGCTGGTTTTGTGTGTCAACTTGACACAAGCTGGAGTTATCACAGAGGAAGGAGCCTCCCTTGAGGAAATGCCTCCATGAGATCCAGCTGTAAGGCATTTTCGCAATTAGTGATTAAGGGTGGGAGAGCCCATTGTGGGTGGTGTCATCCCTGGGCTGGTAGTCTTGGGTTCTATAAGAAGCAAGCTGAGCAAGCCAGGGGGAATAAGCCAGTAAGTAACATCCCTCCATGGCCTCTGCATCAGCTCCTGTTTCCTGACCTGCATGAGTTCCAGTCCTGACTTTCTTTGGTGATGAACAGCAGTGTGGAAGTGTGAGCTGAATAAACCCTTTCCTTTCCAACTTGCTTCTTGGTCATGATGTTTTGTACAGGACTAGAAACTCTGACTAAGACACACACACACACACACACACACACATCCTGTTCGGTCCATATGTTACTTGTATGTACATATTTTCTCTTTTTTAAAAAAGTATTTATTTATTTATTTATTTAATGTGTATAAGTATACTGTAGCTGTTCGGACACACCAGAAGAGGGCATTGAATCCCTTTACAGATAGTTATGAGCCACCATGTGGTTGCTGGGAATTGAACTCAAGACCTGGAAGAATAGTCAATGCTTTTAACTGCTGAGCCATCTCTCCAGTCCTATATGTACATATTATAATACCTTGGTTACTTAGTTCTTTGTGTAGAGTTAAGGCCTTATGTGCTTTCTCTCATCCACTTCTGCACATCTATTGCTGTCCTTGTTCAGCTCATATTTAGCCAGCCTTGTTGGTGAGAATATAGGTACAGTTTCTAACATTTCTAGGAGACATAATCTCACAGAAAACTCCCGATTCTCTGGCTCTTACAATTTTTCTGCCACTTCTTCCTAAAAGTTTCCTGAACCTTAAGTGAGGAAGTTGTTTTGTAGATGTATCTGTTGGGACTTGGGTCCAGAACTCTGCATTTTAATTGGCTGTGGTTTTCTATAGTGGTCTCCATATGTTGCAAAGACAAGTTTCCTTGATGAGGGGTGAAGACTACACTTATCTGCAAGTATAAGGACAAATGTTTAGACTGTAGTTAGGGATTATGCTGGTTTAGTAAAGTGGTGGTTGTAGGTTCTCCAAGGCCTATGACTTCACTAGCACTGAGTAGGTGGCTAGGTTTCCAGTACCAGACATGGCCTCCCTTTTGCTAAGAGGGTCTTCAGTCCAGCTGGAGAGTGGTTGGCTAACTCTAAGGTATGTATGCCACTACTATACTGCACCCTAAGTGTTACCTTGCCATGCTGGTCATTGCTGTAGTTCATAGGCATCATAGTTGGGTAGGACTATTGGCTGCCTCCCTCCTTTGGAAGCTTGAATGGTGCCTTCAAGTACCATGAAAACTGTTCCTCAGGGAGGGGGTGTTCAGATCAATTCCAGCTCAGGGGTCTCTGGGTGGTAGCTGAGCTAGTCAGCACACACACACACACACCCCAGCTCTCCTGTACCCACACCACCAGGGCAAGCTCTCCAACACTGCCCCAGCTAGCTCACTCAGTGCCACATTCAGCAAGGATCATGACCAGTTCTCTCACGTTCATGCACTGGGATCAGCTCACCCTTAACCACGCCAGCAGAGCCAGCTCTATTTTGCTGCCCAAGTGAGGTGCAGGGCCCCCTTTCCTGAGTGCTGCAGCAGATGAGGGGGAGGGCCAGCTCTCCTGCTCTTGCACCCTTGGAGCTGGCTCACCTGCAACTCACCCCCAACCGGGGCACAATATGATATCTGAGAGGACTCCCAGTGATGAACCAGTACTGATAGTATAGTAGGAGCCAGGGGCTTTGAACCAGACCAGTGACTCATTGCAATGAACATTTGCAAGTAAGGATGTGTGGACAAAAGAGTATACTGTGTGACACACTGTCACACACTACAGCTTCCACAATGAGATTTGGGGAGTAGGGGTGTAGAGTTGCAAGGGCAGAGGGTAGGTACAAAGAGATGAGGAGATGAATGGTATTGTGATATATGATGTGAAATCACAAAGAATTAAAAAGTTAAATACAAAAAAAAAAAAAAAAGAAACAATCAGCCTTACTTGCCTTGGGTTTTCATGTAATCAACTTTACAACCTAAGCGAATGCATTGTTTAATCTTAGATTATGTTCTCTTCCACGACCCTGACCCAAAACAGTGCCTGTCTATCACTTACCCAAAACACAAAAACAGAGGTTGAAAGCAATCTTATAAAATGAAAATCCACCACACTGTTGAACACAATATTTATGAGTATTATCAAACACAAAACTTATGAATATTACTCAATAAACAATGATGTTTATCTGGGTCATTTGGGGCCAGCCGGAGTCTGTAACAGACACTGTTAAAGATGTCTGTAATTTGTCCCTCATTCCCTCCCCTTAATATGCTTTCTGTGCTGTTCAATAAAGACAGAGCAAAGCCATTTGTAAGGGTCAGACACACAGCCACATAGACTCAGATGCAAACACAGGGACAGATTTCTAAGACAGCCCTTAGTCAGGTACAAATTCAGGCTTATACAACAGACAGAGGACTAAAGACACAGAATGAAACAAAGAATTCGAATCTGGGACCCCTCTTAGTTAAGTGACATCGAGGGGAAAGGCTTCGATTTTTTTTTCTGTGACACAAGCAAATTATTGGTAGCTAGCAGTTTATTATTAATGCAGACAAACTGCATTTTAGAGCTCCACGTGAAGGGTCTTAAATGTGTTAAATCCACACAGAAGTACATTGTACCCCATTGATATGTACAACTATTATATGTTAATTAAAAATGAAAAATAGCTGGGTGGTAATAGTACATGCCTTTAATCCCAACACTCCAGAGGCAGAGGCAGGCAGATCTCTGAGTCTGAGGACAAAGGGAGTTTCAGGACAGTTAGAGAAACCCTGTCTTAATAAATAAATAAATAAATAAATAAATAAATAAATAAATAAAAGCTTGGGGAGAGGCTAGCCTCCTGAGCCCCTCCTTCAGTCCATGATGGAGAAATGGGCCAATCTTATGCATGTTTGCTTCCAGGAAACACAGTTCAAAAGGACAATGGCTTAGTCATGCCCAGAGAACAGTGCTTCACAATAGCCCAGCATCCTAAAGAGGGCTATAGATACAGCCTTCATGATTTCCTAGTGACAAGGGCAGGGCCAATGTCCTCACTCAAGTCATTTGTCCTTCTGCCACCACAACAGGCTCCCTAACCTCAAAACAAGTGAACACTCCTGTAACAGGGCCCAGACCTTAGCACAACTGACTCCATGATGGAAGGGCCATTCAGGCCATAAAACTCAGCACACAGACATTCCCACCAGCCAAACCTAAAACAAAGGTCTAGTTCATCAAAGCCCATAGCTCTAGGAAAGTCCTACATGTACTAACCTTGCTTTCCAGCTTCAGTAGTTCTGGCTAACTATACTTGTTAACTGAGTATGTCAACCCAGACCATGGTTTTTGTGCTTAAAAACTTACCCTAAAAAAGACTCAGGGTGATCACTGGGATCCACAACACCCAGTGTAGTCACTGGCTGGCTAATAAAGACTCTCTTTGACTCAAATCCTTGTCTGAGCAGTCTTCTCTGGTGTATACCCCACAACACCCTTATGGAGACCAGAGGTCTCTTTTCTGGATTGCAGAAGTTAGAGAGTCTAGAGGAAGCCTGAGGAGAGCCCACTGTCCCTCACCAGGATTTAGAGATCTTTATGAACTGGACAACTTGTGTTAGCTTCCAAGCTGGAGTATTCTGAAAGGTGGAATAGAAATGGCTAGGAGCAGCTGAGATATCCAGACAAGAAAAGAGGTAAGACAGTGTCCCTTAGATAGGTGGGAATACATGAGACCCCCTAGACAAAGTGTATCCTGGAGAAAGCAGCAGAATTGAGATAGTGGGATATGCCTTTGACCAAAAGAACTGCCTACCATGGCAAAGAGAGCAGATAGTGAGTGTACTTCCTGTAGCAGGAAGTACAGTCTGGGGCAGGGGTGGGACAGTGTACAAGTGTCACAATCAGTCATGGCTGGAGAGAGAGAGAGCTCAGCATTTCAGAACACACACTGATCTTACAGAGGGCCTGAGTTCCATTCTCGGCACCCACATTAAGCAAAACAGCTCAAGAACGCCTCTAATTCTAGCTCAGGGGGACCCAAAGCCTCTGTTCACACACATGCATGTAACCCCACATAGACACACATGCATGGTGAAAAATAATAAAGATAAGTGTCTTAGGTTTCTATTGCTATGACAAAACACAATGATCAAAAAGCAAGTTGGAGAGGAAAGGGTTTATTTGTTCATTATTTGAAGGAAGTCAGAATGAAAACTCAAAACAGGGCAGGATCCTGGAGGCAGGAGCTGATGCAGAAGCAATGAAAGGGTGCTACTTACTGGCTTCTTTCACATGGCTTGCTCAATCTGTTTGTTTGGTTGTTTGGTTGTTTGGTTGTTTGGTTGGTTAGTTGGTTGGTTGATTGGATGGTTGGCTGGCTGGTTGGTTGGTTGGTTAGTTGGTTGATTGGATGGTTGGCTGGCTGGTTGGTTAGTTGGTTGATTGGATGGTTGGCTGGCTGGTTGGTTGGTTGCTTGGTTGGTGGTTGGTTGCTTGGTTAGTTGGTTGATTGGATGGTTGGCTGGCTGGTTGGTTGCTTGGTTGGTGGTTGGTTGCTTGGTTAGTTGGTTGATTGGATGATTGGCTGGCTGGTTGGTTGGTTGCTTGGTTGGTGGTTGGTTTTTGTCTTTTTTAATTTATTTATTTGTTAGAAGCCATCTAGAAAAGGATATGGCAAGCAAGCAAGTTTTCTGGAAATGGTCCACTAAATTGCATGGCTGCAATGGGTGAGCTCTGAGATGCAGGGTCCTCAGAAGCCATCCGTTTTTGGCCCCTGAATAGCAAGAGAGAGTTAAATCGCCAGAAGTCATCAGTTTTTGGCCCCAATCACAGACACCATAGCCCTCACTGCCTTCTTCAAGAACCTGACCGTGGGGGCAGGACCCAGCATTTATTTACTATACATCCCAATTAAAGCTTGCCCTCCCTCTTCTCCTCCTAGTCCCCCATCTCACCTCACCTCCCCCCCATCCCTCGCTCCCCTTCTCCTCAGAGAAGGGAAGGCCTCCCATGGATATCAAGCAACCTTGGCATATCAAGTTGCCATAACACTAGGCTCATCTTCTCATATTGAACCTAGACAAGGCATCCCAGTTAGGGGAAAGAGATCCATTTGCAGGCAACAGAATCAGAGGCAGCCCCTGCTCTAATTGTTAGGGGTCCCACATGAAGACCAAGCTGTATATCTGTTTCATATGCGTATGGGGCCTAGGTCCATCCCAGGCATGCTCTTAAGTTGGTGGTTCAGTCTCTGTGATCCCTCATGGGCCCAGGTTAGTTGAGTCTGTAGATTTTCTTATAGTGTCCTTGACCACTCTGGTGCCTTCAATCCCTCCTCCCTCTCTTCCACAAGATTTCCCAAGTTCCACCTAATGTTTTGCTATTGGTCTTTGTATCTGTTTCCATCAGCTACCAGATGAAACCTCTCAGAGGACAGTTACACTAGGCTCCTGTCCAAAAGTACAGCAGAATATCTTAATAGTGTCAGAGGTGGGATCTCTCTCATGACATGGGTCTCAAGTTGGGCCAGTCATTGGTTGTCCATTCCCTTGATTTCTGCTCTGTCTTTACCTCTGCACATCTTGTAAGCAGAACAAATTGTAAATCAAGGATTTTGTAAGTGTGTTGGTGTCCCCATCCCTCCATTGGAAGTGGCACATTTACACAATGGAACACTACTCAGCTATTAAAAACAAGGACATCATGAAGTTTGCTGGCAAATGGATAGAACAAGAAAACATCCTGAGTTAGGTAACCCCGGCCCAGAAAAACACACATGGTATGTACTCACTTACAAGTGGATATTAGCCATAAATTATAGGACAACCATACTACAATTCACAGACCCAAAGAAGCTAAGTAAGAAGGAGAACCTAAGGGTTGATCCTGGGTTTGATCTCCAGCATCAACACACACACACACACACAAAGAGAGAGAGAGACAGAGAGAGGGACAGGGACAAGGACAGAATGAAGATAGAGTGCATCCCTTCTCTACTTGAGGTCTCTATAAATTAGATGTGATGCTGAATTATGCTAGGTGCTTTTCTTTTTTAATTAATTCAATTTATTTATGTTGAGAGAACATGCCCATGCCACATCACGTTTGTAGGTCAGAGGACAACTTGCTGAAGTTGGCTCTTTCCATCTGGTGCCAGGAATCAAACTCAGGGAGGAGAGGAGGAGGAGGAGAATCCAAGACCATGGCTGTAGTTTGATTCTGAAAGGCCCCCTACAGGCTCACAGTGATTGTGACAGGCTTCAGATTCTTTTGCCTCCACCTCCCAACTGCTAAGAAAGCAGGTGTGTGCAGCTCATTTGTACTGTGCTGGGAACCCTAGCAGGGCTCTGGCATCCTAAGCCAGCACTCTACCTCTACTTCTACTTCTTGGAACTATTTCTGCAGCCCAAGTCATCCTGCCATTGTTCTTGATGTTGGAGACAGGCTCTCAGGTAGCTCAGGCTGGCCTCAAGCCCTCTCTACCTAAGAATAACCTTGAGTCCTCCAGTCTCATCCCTGATTTCCCAAGTGCTGGGATTACAGGTGTGTACCACCATACCCATGTGGTACTGAGGATCAAGCTTAGGGCTTGGTGCAAACTCAACTGAGCTAAATTGCCAGTCCCGGGCTGGTGTTTTGAATGCCAGTCTCCAGCTAGTGGTATGGTTTTAGTGGAAAGTAGGGCAACAGAAATACAGAAAAACAAATGCTAGTAGGTTCTCTCACATACATGGATTCTAACTTCATTTTTATATAAATGAGCTCACACACACATACACAGACACATATATATATCCCGTGTGTGTGTGTGTGTGTGTGTGTGTGTGTGTGTGTGTAGGTCATAAAACTAGAAAGTCAAACATGAGAAGAGAAAAATATTTAAGGGAGTCCCAAAATAAGAGACAAAAGTGTTAGTTGAACCAAGCAATGTAATCAGATTTAATGCCTCTTGTCTACACTGATAGCCTACAGCCATGGTGTGCTCTCAGTGTGATCCCAAGGTGCCCAGCAGCCTCCAGACCACTTAGAAACTTGTCAGAACCAACCGTCTTTGCTGAGCATGGAGGCATACACATGTAACCACAACACTCCAGAGACTGAAGAGGAGAATCAGGAATTTAAAGGCAACTTGGGGCACATAATGAATTCTATGTCAGCTTGAGCTACATAGCAAGACCTTATCTCCAAAGACAAGAAATAGAAATAGAGACAGAAATAGAAATAGAGAGGGAATCTTTTTATTTTTTTAACATGTATCAGTGTAGCACAAATGCTCACAAAGGCTGGAAGGGGCCATCAGATTCACTGTGATTGGAGGGTTATGAACCACAATGTTGCTGCTGAGAACTGAACCTCAGTGTTCTGCAAGAACAACAAGTGCTCTTAGCACCGAGTTATCACTACGGCCTCAAGAAGCCCTCTTTGACCCCCCACCTCCACCCCGCTGACCTACTACATCAGAAACAGTCACTGTTGTTTGTGATAGAGTCCTGCTGGCTTCCAATTTGCCAGCCTCCTGCCTCAGCCTCCTGGATGCTGGGATTATAGTCAGGCACCAGCACTCTCTCAGGATTGGTGGAGGCTTTAAAAAGGCAGTTAAATGAAGCACTAACTGAAAACCCACCAGGTATAAGGAATCTGCAACCTTGAAGAGGAGGGGGCCTTCAGGAGTGGATTGCAGGACTGAAAAGACCATTGTTCCACAGACTTCCCAAGATCCTCCACTAAATCCCTTCCAAATCCTATCCTCTCCCAGCCTTCCTAGTCCTCAGCTTCCTCCTGGAACTCTTGGCCCAAACTCAGATTTCTTCACTAACCTGAGTTAATCTTCCCTCTATCCCTCAGTCGGTCCCCTGTGCATCCCAACCTATACTTCCTTAAACTCTGTAAGACAAACACCCCCTCCCTTCCCACCCCAGCCCTAGAAGTCTGACCCCACCCATCCCAGTCGGCAGGAGCTCAGGCCTGCTCGTTGTCAGGCCCCACGAGCAGCAGGGGCTGGGCATTCTTGCCCTTGTCATGCCAGCACACGTCAAAGATGGGGTACACCGGCCCGGGGAGACGCTCGTGGAAAGAAAAGAGCGGCGTTAGTGCGTCGGGGTTGCTCGCATCATAGAAAGCCAGGACGCCGTCGGCGAAGCTTAGGTAGAGGCCGATGCGCTCCGGCAGCCTCTCTAGGGTGCGCAGTGCCCGCGGCTCCTTGGCCTCCACGTGCGCCTCCAGGATCTTGCCATCGCGCAGGCCGAGCAGCCACAGCCCCTGTGAGGGCACCGTGTGCAGCCGGCCACGGCGGGAAGCGTCAGCTGCCATCACTCCCAGGGCCCAGCGCGGCTTGTCGCCCACCTCCACCTCCCAGTAGTGCTCGCCTTGTGACAGCAGCTGCTGCGCCACCACCGCTACCGCCTTGTCGAACTGGCGTGTGTCGTCTCCCGCTGGCGGCGCCTTCTGCTCTGAGCACTCCACTCGGCGACCAGAGGAAGACACCACTAGGCTCGGGTGCGCAGAGCTGGGATCAAAAGTAAGTTCCTCCAACGCTGCCAAAACAGACAATGGTCAGGCTTTATGGAACCTTCCTTCTCTCCAAGGACCTTAGACTCCTCTCCGGTCTCCACATGCACAGTGTTTGCTCAGCTGCACAGTGAAGCAAGTGGTGGGCAGGACTGGGAGATACCAAATGAGTGATTTTTTTTTTTTTTTTGAAGCCCACAAAAGGCCCAAGATCCAGAACAGGAGCCAGGAAGCCCGATTCTGTCTGTCTTGATGTAGTCTCTGGCCTTAGAAGTTTTCTCTTGAATAAACTAGAGTTCTTGTCATTCCTCCTCTGGACCAGTGGCAGTAAAGACTGAACAGGTGTGTGTGTGTGTGTGTGTGTGTGTGTGTGTGTGTGTGTGTGTGTGTGTCCTGTGGGCACCCAGAAATGTTAGCTCTTAAGAGAGGAGACTGAGTCCTTGGCCCCCAGCCACAGGCTCCCAGAGGCAGTGTCATTTGTAGTTTTATCTCCAGAATTCCAGGAACTCTACAGATCCTCAGCCCTCAGCCAGCAGGAACCAGTATCTCTATGGTCAGAGACAAGAACTGACCAAGGCTGTGGCCGAGACCCAGCCACAGCAGGATTCCTGGGGTCAGCTGGGTGCTTTTCATGTCCTTCACCCATTGTAAACCCCAGGCTCTCAAAGGTCCTTCTCCAAGCACAGGTTAGAGGGCTACAGGGAAGGCCCCAGAAGCAAAGAGTATCTTCTGTAGCTTTCTGAGGTGGGACTACGAAGCCTTTCCCTGTGTCTTGGGCCTCCCACCAACCCCACAGTTATACAAACCAAGAGCTACTCAGCCTTCTCAGTACCTGGCATCAGAGCCCGGAACATCTTCTTCCACACCTGGAATTTGAAGTCATCTGAGATGACAGGCAGCTGGATATCTAGCCTTGCTGGTGGTGGTGACTCTGACAGGATCTTCTGCAGCCTTGGGGGAGAGAGGTGTTGTTGAGGGGCAGGAAGAATTACTCCAAGAGACTAGAAGACACAGGTTGTTGGAGAGGGCTTTCATGACTTCGTCACATCACACCCTTGCCTTAAACTCACTTGGGATTATGGGAAAGCTCTGGAAGTGGGTGGAGATGGCAGCTGTACAGCATGCGGATATGCAATACCATTGAATATAAATGCATCCTTTAAAATGCTTGAGCCAGGCTTGGTGGTGGAGCATGCCAATAATCCCAGCATGCGAGAAGGTAAGACAGGAGGAACACTAATTCCAGGCCTGCTCACACTGTGAGCTCTAGGCCAGTCTGCACTTTGTCATGTTATTTCCCCAGCCCCTGTCCATACGTGCAGCTCCAATGTCCGTTCTCCTGGGAAGTCTCCTTCAGCAATCCCTTTCCCTCCCAGCAGTCTTGACATGATACCTGTGACCTATGCCACATCTGAGGTGCCATTGCACCAGTATATGAGGTTCTGGGGTAAGGACTTAGGCTGTTTCGTGTCTGTGTTCAACACAAAGTGCACAGAAATGGTTGTGAGAAATGACTGGAAAGCACAGGTGAGCAGAGGGTATCCCTGAAAGACTAGGGCAAGTAAGTTCATCGAAAGAAAGAACCAGTTGCTCACCTGCTGGTCACCAGGCAGTATTTCTGGAGAAAGAGAAAATGAGAATGGAGATAAAGAGGGAGGAAAGACTCTGGGGAGTTCTAGATGAGTCTGGGGTCAGAAAGATGAGAAAAGCCAAAAGAAACCCAAGACTCAGCACCACCCTTAGAGATTAACTATCATGTGAACAGAAACAGATGCCCTTCCTTATCCCAGAGACACATAACCACCTATTAGATAACTGTCCCAACAGACACACAAGCCTATAATATCATAACATGAATGGTGCCACGGAGACACTCATGCACCGTCTAACCTGAACCACAGTTCAGAGTCCCAACCCTGATATGAAGTCCTAGCCTGTCCCTTTGCTGTTATAGGCTTCAGGGTCCCCATGTGACAATGGGATGAGGCCTCTGAAGCCCGAGCCATGGCCAGGAAGCAGGGGAGGATCTTATGGAGGTGCTCACCATAAGGAATTCTGTCTGTGGCTTGTCAGCCACCTCCTCCAGCACCTTCTCCATCTGCCTCAGTTGCTCCAGGTAAGAGTTCAGGCTTGACAGCTCCCGCCGCAAGGCAACCCCAGCCTCACCCCGAACCTTTTCTGCTTCACGGTCCAAAGAACTTTCTAGGGCAGCCAGGAACATCCGCATCTTCCCCAGCTGCTCCCCAACAGCTCCCCGGAACTGACGCACTGTCTCCTGAGGTGGGGATGAGAAGATTCTTGCCTATCGATTCTCAGCCTGGACCTACAGTCCCAGGGCTCTGCCACCATAGCCCCTCACCTCCACCTCCACCAACTGATGTTCCAGTACCGCTACACTCTTCTCCTTGCGCATGCATGCCTCCTGCAGCTGTATCTTCTGTTGTGGAAGCTGTGTCTATGGGACAAATTAAAAGAGATGATAGAAATGCCACCCTCCTGCCATCTGTACTATTCCCCTCAATGGTAGCTCCTTCTCCAGCCCTCCACCTGGTCCCCTTTACATATCTCCAAGCCTGACCATACTTCATCCTCCTACCTTTGCCTATGATTTTTTTTTTAATTTTATTTATATGAGTACACTGTAGATGTCTTCATAAACACCAGAAGAGGGCATCAGATCCCATTACAGATGGTTGTGAACTCAGGACCTCTGGAAGAGCAGTCAGTGCTCTTAACTGCTGAACTATCTCTCCAGCCTGATGTTTTTAGCTTCCTAGTGGCCTTAATTTCCCCAGTCTCACCTGCAAGCAGTTAACCCCAGTATAGGTCCTTGCAAGGATCACAAGCAGATCACCACCAGACTGCAAAGTATAGAATGTGGCATACAGCAGGCTTCCAGAAATGAGTGAAGAATGAATGAAAAAAGAAAGGAAGCTGGCCATGATAGTGCATGTCTGCAATCCCAGCCCTCAGGAGGCTGAGGCAGGAGAATCACAAATTTGAGGCCAGCCTGAGCTACATAATAATACCTAATACCTTGTCCCAGAGGAGAAGAAATAAAGAAGAGAGAGGAAGGAAAATGAGGAGGAGGAAGAAGCAGAGGAGTGGGAGGAGGGGGAAGGTAGAAGAGGGAGAAGGTGAGGAGGAGGAAGTGGAGAAAGATGGAAGGGAAGAGAGGGAGAACAATCTTCCCTTCCTGGGTTTCACCTCTTACTTAAAAATTCAGTCACAGTCAGCCTGATGCCCTAGCCAGCCCCTTTCCACACCTATGGGCTCTGAGGACAGAAAATCTAATGTACACACCTGCTATGGATCAGCTAACCCTTCTGAGAACTGGCTAGGGATCCCTGAAGTGCAAACATGGAAGAGCTAACAGTTCCTGCCTTCTTACCACCATTGCCCTGTCAGTTTCCTGTTCTTCCTATGCAGAATGGGAGCAGTAACACCCCCTTTTCAAGCAGATGATACCTCCTGCTCCCCTGGGGAAACTGAAGACACAAGGTGTTGTTTGTTGAGGAATACTGGCCCAGGGGGAAACACAGGGCTGAACCAAGGACTCCTGGCTAGCTGCCAGATCAGTCTCTTCCTCAGAGGTCCTCCCTTGGGCCATCACCATCTGTTGCCAGTGAGGCCTGCCTGGTTGCTCCGGGTGTGTTGGGAGCCGACTTTAGCAGAAAGCGGCTAGATCAACTTTGCAGCCATCTGGAACCATATACCCTGACGAAAGATTTGGTTTTCAATAGCCTACAACAGCTGAAGCACACTCTGATATCCCACATATTTTGTGTTGCTGTTTACTGGCCCCAGCTGCAAGGTGCATGTGGTAGTCACGCCTGCAAGACATGCGGTTCACATGCTATCCACGTGCTATCTATGCCATACATGCCTGTAAGGCGCACGTGCTATCCAAGCCTGCAAGGCATTGCAGTGCACGTGCTGTCCACACTATAGACACCTGTAAGGCTTACGTCATATCAACACCTACAAGGCACGTGGTATCCATGCGCCTACAAGGCACGTGGCAAAAGCCTATAAATAGCTCAGAATTCCCTTCAATAAACGAGACTTGATCAGAATCTCTGTCTTGTCTCCATTCTTCGCGTCTCTTGCCCCAAGAGCTACACTCTCTCTTGACCAGAGCACTTAGCCCCAAAAGCGTTGAGGCAAAGTGTTGAGGCAGAGTGTGGGCCTCAACACGGGTGCCTGTGGTCAGAGGCTCAGACTGCAGTCAAAGGTTCAGGGTCAGTCATGGTCACAGGGCTGAGCCCTGGCAAACAAGCACCATCAGAAGGTAAGGGGAATCCTGGCTGGCCCAAAAAGTTCAAGCTTGAAGCTGGCTCCACTCTCGGGGTTTCAACACATCCTGAGAGATAAGGGGAACTTGGGCCCCTGGATGCCATCAACCTCACCAACAAACCGGTTGCCTTCTACTTCAAGGACTACAGTGCCAAACCCATACAGGACCCATGCTGCAGGACATGGGTGTGCAAAAAAACGCGCAGCCCCACTTCATAAAGTGCTGTGAGCCCCCAGTGCCCAGGAGCTCAGCCAACCACTGAGTCTTTAAGTGGGTTCCTGACCGAATCCTGTCAATGCTCCAGGCATCAAGTCAGGCTCCAGAGCTCTTCCTGTCTCCTTCCTCCCTCGGCTTTTTTCTAGGGTCAGACCTCCTAAGACTAATAACTAATAACTAATAACTAATAACTAATAACTAATGCTAAGCTGATGCAGATCCCTGAGACGGAAACTCCACATCTGACCCTTATGTTTCCAGAAGCCTCACACACTTCTATTTCACAGGTTCTAGTCTCTCTTCACAGACAAAGATGAGCAAGGTTGGTGTTCAGGGGTTAGCAAAGAGGAACTGGGCTGGGTGGTCTCCTAACAACAGGCTCACAGCCAGGACTGAGCTGAACTGAGTAAAGCAGTAGCAGGAAGGAGGGGCATGAGGCAAGGCCCTGGAACGTTTGGGAATTGCTATCAAAGGAGAGGGTTTACGGGTGCTGAGAAAGCAATGCCTGTGAGGCAGCAGAAGAATAGCAACAGCTTCGCTGAGCTGGAGAAGACCACTCCTTACCTCCAGCCACACTTCCTTCCCCATCTCTGTACCTGTTGCTAGGGGGGGTTTCCATAGCCTAATAAATACTTAAGAACAGACCTTCCTGGGCTAGGTAGACACCTATCTGCTAGTATCTGCATGGCGTGACTTGTGATATACATGATTTGTAGGAGTCTGTGTACTTGGTGTATATCCACTCAGATAATTGGATATTCTTTTCTTGGTGCAACTTCAGGATAACACGATTGTATAAGGGTTGTATTCTAGTTCAAACTATAATGACAGCCTAGGCTGGAATCTTGGTGCTACCTACCCATGGTGAGCTTTGGCCAGGAATGCCTCACCCTTCCCACTCCCCTGGCAAACTTCAGGCTTGCACAAGTTTAGTAGTTTCAGGGATGAGTATGCCTCTGGCATGCATCAGTGCACAGCTGGACAGCCAGCCTTGGGGAACTCCTGGGCATGCCCTTAAGTTTCTGTCTGTTCAGCTTACCAGATCTTCCACCATGCAAACAAACCAGTCTAGCAGGCCCACCCAGTTCACCCAAAAGTGCGTGGGCCGAAGGTAGTCTCCCAGTCTCAGTATGCCAGGCACACCACAGTTTGGTCAGACCCAGCTCTGGCATATTCAGGCTTGCTGGAGGACTGTAGCCAAGCAAGCTAGCGATTCTGCTCGCAGCTCCCAGGCGGCTCCTGTGGGCTAGGCTCAGCAGGCGCCTCATGCGGCCTTTGGACCCCCTCTTCTGGTTGCCTAGCTCCGCCCACCCTCCTTAGCAACCTGGAGCCTAGCCTCAGAAGCTCACACTGCAAGCCAAGGCAGCGTCTTTCCAAGGTCAGACCTCGTTCTATTCAGCAGTCCCACCCCCACCTGGCCTTCACCGGGTCCCGCACCTTGAGGCGCGCATGGGCTTCGGCGGCAGGCAGAAGACGGTGACCACGGTGTGAACCGAGCGAAGCACACACTCCACACACAAGTGTGCGGTCCTGCTCGCAGTAGATGCTCAGTGGATCCAGGTGTTCCTCGCACTGGCCTTGGGGCACTTGTGCCAAACCCTCCACAAGGCGCGCCAACTGGAGGTTAGTGTTTAGCGCCTGTGGCCGCGTAAGTGCCTGACAACAGGGACAGGCAACCGTGCCATCGGCGGCAGGTTCCCCTGCCACACGGATCAGGCAGGCACGGCAGAAACTGTGGCCACATTCAGCGGTCACTGGCGCATCGAACAGCTGCAAGCACAGCGGGCAGGACAGTTCCTGACGCAGAAGGCCGGGTGCAGCCGACATGTTGAGCCTGGGAAGAGGAGTTCCATCAGAGAGACCCAAAGACAAGAATTCCAGCTCAATCCTACACTGGGTCTGTGGCCTCGCAGCCAGAGCCCCATCCTGTAACTACCTCACATCCCATACTGGAAGAGAATCTGGTTTTGGACATCTGGTAAAGAGGATGTGGGGTCGTCCCAAAGTGAGTGTATACCGCCATTCTCGGCCCATATAAAAACAAATGTGACCCATCTGGGCATTTGTCAACCCCGGTTTCTAAACACTACCCAATCCACCCACTCCTTGCTACTGATTTAGCCCAGGCTTCAGCCTGTGACCTAGGTCTGGGCCTTCACTCTTCTGGAATTATCTAGAATCCCCTCCCCAACTGACCTCCCACTGACTTCTCTCGAATACCCCGCCCTCTTCTCCCCCCCTCCCCCCCCCCCCCCGGTTATCTCCAGGCCCACAGGACTCACAGGTCTGGTGGGAAAACGTAGGCCAAAACAGATTCCCAGGAGTTCCAGTCAGGAACACGCCTAACAGCAGGGTGATCAGAGTTATGTCCAGAGACAAGCAAGAAGCAAGCAGCAGGCTCAGTGCAAGGGCAGGGATTCAGGGCCAGATGGCAGTGGATGGACACAACAGGTGACACACACATAGTGGACAGACCCTCCCAAATAGTTCAGTGGTCCAAGAACTATATTTAGCTGTCCTACCCACTCCCTCCCACCACTTTCTGGAAACTGTTCTAAATGTGGAGTGTGAGTAGTCAGCAGGCAGACATCCATGTCTAGGCCACCTGGCCTCGCCTGTCCCAGTCCTTTCCTCAGGCCAGGCTAGAGCTTAGCATCAGTGGGGAAACGGGGCCACCCCTTCTTCCTGCACACACTTCCACTCTGCTTCCTTCCTCCTTGATGCCGTTAGTTACTCATTTCACGAACTGACCACTTACCAAAGCCACACTGGCAGTGCTAACCCCACCTGTGGGGAGGCAGGACTGCCTTCCTCCATAACTAAGGTGAGGGTATCTTCCCCCTATTTTCTAGCATAGGCCCTGGAACAATGTACCCCATCTCCCAAATGCTTGGAGAATGAATGAGAGGTGGTTAAATGTGTGACCTGAAACCAGAGTCTACAGCTCAGAACTGGAGCTTGCCCCTGGGAGCACCAGGCTCTCTTATACGCTTATCTTTCCATTGTCAATATACATTTTAATCAGAATAAAAATCAAAGTCTTCCTTATGACCTACAATTTATACCCGTCTGGCCCCACTCACTACTCTAACCAGTGCCTCACCCTTCCCCACCCCCAGGCTCTCGAGGACTTTGTCCGTGCCAACCCTCTATCTAAAGTGCTCTTGCAGTCCCAGATATTGCATAGCTCTTTCCCCTCTCTCCTCAGACCTCTTCTCAATGTCAAGCTTCCAGTGATGCTTTTTCAAACTCCTAGATATTTTTCTTAAATCCTAAGTGTCATGGTGCTGCTCTCAGTAACAAGATAGATATACGATATTCTCTCACTTCTTTAAATTTTAAGTACCAAGTTAGAGAGATGGCTCAATGGTTAAGAGCACTGTCTGCTCCTCCAGAGGACCTAAGGTCTGTTCCCAGCAACCACATAGCCACTCACAACCATCTACAACTCCAGTTTCAGGCAACTTGATAGCCTCTTCTGACCTCTGGATACTAGGCACACCAATGGTATATAAACAGACATGCATATACCCACACACATAAAATGATTTTAAACAATTTTTTAAAAACAATTAAAACAAGAGGCTAAAATGGATGGAGTGTCTTATGCCTGAGAAGCTGAGGCAAGAGGATCAAGAGCCCAAAACTAGCCTTGGCTCATGAGAGCCTGAGAAGTGGGGGGGAGGAAAAGATTATATATATATATATATATATATATATATATATATATATATATATATATGTATATGTATATGTGTATATATGTATATGTATATACACACGTATTATATATGAGAGAGTGTGCTGTTTTAATCCCAGCTCTCAGGAGGCAGAAGCAGGCAGGTCTCTGAGTTCAAGGCCAGCCTGGTCTATAGTCTACAAAGTGAGTTTCAGGACAGCCAGAGCTACACAGAAAAACCTCTGTCCTGAAAAACAAAACAATCTCTCTCTCTCTCTCTCTCTCTCTCTCTCTCTCTCTCTCTCTCTCTCTCTCTGTCTCTCTCTCTCTCTCTCTCTCTCTCTCTCTCTCTCTCTCTCTCTCTCTCTCTCTCTCTGTGTGTGTGTGTGTAGCCAGCTCTGGCAGTCACCTGTAATCCTTCAGGCAGGACAGGTCTTGGACATCAGGACATTGTGTATAAATAAACAAATGACGTAAAGCCAGTCTATTTGGGGAGTTTTGTTTTGTTTTTAGTTTTTGGTTTTGGTTCCTTTTAGTTGTTGTTGTGTTTTGTCTCGCTCTTTGAGAAAATGTGCCATGCAACCCAAGCTGGCCTCAAACTCCCTATATACAAGAAACTTGCTTTGAACTCTTGATCCCCCTGCCTCCATTACCTAAGTACTTGGATCACTTGTGTGCACTCCCATGACCAGACTTAAAGCAAGTATGTTCCTCTTACGGATACAAAGGAAGGGGCTGCTCATCCATGCACTCTACTGAAGAGATGCCTCAAAGGTTAAGAGCACTTGTGGCTCTTGCCGTGGAGCCAAGTTTGGTTCCCAGTACCCACATGGTGGCTCCTAGCCATACCTGACTGCAGTTTCATGTGATCCAACACACTTTTCTGATCTCTGAAGGCAGGCATACACATGAGACACATACATAGACTCGGGTAAGACATCCATACACATAAACTAGAATAGACAAATCTAAAAATAGAAAAAGAATAGCCCCCTCTAGGTCCTCAATTCCAGCATGACACGCAAAAAAGAAAGAAAAACTGTCTTGCCAAGAAAGCGGGGAGGCACAACATGGAACCAGAGAGATGGGTCAGCAGTTAGAGCATGAGCTCAAAAGGACCCAAACTCAATTCCTGGCACCCAAATCCAATGGCTCACAATTACCCACAGCTCCATCTCCTGCTCTCTTCTGGCCTCTATGGGCACCTGCATGCATATGCACAAGTTTGTGTGCTTGTGCACGCGAGCGCGCACACATACACACACACACACAAAGAAAGAGACAGAGAGACAAAGAGAGAGAGAATATCTCTTAAGAAGGGAAGGTATGCCGGGTGGTGGTGGCGCATGCCTTTAATCCCAGCACTTGGGAGGCAGAGGCAGGTGGATTTCTGAGTTCGAGGCCAGCCTGGTCTACAGAGTGAGTTCCAGGACAGCCAGGGCTACACAGAGAAACCCTGTCTCGAAAAACCAAAAAAAAAAAAAAAAAGAAGGGAAGATACTACACCCAATATGCTCCCTGTCTGTTGCATAAATTGTGTCCTATTTGTGCATTCAGAACATACTGGGGACTACAGGCATCTTAAACATTTCCTAAGTGAGGGTTTCCAATGCTATGTGCTACCCATGCTCTATATAAAGCTGCAGTACTGTGTGAGATCCGTAATCCACTGCAAGGTTTGGTCTTATGAAGCCCCATGTCCATAGCCTATGCAAAGAACTGGTTTCTAGGGCAGAAAGAAGGGGAGAGACAAATAAATAAAAGCTATAAAAATGTTCAAGGCAAAGAAAAAATCTCACTCTTCATATTTTTGTATGTGTCCATATACAATTTATGTGATAAATGAAGAAACCTAGTTTCTCACAAGTCATGTACTTTCAGCAGGAATGTCTGATATGTATAATTTCAAACTTTTTTAGGTTTATTTTTTATATATAAGTGTTTTGCCTGCATATATGCATTGCACAATATGCATGCTTGGTACCCACAGAGGTCAGAAGGCATTAGATCTCCTGGAACAGAAGTTATAGATGGCTGGGTGCTGGGAACTGAACTAGGGTCCTTTGCAAGAGCAGCCATTGTCCTAGCTCCACAGCTCCTCTATAATTACAACTAGATGGTATTTCTCTTCTGTTCTTTGTTTTGCTTTGTCCTTATTTTTGAGTCAAGACCTCAGCATGTAGCAACGGCTAACATGGAATACTGAATCCGCATCTCAGCCCTTTGAGTGCTAGGATTACAGGTATATGCCGCTAGAACTGGATAATGACATGGCATTTTCTGCTTTATTTTTAAACTAGTTCTCATATTTTTTAGGCTGGCCTCAAACTCCTGATCCTCCTTGCTTCTAATTTCCTAGTGCTGAGATTATAGGCATATATCCCAAAGCCCCATCTATGTGGCATTTCACTGAAACCAAAATGAGTCCTATAAGTTCCTATGACCCTTTTTCCAATGGACTGAGCCAGTAATAGATGTAACCATGCAGATCATAGTTGCTCCTTAGGGAATGCAAGTTCAAGGCCATTAACCTCAAGGTAATAGTTATAATTTAACTTGTCCTCCTGTTTGTGCTACTGCATAAAGACCAGGGTCTTAAACATGCTAGAATTTCAGTATGCAGCTAAGGCTAGCCTGGAACTTAGGACCCTTTGTCTCTACATTGCACATACTAGGATTATGACCATGACTGCTTTGTCCTTTTTAAGATATCAGTATATGCTGGCAAGGCTGGCTTTGAACTCCTCATCCTACCTCAGCTCCCTGCCAATAGCTATGACTACAGATGAACCCCAACTGACAGTCTCATGTCTTCCCCAACTCCTCCATCTCTGCTTCCTCACTCTGCATAACAGAGTGCATATCAACATCTAACATAACACATTTGACTTGGTTGCTTTATTGTCTTTTGCTAGAATATAAATGTTGTTCCATGCTTGTCTCTGGCTTAGAATAAAGTGCATGGCACACTCTTGTTGTGGATAGCCCTGGCCTTGTATTTTGATGTTAATTCCACTTTCCTGGGAGGAGCTGCAGAGGAGGAGTGAATCAGTACACAGGTAACTTCTATTGAACCTTCTGCCCATCTTAATTTGTAAAATAAAGGCTAGAGCCAGTGATTGGGCAGAAGAGGGGAGGTGGAAAAATAAAGGTTGGTGAGAAGAGAGAGGAGAGAGATGTAGGACAAGAACTACAGAGAAGGAAGATGACAGGAGAGCAGGAGGTGGAAGGACAAATGCATGATTTGGAAAACCCGCAAGTTATAAAGGTCTCATAGCTGGGGAATAGAGTAGTGTAGTGGTGAATCTGCCCAATCTAGGCATGCAGCTTATATTCATAATTGTTGAGTTGTGTTTTCATTGACCGGTCTTATTTGGGTTGGAGATATACTGCAACAAATTGGCGCCCAACTTATTGCTTAGAACTCAACTAACCTGAGGTAAAACCCCCATAAAAAGCTGAGTGAATCTGGGAGGCCTACAAAGAACTGCAGAGAGGCTTCCTCCCCTAAACTCCAGACAGAGAGCTACAGCCAGGGTCAGGAGCAGCACTCAGCCTGCAGCTAGGCTTGATCAGTGCCCTGTAAAAACTGCAGGGGGAACAGGTGATCCTAGAACACAACTGCCTTCGAGGTAGTTTTCAGGCAGAACAGTGAACTGATGGCTCTGGACCAGGTAATTCTTTGATTTAAAAAAGATATATAACCTTTTGATACTTAAAGATGAGAAACACAATAAATACCTTTTGGGCTTTATATGATGATATTTTGAATGGTTTGACAGGAATCGACTTAGGGAAAATAGACACCTTATCATTTATCAGTATTACAATATTTATTCTCTTGATTTACTATGTCTTGGAAAGCTTACAGGAGCTTGAAAAGATGATAGGACAGAGGATGCAGCAGCTCACAGATCAGACTGAGAAGCGGAGAGAAAATAATGAGGGATAGAAGCAAGATTTGGAGAATAACCTTTTACAATTAATCAATCAAAATAAAATAGACAGCAAAATATCAGATTTACAATATAAGGGAAAATTCAAAATTTAGAGGCAGAACCTTGAACAGAGACTACAGGAACTTAAGGAACAGGAAGAGCTACAAAAGGAGAGATATGAAGCATGGGCACAGACCTTAAGGGAGGAATTTAAAATTTTAATTAAGGAAAATACTCAGGTAGAGACAGAAGAAACTAGAGAAAGTCAACCAAGGGTCATTAAAAAACAAACTTTAGTCTATTTAGTCTAATACACAACAAAGACCTCCAGACATTAATTATCCACAGAGTTATCAGGAATTTGAATGGCAACCCATGGATGTGTTAGATCTGAGAAAATTTAAGGGAAGTGTCACTAAATTTGGAATGTATTCGCCATTTGTAAAACAAATTCTGACATCTTGGACTATTAAAAATAGAATAATCCCCCAAGACTGGAAAGATATGGCAAGAGCAATACTGCTGCAAATTTACAGTGGGTTGCATGGTGGAGAGATGAGGCAAGGGAGATAGCACGACAAAATAGAGCCAGGGGAAGAGAGATTTCATAGACCAACTGCTTGGTAAAGGTCGCTTTGCTGAGGTAGAGGTACTGGCTGTATATGATGAAGAAACTGGCATTGTGTCGATTGTCAGCCTTAAAGGCCTGGGACAAAGTCGCAGAATCAGGGAAAAGATTTGAACCATTTACTCAAGTCATACAAGGTCCAAAAGAAACCTTCCCTGACTTTTTACAAAGGCTAAAAAGCTTTGTAAAGGCTTTCCTCAGCTGTGGAAAGGAGTATATCAGATTCAGCAGCAAGAAAGGCAATAATTGAGTCTTTAACCTTTGAAAATTCAAATGCTGAATTCGAGGAAATAATCAGACCACTAAGGGCAAGGTCAGCATCAATAGATGAGTGGATTAGATACACAGCTGATGTTGGATCTTGCTCAGCTGATATGACAGTAATAAGAGAAGCTGCTACTAAACACCTAGATTTAACCCAAGATTTAAAATGTTTTAATTGTGGTAAACAGGGTTATCTCAGAAATGACTGCAGGAAAAACCAAAGTAATACAAAAGGGGAGTCTATGCCTTCTGGAAAATGTGAAAGATGTGGCAAAGGCTGACATCTGACTAGGGAATGTAGACCAACAACAGAAAAATGGGGCAATACCCTGCCAAAAAAAAAAAAAAATCCCAGGGGGGCCTCTCGCAGGCCCCAATGCCAGTCAGGGAGAGTTCTCTTCCTCGGGACAATTAAATGTCACTGCTTCAAAAACACAGATTCTGAGACCAGACAAGGCTGAGGAAAGTTTTATAGACAATTCAGAAGGCCTCACAGGGAGCCAAAAGCAAATATTTTGGCAAACTTCTATAGAGGATCAAAGACCAAAACTAAGAATACTAGTGAATAATACTGAGATTTAAGGGATAGTTGACACTGGAGCAGATGTCACCATTATCTCTTCAAATTCTTGGCCTGAAAACTGGCCACTTAAGAAGTAGATATTCAGTTTCAAGGAGTTGGGACTTTATCCCAAATAAAACAAAGTGCCAGGTGGCTTAAATGTATAGGACCAGAAGGTCAGGTAGGAAAGCTGAGGCCATACGTGGCTGATACAGCCACTAACTTATGGGGAAAAGGTCAAGATAAAGGTTTTTCTGGTTATTGGTTCAAGGACATGCTGATTTGGAAAAACGGTTTTGTCTGTGTGTTTTCAGAAGAGGTCATTAAGGTAGTTATACCTTCTAGAATTATATGGATTAGACATGACAGAAGCAGGCCGCCAGAGACTAGATTCCAGAATTCAACCAAAAACTGGCTCAAGGATATGCTGTTTAGTGAAAAAGGTTTGTGTGTGTTTCAGAAGAGACGATTAAGATATTTCTACCTCCCAGAATTATATGGATTAGACATGACAGAGGCAAGCCGCCAGAAGACTAGATTCCAGAATTCAAACAAAAAATTATCTTGATACTTAAATTTGTTTTGAGAATTGTATATTGCAGAATACACAGTCTTGGTGTATCTACTCATCAAGCAAGCTGAGCAGACCTGCTCGAACCTCTGATGTCCTGTCAGTTGGATGCAGTGATGACACAGACATCAGAGGCTTATCAATTTACCCTTCGCCCTACCCCTCTTCTAATATCTCAACTCCCAAATTCAGCTTGAAGAAGTTAATGAAGAGTCAGCATCCCTATTCCCTGAGCTTGGGGACTAAGGTGGTTAATATTGGGCTGTCTTTCTAGGGGAAAGTAGTGGTTTTGTTGAAACAGGAAATAGCTAGGACTGATTGCATAGCCATAACCTATTTGGTAGAAATCTATATAATTGTTATTAAGATGAAGTTATATTTCTTAAATGATACAAAATTTATTTTGTACAAATTTAAAGTTTTCATTGGTATGAATTTTTTATTGATATAAAATTGGGATTAATATTGTTACTCTAATGAGGCATTGTGCCTATATGACACCTTTAAGAATATAAGGCTTAGACCCAGTCCTTCTATGACTGCTATTATAAACTGTTTTTAGATGATTAAGCAATGTGAGTTAAGGGCCTAATAGCAAATTCATGGCTCTGAGTTTATTGTTAGGATGTTTTCTAGATTTAAATTAGAAATATCTGGCCTTCCAGTCTGGGCCTGAGCACTGAGCAGATCCCGGGTGGCAGTTCTGCCCCCAATCTTACAGAACCCAGAGGAAGTGGGCCTCCCAGAAACTCTAACCTGGGTAGTATCTTAGCTCTGCCCCCAATCTCACAGAACCCAGAGGAAGCGGGCCTTCCAGGATCTCTAACCCAGGCAGTATCTCAGGTAAGGAGATAGCAATACCTGCCCCAAACAGGGAGTAACTGGGACCCACTAGGACCCAGGAAGTCACTCCTGGCCTGGAGCACTGGTTCCTTCCTGTCTGCGCCTGAGCACTGAGCAGATCTTGGGCCCCAGCTCTAACTCCAGTAGTAACACCCACCCCACAGAGTTCTGATATAACCAAGATAATAGGAAAGACAAGCTCCAGTCAGAGACAGAGCAGGTAGCACTAAGGAGATCCAAATGGTGAAAGGCAAACACAAGAACATAAATATCAGCAACCCATGGTACTTGGCATCATTAGAACCTAGTTCTCCCACACAAGAAAGTCCTGAATTCCCCATATCACTAAAGAAAGCAAGATTCAGATTTGAAATCACTTATAATGATGATGATAGAGGACTTTAAGGGGGACATAAATAACACTCTCAAAGAATTTGAGAAGAACACAGGTAAACAGGTAGAAGCCCTTAAAGAGGAAACACAAAAATCCCTAAAAGAATTACAAGAGAACACAACCAAACAGGTAAAGGAATTGAATAAAACCATTCAGGACATAAAAATGGAAGTAGAGACAATCAAGAAATCACAAAGGGAGACTACCAGGGATATAGAAAATCTGGGAAAGAAATCAGGAGTCATAGATGCAAGCATTACCAACAGAATACAAGAGATAGAAGAGAGAATCTCAGGTGCAGAAGATACCATAGAAAATATTGACACAACTGTCAAAGAAAATACAAAATGCAAAAAGTTCTTAACACAAAGCATCCAGGAAATTCAGGACACAATGAGAAGACCGAACCTAAGGATAATAGGTATAGAAGAAAGTGAGGATTGCCATCTTAAAGGACCAATAAATATCTTCAACAAAATTATAGAACAAAACTTCCCTAACTTAAAGAATGAGATGCCCATAATCATCCAAGAAGCCTACAGAACACCAAATAGACTAGACCAGAAAAGAAATACCTCCCGTCACATAACAATCAAAACACAAAATGCACAAAACAAAGAAATAATTTTAAAAGCAGTAAGGGAAAAAGGCCAAGTGACATATAAAGGCAGACCTATCAGAATTACACCAGACTTCTCACCAGAGACTATAAAAGCTAGAAGATCCTGGACAGATATCATACAGACCCTAAGAGAACATAAATGCCAGCCCAGGATACTATACCCAGCAAAACTCTCAATTACCATAGGTGGAAAAACCAAGATATTCTACGACAAAACCAAATTTACACAATATCTTTCCACAAACCCAGCATTACAAAGGATAATAGCAGGAAAGCACCAATACAAGGAGGGAAATTATACCCCAGAAAGAGCAAGAAAGTAATCCTCTTCCAACAAAACCAAAAAAAAGCCACACAAAGATAATTCCACCTCTAATAACAAAAATAATAGGAAGCAACAATCACTGTTCCTTAATATCTCTTAACATCAATGGACTCAATTCCCCAATTAAAAGACATAGGCTAACCAACTGGATACGTAAACAGGACCCAGCATTTTGCTGCATACAGGAAACCCATCTCAGTGACAAAGACAGACTCTACCTTAGAGTAAAAGGCTGGAAAACAATTTTCAAGCAAATGGTCCTAAGAAACAAGCTGGAGTAGCCATTCTAAAATCTCCAGCCTGAGAACACAAATGGAGGGACTCATGGCTCCACCTGTATAGATAGTTGAGGGTGGCCTTGCCAGGCATCAGTGGGAGTGGAGGGCCTTGGTGCCTGAAAGACTGGATTCCCTAATGTTGAAGAATTTCCAGAGCAGGGAGGCAGGAATGGGAGGATGGTGGGAGCACACCCTCATAGTAATTGGAGGAGGGGGGATGGAATAAGGCATCAGTGGAAGTGAAGGGCCTTGGTGCCTGAAAGTGTGGATTCCCAAGTGTTGGGGAATTTCAAGAGCAGGGAGGCAGGAATGGTAGGATGGTGGGAGCACACCCTCATAGAAACTCTCAGAATTATATGGATTAGACATGATAGAGGCAGGCCACCAGAAGACTAAATTCCAGAATTCAAACAAAAAATTATCTTGATACTAAAATTTGTTTTGAGAATTGTATATTGCAGAATACACAGCCTTGGTGTATCTACTCATCAAGCAAGCTGAGCAGACCTGCTCGAACCTCTGATGTCCTGGAATTTTAGCTGGATGCAGTGAAGACACAAACATCAGACAGAGGCTTATCAATTTATCCTTCTCCCTACCCCTCTTCTAATATCTCAACTCCCAAATTCAGCTGGAAGAAGTTAATGAAGAGCTGGCACCTCTATTCCCTGAACTTGGGGACTGAAGTGGTTAATATTAGGCTGTCTTTCTAGGGGTTTTGTTGGAACAGGGAGGATTAGCTAGGATTTATTGCATAGCCATAACCTATTGGTAGAAATATGTATAATTGTTATTAAGATGAAGTTATAATTTCTTAAATGGTACAAAATTTACTTTGATTTCAAATTTAAGGTTTTCATTGGTATGAGCTTCTTATTGATATAAAGGTGAGATTAATATTGTTACTTTCGTAGGCATTGTGCCTATATAACACATTTAGGAATACAAGGCTTAGACCCAGTCCTTCTTTAACTTTTCTAACTGATTTGAGATGGTTAGCCTGTGAGTTAAGGGCCTATAACAAATTCATGGCTCTGAGTTTATTGTTAGGGTGTTTTCTATATTTTATTTAGAAATAGCTAAGAGGAGTTAACAGACAACAGTCCAGATTGCCTTACATGGATAGTTGGTTTTCAAAACGTCAGAAGTCCATAGAATTGACAAACATTTCTATATTAATGTTCATTTTGATTAGAGACCTGTCTGCTCCTGACAACTTCCTGTCTTGGATTCTAAGAAGAAATTGAGCATCTTTGAAGTTACTCCAGTTGTGGTGAGACAGCCACTAGGCAAGAATTGCCTCTTTTCATCTACAGACAAATTACTGTCCAGAAAAGGACACAATTGCGGAATAGTTGACTGATTGTATCTGCCAAGACAGAGTAATCAGCCCTTAATAATTCTGCATCACTAAGTCTGTCAGATGATCCTGGGCCAGAAGGCTGGAGATCAGATGCTCCAACGTTTTGAAGTATAGGGACTGTCCAGGTGTTCAGCAGTCTCTATAAATTGGCTAAGTTTTGGAAGCTATGCTTTGTGCTTTCCATATCTTCAGTTAATTCAATCATTCTGGATTTCTGACAGGGTTGAAGATTTATAGTCTCATAGCCAATCCCAGCTATTTACTTTGAGAGGATGGTTTTCTGCTGACATTTATTCTAAAGACAGGACATAAGCCAGGTTCAGAACTAAGTCTTTTAGTTAGGAGAGATGATAGAGGTTCTGTTGTTTAACAAAAATGATGGACTGGGTGTTAAGTCTATCTTGTACTTTAACAATTACAATATGGTAATATAGTTGTGTTCAACTTATATCTGGGAGAAAAGAGTGTTTTAATTGGACAAAAAGGGGGAAGTGTTGTGGATAGCCCGACCTTGTATTTTGATGTTAATTCCACTTTCCTGGGAGGAGCTAGAGAGGAGGAGTGAATCAGTACACAGGTAACTTCTATTGAACCTTCTGCCCACCTTAATTTGTAAAATAAAAGCTAGAGCCAGTGATTGGGCAGAAGAGAGGAGATGGAGAAATAAAGGTTGGTGAGAAGAGAGAGGAGAGAGATGTAGGACAAGAACTACAGAGAAGGAAGACGACAGAAGAGCAGGAAGTGGAAGGACAAATGCATGATTTGGAAAACCCGCAAGTTATAAAGGTCTCATAGCTGGGGAATAGAGTAGTGTAGTGGTGAATCTGCCCAATCTAGGCATGCAGCTTATATTCATAATTGTTGTGTTTTCATTGACCAGTCTTATTTGGGTTGGAGATATACCACAACACACTCTGATGAGCAAACATTTCCAAAAAGGAACAGACACAGAAACTCTCTCATTTGTCCTCTCAGATTTAATCAGTTTTGCTCAGCCTTGAGTTGGCTTTACTCATTCCTCCCTCAACCATTCTTACCCAAGCCAGAGTTTGTTTTAAATTCTCAGTCTTCTCTTTAGAGGCTCTTTGTGTCAGTCTTTGGGTGTTGGCATTTCAAACATGATGTAATCCTACTCCTTTGAAGCTAGTGTTCTGTTCCAGGAGACTCAGGAATCCAGGGAACTTTTATTTCTTTTACTCCTCATTATCTGTATGTCCCCACCTACTTCTATGAGATTGGACTGCTCAGAGTTGGCCTGATGTTTGTAACAGGAAGGGTGTGGAGCAAATGTATATTTGGAGCTGGTTGCTGAAGACACAAGCAGTTTCATTTAAGTTCAAAAACTAACACCCAAAATTTTTATCTCATCTGGAACTTTCATCATTGTCAAGTTGAAGCTACATCTTCTAGATTTGATCTGTCCATAGGAGTATTCACAGCCAAAGGTGATAAAGGCAGACTAGGTCTCTTATTTGACCTATGAAAAAGGCATTGTCTTAAGCAGGTTACAGTACAAGACAGAACATGAAGGGAGGAGGAGGGGGAACCAGTGTTGCTGCTCCTGAAGTCAAACTCTTCCAAAGGCCCTGGGGCTCAGAGGAGAGCTCTCAATTTGTATCAAGGGAAAGTCTCCCAACAGCCAGATCAATAAGTCCCATGAATGGCTCATACCTGTGACCCTAGCTCCTCTCAGGAAGTTGGGCAGGAAAACAGCCACAAGTTTGAGGTTAACCTGGACTAGAATGTGAGATGCCATCTGGGAGTGGTGGCACACATCCTTAATTCCAGCATTTGGGAGGCAGAGGTAGGTGGATCTTTGTGAATGTGAAGCCAACTTGGTCTGCATGAGTTTCAAGACAGCCAGAGGTACATAGGGCTACATGTACATGTTACCAAGTAAAGAGGATAACATGCCAAATAAATAGGGACACCATTCAAGAGCTTAGGAAGTTGTATCTGCCATTGTTTCATTCAAATCCTGACTCCAGCATCTCACTGTACGATCTTGCACAAGTCAGTCTGGTTTTCTCAAATTCTCTCCCAGGAAACTGAAGAGTCCAGGGAACCTTTATTTCCCCTACTCGTCATTATCTCTAAAATGAGAATTACATGTTGTAATAAACATTAGATTATTATGAAGATTCGACAAGTTAGTTCTTTGGACTAGGGGATGGGCTCTCATACTTGTTTACCTAGGACCAGAAGGCCTAGTACTCTATAAGTAGTCCTAGCTGACCACAAACTCAATTTCTCCATCTGCCTCCTGAGGATTACAGGTGTGAACCACATCTTACAAGCACACAGAATATGTTCAGCAAATGCTAGATATTGATATTATTACAATTATTACCACTAATTTCTCCAGCAAACCCTCCCTGCAACCTGGTAAGATCACTAACATCCCAGCCCACAGGCGGGAAAGCTGAGACTGAGATTCTCTGTGCTAGCTTTGTCCTAAGCACTTCACAGCCTCTAACTTTTTTGGGTCATGTAACAGACCCCACTGTCCCTGCCTGTGCCTTAGGGAAGAAAGGAAGCACAGAGGAAGTTGAGTAACTTGCCCAGTGTTTTGGAAATATTAGAAGTATGTGTTCTTGGCACATTCCTTTAATCTCAGCACTTGAGGCAGAGGCAAGACAATCTCTGTAAGTTTGAGGCCAGTATGGTCTACATAGCAATATCCAGATGAAAGAAAGAGAGAGAGAGAGAGAGAGAGAGAGAGAGAGAGAGAGAGAGAGAGAGAGAAGAAAAGGAGGGAGGGAGGGAGGGACAGAAGGAGGGAAGAGAGGAAAGGAAAGGAGAGGAGAGAAAAGGAAAGGAAAGGAGGAAGGAAGGAAAGGAGGAAGGAAATAAAGAACAGTAGTCAGGCAGGGTGACACAGGCTTTTAACTCCAGCACAGGTGACAGAGGCAGGCAGATCTCTGAATCCAAGGCTAGCCTGGTCTACAGAG
This sequence comes from Arvicanthis niloticus, assembly GCF_011762505.2. NCBI lineage: Eukaryota > Metazoa > Chordata > Mammalia > Rodentia > Muridae > Arvicanthis > Arvicanthis niloticus. The sequence continues at coordinate 95,101,542 of NC_047658.1, read as the reverse complement.
CTATCTCCAGGACAGCCAAGGCACAAAGGAACTGTGTATCAAAAAACAAAAACAAACAAACAAACAAAAACTGTAGCCTTTCTGACTCCGGAAGAAACAATATGGCTCCATCAATCAGTTATTTTAGGGGTAATGGGATCATATATAGGAGACACTTCATCTTACCAACCACTCTGGCTCTGGTCCAGCAAGACAAGGGTAAGCCAGAGCGGAACCCTAGAGATTCTTTTCTGTCAGAGTCAAAACACACCTGTCTCGAAGCATATCATCTAGAAATAGAAGAGAGCATTTGACTTCCTCAAAAAATCTAAAACCCATATATTTATCTCCCAGGTAGAAGTTACTTTAGCAGTCTCCAGAAATCAGCAGACTTTGTCTCTGCCTCCCTGGGGACAGTGGGCAAGACACTGACTTTCTCAGAGTACTGATTGACATTGGATCCAGACCAAGGGGTATGACTTCCTTGATTCAGGAAGAGATAGAGGGCCTGGGAGTTAAATGTGGCTGGGACTAACATCCCTTTGTTCCTGCTTTCCCAGTGCTCCATATCTTCTGAATATGCTTTGTAAGTTCTAGAGCATTTGAAGCGCTCTGCAAACACAGGGAGGTTAATTTCATCATTACATCCACCTTCCTAGTGGCATTTCAAAGAAGTTAAAGAAGGAGGTATTTACTTCTTGTATACATAATCACTCCAAGAAATAGGCATTTTTAGGGCAGAAAAGTGGGCCTTGGGGATGTTAGATGGAATCTAGAAAGCCATAGGCAACACATGGAAAGAGTTCCCATCTGTGTTTTGCCATTTACTAGCAGTGTTGCTGCCAGCATGACTTCTGAAAATGTGTTTCCCACTGTAAGCTGGTAAAACACATAATACCTTTTGAGGTTGCTGGGGAAATTAAGTGAGATTGTGCGTCCTAAGTGCTTACAACAATGCCTAGAAAATAGCAAGATTCAAAAATGGAAGCTAATAATAAGACAGCAATCCAAAGAGGCTGCAAATATGGTAGTGCTGCCAGGCAGTGGTGGCGCACACCTTTAATCCCAGCACTCAGAGAGGCAGAAGCAGACGGATCTCTGAGTTTGAAGCCAGCCTGGTCTACAGAGTGAGTTTCAGGGCAATCAGGGATACACAGAAAAACCCTGTCCTGAAAATCCAAAGACCAAAAACCAAACAAACAAACAAAACAGTAGAACCTTAATACATCCTTTTCAAGTAAAATAGGTTTCCCCAGATTGTTCTGCGTTCATAATGAGCAGACTGCTGACAGAGTCCACCTAGTTAAGACATCTCTTGTCCCTACTGAAGTCCAGTCTAAAACTGACATCAGGGTGATACTTCCTGTCTGTGACAGCAAGGGTAACATTTCTCCAGTCCGTGTCTCCTGTCTTACTATGCATCTTATCGAATTGCTAACACTGCCTGAAATCCCCAGTGACCATCCCAGTCAGGCATCTCCATGTCTTGGTCTGAATACATGAGTTGTGTGTAACTGGTCAGATATCAAACCTGACCCAACTTGATCCCCTCTCACCACCAGAAAAGTGAGTGTGAGGATCCCATTGTTCTTCAGAGACCTCTCTCTCTCTCTCTCTCTCTCTCTCTCTCTCTCTCTCTCTCTCTCCTTCATGCAATTTTCTGCAACCTCTAAGTTTCAATTAAAAGCAAAGGCCACTTTGTCCAAACAAAGGCTCAATATATGTAGCTATACAACAGAGTATGGTAAAACACACCTGGAATCCCAGCACTTGGGAGGTCAAGGCAGTAAGAAGGTCATCTTCAACTACAAAACAAATTTGAAACCATACTTCATAAAACCAAAATAAATAAATAATGTGGTTTCCACACAAGCCTGAAACTCAAGATCAGTCTCTGGAATCCACGGTAAAAGGAGAGTGCTAATTCCCAAAAGCTTTTCTCTGACCTCTATGCACATCAAACCATAAGTACAATCATACCCATACACAATAATAAATAAAATTTAAAATATACACACATCTATTTTTTTTTAACAGTATCAACCATTTAATAAGATAAACATAAATAGCTGGATGTAGAGGCACAGAGCACTAATCCCGGCTATACTGAGGAGGGCTCATGAACTCCCTGCCAGTCGTCACCCTAAGCAGTTTAGCTCTAAGAAAACCCCTAGCACAGTCATAAGGTCCTGAACAAAATGTTCAGCACCTGTTACCAGTTTAGGCTTTTAGGCAACAGCAGGTTTTGGCAATTTTTTTTTTTTTTTTTGGAGGTGGGGAGATGAGATAAGGTTTCTTTGTGTAGCCTTCTTGTAGCCCCAAGCTTTTCTACCTGGCCTCTTTGTTCCCAGAATAAGGACTCTAAGACTTAAGTATGAATAAATGCCTAGGTCATAAGCTTTGGCTTGTTTCCGCTAGCTCATAACTCAACTATCCCATTTAAACTAGTCTTCTAAGTCTGCCATAAGGCTAGTTACCTTGTGAGGATAGAGTTAGCCAGAGCCAGGCTGACTCCATGACAGGCTGCAAACTGACAGTCTGGGAGACTAGGCCTAAGTTTCTGTTTCCCAGAACTGGAAAAGTCTGAAACAAGTCAATTCCAGGAAGAAGAAAAAAAAAAAAACACACACACACACACACACACACACACATACACCTCATGGTCTGCCAATCAGGAAGCTGCCCTACTACCTAACCTGATCTAACCTCATGGGCAGTCAGTCAGGAGTTGTAGACGCTGCCTTACCACCTAGCTTGAGCCCAGTATAATCAGCAAAAGTCCCACAAATCCCCAGAGCCTTAGCAAATCACAAAGGCAACCAATCAAGGAAAAGAAAGGCAAAAGTCACCCACTCCTACCCTAACAGGCTTTAAATTGCAAAGCCTACACCTCCGTCTTCCAGCCTGTTGTATGGTAGACCTCTGTATGCTGGGTCTCTACAGGATAAACGCTCTTTGCTATTGCGTACTATTTTGAGTCTGGGGTATTATTCTTTGCAAATCACAGACCCTTGCACCTCTCCTCAGTTTTGTGTTTGGGCAAAATCCCCTGCCTCTGTCTCTTGTATATTTTTACAATTCTAGGAACAGGACTCTTTTGTCATTCTATAAAGGCTCCTCAATGCTATGATAAGTCAGTGACAAGCCCGATGCCAGGTAATGGCCAGAGATGGTCCAGATCTGGTTTGTGCTCTTAATTCCTCAGACTTTAGAAAAAGTAAACAGACACATCATATTATTAAAAAACTATGGTAGAAACTTGGAGGAGCATCATGGGGAGAAACCAGAGGGTGAAAATAGCAGGGAAAGACAGGTTGAAAACAGAAATAAAACAAATAAATACATGAGGCCCTAGGTTCAACCAGTTATTTTTAAACAGACAGAAGCTAAGCTGATAAGCTATCAAACGATGTACAAGGTACTCTTGACCATTCTGCCTGGGTCCATCTTCCCTTTTGTACATGGGCCACTTTTCCCATTAAAAGAACTGTCAAAAAAACTATATAAATGACACTTATAGAGGATCCCAGCCTAAAGAGTTGAAATTACTTAGAAAGAGTGACATTTTACTCTGAGGAATCTGAGGAATCACAGGAGTAAGGGACAACCTCCTTTGTGTAGATTATAAAAATGTATTCTTTTGGCCATAATGATCTGGAAATTGTAGAAGGATCAATGAGGAGCCATAAGCCATGAGTCAAGGAACACTGGCTATCTCACAATTGCTGCTGGGATACCATGCCACAAGGATGGAGACACCCTGCCACCCTGCAAACTTAATCCACAATTTTAAAGTGTCAAGAGGTAGAACCCTGCCAGTCCTAATGGCACACCTTGATCCAAGCACTTGTGATGCAGAGACACATGGATCTCTGATCCATGGATCCAGGGATCCATAATGGCATTCTGTCAAGAGGAGGGAGGCATCTTAAGCCAGATGCAGTAGAATATACCTGCTATTCCAATTCCAGCCAGTCAGGGGGGTGAGCAAAAAAAAAGGATCAAGACTAGCCTAGGTTACACAAGACCTTATCTAAAGTAAATAAATAGGCAAATCAGTAAGTGGTGATTAGGTAGAGTGCTCTTGGCACAATGCTGGGCATTGTAACAAACTCCCACAACCAAAAAAAAAAAAAAAAATCACAAAAGCTACAAATACGTAGTTATGTTAACTAGCAGTAATATGATCTAAATGGGCAGATGAAGGACTCTTAAGCCTGGTCTCTCAGAGGAAGTAACATTTAACCTGAGGCTTAAGGAAGGGAAGCAATTTCAAGGCTTAGAGAAGAGCATGTGCAAAGACTTGAAAAGGCAACTCAGAGAAACTGAGGCCAGTGTGGCTGAGGCTTGAAGATAAGGGTAAACTGCTAGCATGGTAAAAAAAAAGACTGAATAGATCAAAACTGGGATGGACCAGTAGACCCTTCCCAACCAGGTTTAAAGCAGGTTAGGAATTCTGGATACAGAGCACGCTCCAAAGTCATCCCAACCAGCCCAGGAGTAAGGGGTAGCTAGCTGTCCACTCAGGTCTCTACACTTCAGTGTTTTATCTAATTACAGTTGTCATCACACTACAAAATATTTAACTGCTGGGGCATTTAGTAAGGTTTAAAGAAGCCTTAGCCCTTCCAACCCAAACCCATCATGACCCCAGGTCCCCATCTTCCAGCAGATGTGAGGCTGAGAGAGTGATGAAAAACGTTTAATAAATGTAGCTGATACTAAGGTACTGATAATGTAGCTGATACATATGGTAGTCACTCTCTTTTGTGCTTCATTTCTTCCAAGTCTGTGGAATTCAGGGGCTAAGTGTTCTAGCTGTTAAAATTCTAATCTCCAATGGCATGTGAGAGGATCCTAAGATCTGGAGAAACGAGATTTGGGGCATCTAGATTTCCAAGATTCTAAGCTCCTTTCCTCAAGAAACTCAACAGAAACAGGTTGCTGTTCAGCAATAGCTGGTTTGCAAGCAAGCTCTATTGAGCCTCAGCATCTCCAGAGGCTGCCAGAGTAACAACTTAGCTCCACCCTCTACCGCCACCCCACTTCCTCCACCAACCCTCCTCCACCTTCTCCTTCTGTAGCCTAGCCAAAAAGCCAAGTCTGAAAGTCTTAGGGGCGGAAACCAAAACTAGTTTGCTGGAGAAAGAGCAGGAGCTGTAAGTAGAAGAGGGTGGTGGAGTCCCAGCATGCCCATCGGCCTAAGCAGCTGACTTCCTGGTCTTGGCGGGCTAGCAGCAGGAGAGCAGCAGCAAGAGTAAAAGCTGACCATGGCTGCCCACCCCAGAGCCATGGGGCGGGCACGAGATGCCATCCTGGATGCTCTTGAAAATTTGACAGTGGAAGAGCTCAAAAAGTTCAAGATGAAGCTGCTGTCAGTACCACTGCGGGAAGGCTTTGGGCGCATCCCACGGGGGGCCCTGCTGTCGATGGACGCCATAGACCTCACTGACAAACTTGTCAGCTACTATCTGGAGACATATGGCTTGGAGCTCACAATGACTGTGCTTAGAGACATGGGCTTGCAGGAGCAGGCTGAGCAGCTGCAAAAGATTATGGAAGGTAAGTGTCCCCTTGTTCATCTACCCTCGACTTCCTACACACCACCAGAGGCTTGCCTCTTTGGCGCTTAACTTTCTGTTCCTCCTGTCATACCAAAAAAAAAAAAAAAAAAAAAAAAAAAAAGCCACTTCCCTTTGTAGCCTTGAACTTAGCACCCTGGGTGGAGTGGGAGTCAACCCCCCCCCCCCAAGACTGTTGATAAGGGTAAAGAACTACCTGGCATTTCTTTGCAGAGTCTGGAGCTGTGGCAGCTGCAACCAGTGTCCCTGCTCAGCGTACAGCCAGAACAGGTGAGGTTTCCCCACCCTAACACACCCTTGCACAGCCTATCTATTGTGCCAAGGCCAGAGCCAGACTGGACTAATAACCGTGCCCTCCCTACTACCCACACATTTTTAGAAGAGCATACTTTGCCTATGTAGTCATGGTGGGTGGCTTTCCTTAACAGCCCCTAAAATTACATTTAGTAAATTTTGAAGCAGTGTTAAACACTTATCACTTCGACCCTCAGGACATTTTGTGGACCTGCACAGGCAAGCACTCATTGCCAGGGTCACAGAAGTTGATGGTGTGCTGGATGCTCTATATGGCAGGGTGCTGACTGAAGGACAGTACCAGGCAGTTCGAGCAGAGGCCACCAACCAAAACAAGATGAGGAAGCTCTTCAGCTTTGCTCCATCCTGGGACCTGACCTGCAAGAACTTGCTCCTCGAGGCCTTGAGGGAAACACATCCGTACTTGGTGACGGACCTGGAGCAGAGCTGAGGTATCTTTTCCAGCTACATATCTAGCTCCTGACTTTGTATACACAATTTTTGAACAACCAATTTGTATTTGTGTTTTCTCTACTCTCCGATGTTTGTGCTGAGCTAAGCTATATTTCCAAAGGCCACATGGGCTAAGGGGTGTGGCTCGGTGGTAGACCATAAACCTAACATGCACAAACCAGTCTCTAACACCAAGTTCCAGGCTCAAGTTCTGGCTTCTCTGTTCTAGTGCAAATGATTCCTGGTTCCCCATTTAGGAGCTTTCCCCATATTATTCCAAAAGACTACCTTTGAGAGCACACTTAATATTATCCAAGTTAAAAAGCGAAAGAAGGGAGCCAGGTGATGGTTAATCCCAGCACTCAGGAGGCAGGGACCTCTGCAAGTTCCAGGACAGCCAAGGGTACAGAGAAACCCTATCTCAAAACAAACAAAAACTAAATAGGCAACAGGGCTTGGAAAGGCACCTAGAAAAAAAAAAAACAGTCCATAGAAGACTTTGGGCTGTGGGGATTCCTGTCTAGACAAGGCTGGCTTCTAACTCAAGATATCTGCCCACCTCTGCCCCCTGAGTGCTGTAAATAAAGGCATGCATCACCATGCCTAGCCCAAGTTTTGTTCTTTTTTTTTTATTGGGGGGGGGGGGGGGGGCTGTTTGTCTTTGCACCATGTGCATGTAGTGCCCATCAAAGCCAGAAGAGGGCATCAGATTCCCTGAAACAGAAAATCTGTAAATTCCCTGGCTGAGACTCCACATGATGCTGCAAATGTTTCCCCAGGAAAAAGCAGTCATTACTGCAGAATCATCCCTCCGACCCCAAGTAATTATCCTTTTCTAAAAGAAATTAAAATTGTATTGTGTGAATATGAACACAGTTACATGTCTGCACTGAACTCGAGGTAGGGAGTCCCTGTTCTTTTTGCTTGTACTCTCTAGGATGTGAGCTTCAGGGCCATTCTGTTTCTGCCTCGCATCTGTACTTTCAGGTCTCTCAGCAATGTTGGGATTGTCATCATTGAAGGGAAAGCAGACAAAGCCAGGATGCAGAAGTGGTAGAGAAGCTCTGTACAGAGTTCCATCCCCAGCCCAGTAGCTACTCTCACAAGTGTTGTTTATGGTCCTACCTATGGAGTTTTTAGAGTCAAGATCTCACTACTCCTACATTCCTGACTAGTTTAAGTAGGGCTAGGATCAAAGGCTTGGGCTAACATGCCTAACAAGTTCATTCGAAACCTTATTAGTGATTGGAGAGGACAAAAAAGATGGTCTTTTATTGGTATATCCACTCTATTTGAAGGGTCCTTGTGAAAATATACTGTAGCAATGGTTTACTTTGTCTTAGAGATACTGAGAATGTTCTGAGCCAGTGGGTGTGCCTTTGAACATGCTGAGACAAGTAGGCTTCAAGGCTTTTCAGAGTTGCAATCCAAGTGTTTAGTGACAACTGTGAACAGATAGTGGGATGTATGTGGAAAAGTGTATAAGAGAAGATGGGGCTGAATGGGGCTTAAGGACCAAACAAACTTGAAGTTCAGGTGTCCTAAGAATCTGTTCCTATAACCAGCTTTGGTTACTACTTAGGCTGTTAGTCTAGAAGCAGGGAGATCCAATCAGAGGCCTGTTACAGCTAAGAGGCTTTAGACTAGACCAAGTAGAGGGAGTAAAGTTAGTAGGTATTTGGCATTCTGGGCCTTCTTGGTAACCTGCTGGTAACTCTACCTCTCCTGTGAAAATAGTGTAATTATGGAAAAAATAGAACACAGAATCTTAAATGGGCCGAGCATGGTGGTACCCACCTTTAACAGGAGATTAAAGCTCCCAGAACAAGTTGTAAATTCCAGTAATTCAAACATGGTAGAAAACCAAAGTCCAACACCAAAGGTTGCACTTTTGACCTCTACATACAAGCCCTGGTGTGCATGCCCTCCCCACACACACACACACACACACACACACAAATAGGGACTCCCCTCTTTCCCTTTTTATTTTTTCATGGGAAAACAAAGTTCTAAGAAGTCAGATTCTTGGCATTAGAGTGACTTAAGAGTAGAAAATCGAAAGGATAAAATTTCAAACACCAGCTCCTGGTCTTACTAGCGATGATGAAAACTGTATGTCAGCATCCCTCCACAAAGTGAGAATAACAAGACCTAGCTCATCACTTAACAGCACTGGGACATGCACATTAGTGTCAACTCTTTCCAGACATCTAAAAGCACCTTCCAACCCTGGTTGTGGCTAAAGCTACTAATCCACAAAACAGCCCTAAACATCTCTAGTGCCCAAAGTTAAATAAAAATTCTGCAATGTTGGTGTCTTTAAAAAACACAAAAATATTTTAAGAATGTGCTACCATTTTAATCCCAGGGATGTTAGACTGCTTGAACTATTTAAAGCACCTAACCACACGATTTGCCTTGAGCTCTAGAAGCATGGTTTTGCCAGCTGAAGATACATTCTGCAATTGTGTGACATTTGGAATTCTGGGAACTTTTCAGAGGACACTTAAATGCTAGGGCCCCTGAGAGGCATGGCTGGCGGTTGTTCAAGGAGGGCTGTTTGCATTTTGTTAATAACCATGGTCAAAGAAGAAAGAAGTTTGATTCAGGGACTTTGTTAATACCTTTTCCCCTCTTTTGTTTCTCTATCTAGTGGTAGAGGATAAAACCAGGGAAGGGTGGTGGGGTTGGGATAAAGGTTGGGAAAAAGAAGCCACAAAGTATAGAAAACCAGCTACAGGAAACACTACAAACAAGAATTAAGGATTACTATTCCAATCAGCCTTGCCCAGAGCTGTTGTAGGCACTGAACAAACTGACAGAACAACTCAAAGTTATACTTGTCACCAGCAGTCCCAAGTCCCACTGGAGTCACTCAGAAACTTCCAACATCATAGCTCACACCCATCTCTTAATGATGCTTCAATCTCCTGACAAAATTTAAAGTTACAAAAGAAAAAACATTTTTGCCTTTTTTTTTGGGGGGGGGGGGAAGGGGGTGTGGGGAGCATCTTGAGAGTCTCACCAGGGTGGCTTCAAACGCAAAGACCTACCTACCTACCTCTGCCTGAGTGCTAAGATTAAAGTTGTATGCCACCATGCTTCCAGGCACACATTTGAGGACTCATTGCATCACTTGTGATTTTTCTGATATCTCCCACCCAAGTCCTAGGACTATAGGTAGGTGCCATGCAAGATAAATTTGCCTTCTCAAATCTTCTATTCAAGCTTAAATTTTGAACAATAAAAGCCACCCAAGCTAGACTTATGCTAGTTATTAAAACCCATATATAGGGCTGGGCATATACGTGCCTTATATCCTTATACCATAATCAAGAGGCAGAGGCCTGGTCTACAGTGTTTTAGGACAGGCTGAGCTTCAGAGTGAGAGAGGCAGTCTTAACCATGGGGTTAGAGACAGCTCAGCAATTATGAGCACTTGCTGTTCTAAAGGATCCAGATTCCGCCGGGCGCACGCCTTTAATCCCAGCACTTGGGAGGCAGAGGCAGAGGCAGGTGGATTTCTGAGTTCAAGGCCAGCCTGGTCTACAGAGTGAGCTCCAGGACAGCCAGGGCTACACAGAGAAACCCTGTCTCGAAAAACAAAACAAAAAAGGACCTAGATTCCGCTCCCAGCACCCACATATTGGCTCATAACTGGTGCATACATATATCCATGAACACAAACACCTATAGCTCACAAAATATGTAAATCTAAAAAAAGGAAAAGAGCTGTGTTGACAGAGACCATATAGTGAGTGAGAGGAAGCAGGAAATATATCCTGAGGCAGGGACGGGGACAGTTTGGTTCCCGGAATAGCTCAAAACCACCTGTAACTCAAGCTCCAGGGTGATCCAAAGCCTCTGTCCACATATATGCACATACCCAGACACACTGTATATACATAATTAAATAGTAAAGATAAATCACAGGAAGAAAGGTCAGAGAATATATGCCGGGATGATCTCTGAAAAACCCACTGCCTCTTTTCTGTGTTAATTGGCATCCTAATTAGGGTTCCATTATCTGTGATAAACACCATGATCAAGTGGCTTTATCTGGCTTATGAATGCTACAGTCCATCATGAGAAAGTCAGGATAGGAACCTGGAAGTAGAACTGAAGCAGTGCTTAAGGTCATCCCCAGCTACAGCTGGACGCTAGCCTGGGATAAAGGAAACATCCACTCCCAACTGGTTTTTGTTTTTGTTTCTTTTTTTCCCCTAAAAAGCAACTTTTAGCCAGTAGGTACAGGCCTATAGTCCTAATAACCAACTGGGAAATCAATACCTTAAAGCCATCCTGTGCTAAACATGAATAAGACTCCACTTCAAAAATATTAAGTCAACTCCTCACCTCACATTGGCAGGTCACCATCAAAATACAAGCACACTATGAATACATGAAATTACCTTCAAGCTAAGGTATGTATCAAGTGAATTCACATTTCTTAAGACCAATATACACCAAATGTGATTACTCCAGAACTTAAAAACTCCTGAAACTTCCAGCACCTCAGGCCCTAATTATTCTAGGTTTTGGTTATTAAATTGCCTGTTTTACTAATAGATAAACAGTATATTAAGTTTAGAAAGGATTACTCAGACCATACCAACCTGCACAAGTTCAGTTTTTCCCACAAGGGTGAGAATTTCCTCTTATTTGTAGACTGATGGTTTAAATGAGAAAGTTGGTAAAATTACTTAGGTGTTGTGGTCTTATTGGGAGGAGGCTGTATCACTGGAAGGTGGGCCTTGTGTGCTGCCTCTTGGTGGCAGTCTTGAGATAGGAGCTCTCTGCTGTTCCTGATACCCTTTGTTCTACCATCACAAATTCTAACACTTTGTAAACCCAATTAAATACAGTAAGTTGCACTGGTCAAGGTGTTTTGCCACAGCAATAGAAAACTAAGACAGCCACACTAAACTGACTAGACTTACTAAAACTCTGAAAAAAATCCAATCAAAAGCCTATCACCGTAGATGACAGCAAGGTTCCTATATGTCTCAAGTTTCTGTAAAACCTCAGACATTCCAAAGAATCTCCAATTGGGCAACGCTGATACCTCTTAAGGAGGTGGTTATATGAATACCCTGAAAAAACTCTTTCCAAGCTTATTCTCATGGCCCCACCCATCCCAAGCCAGCCTGTAATTCACTTTTTGAAAGGTGTTAGAGGAGCTAGATAGATAGCTCATCAATTAAACACACTTGCCTTTCTAGAGTTTTGCTCCAAGCACCTAAGAGCCTAAAATCCTCTTCTGGCATTCAAAAATACCTGCAAACAAGTGGTATTCACTCATATACACAATTAAAAATCATTTGGCCAGGTTTGGTGGTTACCTACCTTAAATACCAGCACTTAAAGAGACAGATGCATGAATTCGAGGTTAGTTTGGTCTACATAGGGAGTTCTAGGCCAGCCAAGACTACAATTTCCAAAAAAGTAAAATCCTAGTAACTACATAGTAGATGGAAAGAAAAGCAATTTAAAAGTTGGCTTATTTTTTAAAGGATATCCAGCTTGGCTTCCTACTATAGCACTCCCTCAAACAAAACTGCCCTCTTCCTCCCCAGCACACACAGTATTCCGAAAGACTGAAACTACAGCCAAGTTATGACTACACTACATATTAATGGAAGTGCAGTCTACCAGATGCCTCATCCCAGACTCAATGGGTTCTAACAACTCTAGATTCAATTACTTCCCAGAGCCTTATATTGCTAGCCACCATAAACAAATGCGCTTAGGTCAAATCTGCTAACATGCTCATGGAGGTTATTCTATTCTCTTTAGGCCAACACCACAAAGGCCTGAAACTTGTCTTCCTGCTTTGGGTTCTGAACACCGAGATGATGGGCATTTTGCCATAACACCTTGTTTCCAAAAGCTCAATAAATGCAAATATCATAGCAGTATCACTTCTGGGCATATAACAAAGAAAATGGAATATAGAAAATAATATCAGCTACCTAATTTTTGCAGTACTCACAAACCTTTGTGAACAATTTTGAGTGTTTTACAGGATGTGCTGTGATTATAGACGTGAACCACTACCCCCAGCAGGTAATTTGCATGTGGTATACATATATGCACAGCACTGTACAGAGGCCAGACAAGTGTCTTCAAGAGCTCTAATGACTGGTTCTCCAGGTCATTCTCAGAAACTGGTAAGTTCAAGAACAGTTTGGGATAAGACCCTTGTCTGGAGGGGAAAAAAAACAGAATCAGTGCTAGAGTGATTGCTCAACAGTTAAGGGCACTTGCTGCTCTTCCAGCTGACCTGAGTTCGGTTCTCAGCACCCACATGGTGACTCACAACCATCTGTTACTTGAGTCTAAGAATCTGGTGCCCTCTTCAGATCACCATATATAGCCAGGAATGCAAATGGTACACACAGATACATGCAGGCAAAATTATACATACACAAAACTACTACACATTTAAAAATATGTATTTCATGGGGGTGATGATGGAGCACATCTTTTTAATTCCAGAACTCTGGAGCCAGACTGAGTTCAAGACCAGCCTAGTCTAAATTGTGAGTTCTAGGACAGCCTACATACAGAGACCCTGTCTCAAAAATAAACCTTTTTAAAATATTGTTTAAATAAAATATCAAGTTTAAATGGGTGACTAGAAGACACAGAAACAAACCAAACAGCCCAGTGGTGGTGGTTGTGCACAGCTTTAATCAAGCACTCAAGAGGCAGAAGTAGGCAGATGTCTGAATTTGAGGTCAGACAGGTCTATATAGTGAGTTCCAGGGCAGCCAGAGCTACAGTGAAACCCTATTATTTCAACCCAATTGAGCTACAAGGACCTAGACCCGTTCTAAAGAAACATGTCAATGGAAGTATCAGAGTACCAAGCCTCAGTTCCTGGCCTTTGGAACTCTTGGCGATTCTACCCACTACTAAACAATATGCTAAAACACAGAACTTGTATATAGAGGAGGAGGGGAGACACAGAGGCACTGAGAACTGAAGGCAAACAGATGGACAAAACACCTTGTCCCACCCACAAACCCCCCCAAGTTGTCCTAACATGTAACATCACGTGGTATTCCAACATAAACTGTTGTGTAACAGTTGCTGTGAGCATGGGAGCTTTAAAAACAATCTAGGCAAAGAATTGAGGCTCCGCTATTCCATGAAGGGGCTCATGGGCAGCCATATGAAGTAAATTAACATACTCTGGTTAATGCTCATATGCTACTTTGCACAGGGAAAAATACGAGCACAGCTGTTCATCAAAGAACATGGTTTTACAAATGTGTCAGGTAAGGACAGCTAAGTGTTCTTGCTATCAAACCTGATGCCATTTCAACTCCTAGACCCCACTAGAGCAACTGAAATAACATACATTTCCTCTCATTTCCACACATAACCATGTGCACCAGCATACTCAAAGGAGATAGAACACAGTGGCTCACTACATAGGCCTGGCTGGCCTACAACCAGGCTGACTTTGAACTCAGTGATTCTGCCCCAGTCCTAGGATTAGGTGTACAAACCGTATCTCATTAAAAAAAAAATGGGGGGGGGGGAGAGAAGGGGGCTGGAGAGTTGGCTCAAGAGGTTAAGAGCACCAACTGCTCTTCCAGAGGTCCTGAGTCCAATTCCCTGCAACCACATGGTGGCTCACAACCATCTGTAATGGGATCCGATGCCCTCTCCTGGTGTGTCTGAAGGACTACAGTGTACTCTTACACAAAAAAATAATTAAAATCTTAAAAAAAAAAAATTTATATGTTTTTTAAAAGGCATGTATGTATGTGCATGAATGTGTATATAAAAACAGCACTCATAGGTATGAGTTCAATTACAAGCACCTGTAACAAAAAGATGAAACTGTTTGCAATAATTCAGTAGCATTTGCAATGTATAAAAGTTGCTAGAATCCCAGCCATTCAAAAAAGCTGAGGCAAGAAAATCATGAATCCAGAGCCAACCTGTGGTACAGTGACTTCAATACCAGCCTGTACAACTGAGTCCCTGTTCAAAATAAATCAAGGTGCAGACACTGCGAACTCTTGTCTAACACTCTTAACCACTGAGCCATCTCTCCAGCCCTGGCCTTGAACTTCTGATCCTCCTGCCTCCACACCGAAGTACCAGGAATATAGGAATCCATAACCACACCCAACTGATTTAGGTTAGCTTTGGGACAGGGTATTATTACTATGTAGCTCAATCAAGCTGGAAATCCTACCTCCCCAATGCTGGGATTACCACTGTACGCCATTCATGGCTAGTTTTCGGTTCTACATACTAATTTGAAGTGGTTGCCAAATATGGGAAAGTTATTAAACATAATAAGTAAAAAGGCTTCACCACCCAATGACTGACTTTACCAGTTTCCCTTTATTGTTCAACTTTCCTTAAAAGAATTGTAGCCAGGAATGGCACACACCTTTAATCCTAGTACCCAGGAAGCAGAATTTTATTAAGGTCAGGGCTATATTAATTTTCCATAATTCTAATTCTATCTGAAACACCATGGAGTTCAAAGCATCGAATTTCAAATGATCTACAGACAGCTGGATTTAGGCAAGATGTAAAGGTGATCGATCCACTTAGACCATTGAATGTATGGTCCCTTTCTTGAGAAAATACTTTTCTTAGAAACCACTCAAGAAAAATTGTCTTTTCTCTCCTGCACCAAGATTACTTTATCCTACTTCCTGCTAGGTAGGAACAAATTATTCCAATTCTTGCTGTGCAAGACAGTTTCTAGGGGTAATATTACCCCACACTAATAACATGGATCCATTCTTCAGAAAGTAAACTGGGGGAACCAGAATTTAACTAAAATGATGGTTTTTAATGGGAACCAGAGATATGGTTACAATTAGGGTAGTCTGACACACACACATACACACACACTGCCCCCCCCAGAAAATATCCATGAGCGATCCTGAATTGTAAGTTTACAAAATAACAAGGGTAACACTGGGTACAGGAAGAGTTCTGCAACTTCAGGAGCCAGGCTAATATGGCCTCTCCCTGCGATCCTGTCTGTGCTCGCCCCTACAAGAAAAAGTCATCTGTTAGATTAAGAGTTAACAAATTACCCATTCACACCCTCCAAATACCCTATTTTACTCTGCTAACCAACAAATGACTCTAAAACAAAACAGCCTCAAGACTAGGTTCTGAATCCTTCCTTCTACTTGCCAAAAATGTACCCTGCTAAGCTGTCCTTTCCCAGGGAAACCTTAGTTTCTCATGATCTCTAACCAATTTACTTGACTTTTGTTTTCCCTTACTCACCTGGAGTCCATCTTGCCAGGGCCAAAACCGCCTCTGTCCCCACCACCCCGGCCCCCTCTGAAGCCCCCACGGTCCCCGCCTCGGCCCCGGTAGCCGCCACGATCATATCCTCCTCTGCCACGTCGATCATCTCCATAGCTTCCCCCTAGAACAAAGGAAGTCATGTATCATCCTCAATTCTTCTACCTTCCCTCCCACTACCCTTGCAAATCTAAAGTACGAAGTTCTTTCTGGACCTCAATTCTAGCTCTGCTCCCTTCTTACCCATATGAGAACCTCCTGGTCCCCCTCCTGGGCCATCTGGCTTAGGTGCCTTACACTGGTTGCATTCATTTCTCCAAGAGAAGTTCATGTTCTCACATGTACTAAAAAAAAATGAAAGGCAATTCATAAGAGATACAATCTCAGAAATTGAATTCACAAGACTTTAAGGGCTGGTTTCTCACCAAGAGCCAAAAGTATTATTAAACCTAAACCACTACTTTTCAACCTTTCCACAGTTTGGGTTTGCCACGGGTCAGCTTTCAACACAAAGTTTCAGTAATTCATGTTTGAAATCAAGTCTCACTCCATTGTTATGTACACATGAATCTACCCACTTCGAATCTCAGTTATAGATAGGTCTTATCTTAGTATCTAGTATTTATGTGGTGATCTGAATGACAATGGAAGCTTAGGCCCATATTTGAATACTGGGGTCCCAGGTGGTAAGGGCTAGGGTACTGACTTCAAAAGCCCAGGTCTCTCTCTCCTCAGTTACTATCTCAAGATATGAGTTCTCAGCTGCCAACCCATGCCATGCCTGCCGGCTCCACTCAATTCTCCCCACCACTATGGTCATGAACGCTAAACTGGTCATGAAACTGTAAGCCTCAAGTTAAAACACTATCTTTTTATAATCTTGCCTTGTTCATGGTGTCTTATCATGGCAACGGGAAAGTAACTAAAAGTCAGGTGGGAAAGTAACTAAAAGTCAGGTGATTGGGGCACAGGCCTTTAATGCCAGCATTTGGACTGTCTCTGCCTTCCAAGTTTGAGGCCAGCTGGATCTTTATAGTAAGCTCCAGGACAGCCAGGACCAAAGAAACTCTTAAAAAAACTGAAGGGAAAAAAAAAAGAAAAATAGGGTTCTGTTCTAAAGTTCTAGACATGCACTTGGATAGTATGTTCAAAGACTGTAAACTAACCTTCCCTAGGTTAACTATTAACTCAGTTTTCCATTGACATGTGAGCTTGACACTCAGTAGTTTAAAAAAAAAAAAAAAAACCTTCCAAGCTCTTAACATAGTATCAAGGATCACATAAGAACTTTAAAAAAGCCAAACTACTCACGGATTAGGACACTTCCAGTCCCCAGCTCGCTGCTGTCCTCCACCTCCACCACCTCCACTGGGGAATCCTCCCCGACCACCGCCACCACTGCCACCTCCTCCATAGCCTCCTCGGCCCATCGGTCCTAGTACAGATGCAATCAGTAACCATTTCCTTAGCCTACCTCTTCTATAAAATTTATTTTTATCAACTTCTGAACTGTATTCCATAACCTCTTTAAACCAGAAAACAAATCAAAGACTCACCTCCTCGCCCTCGGCCTCCACGACCATTTCCACCACCCCGATTGAAGTCGGCTCGGCGGGTAGCAAATGAAACTTTAATAGGATTCCCAGAAAATTCTTTACCTAAAGAAATAACAGTGGGTGAAATATGTATGAAAACCCTATATGGAAACTTTCTATTTGTTTGCTTGGGACAGGGTAACTCACTATGTAGCCCTAGCTGACCTCAAACTCGGAGATCCACCTGCCTCTGCCTCCCAAGGCACATATCACAATGCCCAGCTTCACTCTAATTTTTTTGTTTTTGTTTTTTTTTTTTTTTTAGTTTTTGTTTTTGTTTTTGAGACAAGGGTTTCTCTGTGTAGCCCTGGCTATCCTGGAACTCACTCTGTAGACCAGGCTGGCCTTGAACTCAGAAATCCGCCTGCCTCTGCCTCCCCCGCCTGCCTCTGCCTCCCAAGTGCTGGGATTAAAGGCGTGCGCCACCACCGCCCGGCCACTCTAATTTTTAAGTCAGAATATTTTGTTAAAAGTAGCTATAAAGGTTTTGGGGCTGGTAAGTGGTGGCACACACCTTCAATCCTAGCACTCAAGAGGCAAATCTCTAGTTTGAGACCAGCCAAGGCTACACAGAGAAACCCTCTCTCTCAGAAGACAAAGGGGGGCTGGAGATGCAGTATACTATGGAAGGGTCTGGTTTACAACTCCAGCACCATACAAACAAACAAGATAACTTGGTGAGAGTGGCTGCCACCAAGCCTAATGACCCATATTCAATCCCATGAGCCCACATGGTAAAAGGAATTTATCCCAGATGGTTGTTCACTGATCTCTGTACAACATGCCCACCCATGTACATAATAAATGTTGAGACCTACAGATCCAAAACACTTTTAAGATCTAAGACTGTCTTCTTGGAAAGATTTATAATCTAATAGGACATAAACAAAAAAAAATGAGACTACACTAAAATTACAGATAAGTGCCAAAAGCCTACAAGATGGCTCATCAGGTCAAGGTGTTCGATGGCAGCTCAATGTCAAGCCTGACCACTCAAGTTCTATCCCTATGAACCACGTAAAAGAACTGTACCTGCAAGTCATTGTCTCAACATCAAACATCTTTCCATACACAGTAAAAAACACTAGGTGCCACAAAACTTGAACTCCCAAAATGGAATTTGCTTCCCTAGCCCAATCACCCACCTCTATCATCTTTTTCATACATACCATCAAACCAGTCTATAGCTGCTTTTGCAGAAGGTGGGTCATCAAATGAGACTGTTGCCTCACCCTTCAACTTCCCAGTTTCTCTGTCTGTATACAAATTAATCATAGGCTGTCCAGTTTTCTTGTTTGTCTGAACAAAACAAAATGAATTTTCAATTTTTAGATGATACATGCAGGTCTTGGCCTATTTGTATATAGCCTACATAAAACTTACTGCACTCCCTTAATCACTCCATAGGCTATGGAGGTACTCAGTGGATACAAGTACTTTCTTAGCCACAATTCACAGGGCTTAATCTCCAACAAAGCATTACAATTTCACAGTACTTACAAAACCACCTAAATAGCATTGTTATATAGTTGTTTTGTTATACTGTTTTAATCTGGACAAGTTCAAAGTAAACACACCTGACTTAAAGTTCGTTCTATGTATAAATATAGAGCCTGTAGAAACCAAACATCTTTCCCCTAAGACATATTACAAACTTTGGCTCCCCTCTTCCCAATCAATTACTCTTCCTGTGATGTAACTTAAAATTTAACCATGGTTTACACTGTTTTTGAGCAAGTTCTTCAGATGTATCTTTTTTGTGGTTTCTTCTTAAAAAGCAAGAACTAAATGTTGCTAAATAAAGGTAGCAACAACCATTTGGTTTTGCTAGACATAAGAGGCATACACTTAAAAATCCCAACATTCCACTGAATTTTATTTTTTGAGAAATAGTCTCTACAAAATCCTACTGTTCTGGAACTCATTTAGACCTGGCTAGCCATGAACCTAGATCAGAGATCAGAGAATCAACAGTTTATATTTTTGAAAAATGGATTGTACTCTAATCTCAGAAAATGCCAACAAGACTGCTTTTACTGAGAATCACCACGACTTGTTTCTAAAGTCTGAGAGCCTATAACACATACAGTTAAGAGTTAGCACCTACTCTGTTTAACAAGTACCTTAATAATTCCAATCTGCTTGAAGTAATCAGCCACAGATTCAATTGTCACATTCTCGCCTAGGCCTTGCACGAAGATGGTGTTGTTGTCTGAATTATCCTGTTCTGCTTGTTCAACAACAGATGAAAAAAAGATTTGAAGAGCACAGGAAAGACAAAAGTTAATCAGGTTACCAACAGGATGTAAGTACTTGATATTAAAACTTTCAAGAAAGATGCTCAGGATTCTTACCAGTTACACAATATCTTAGTAGGTAATCCAAAACAATCTATCCTTATTCTAATACTTGAATATTATCTACCACCTCCAAAAATTTTACATTTACTCTCATTACTGTCCTTGAAACATTGACACCTAATACAGAAACCAGTTTCCAAACTTTCATTTCTAGATTCTTTAGTAAAAAACCACTTTTCACTAGGGCATAGTGGAACACTCCTTTAATATCAGCACTCATGAGGAAGAGGCAAGTAAATGATCTCTGAATTTTTTAAAGATTTATTAATTTTATGTGAGTACACTGCTGTCAGACACACCAGAAGAGGGCATCAGATGCTATTACAGATGGCTATGAGCCACCATGTGGTTGCTGGGAACTCAGACATCTCTCCAGTCCCAAATCTCTGAATTCTAAAACAGCCTGGTCTACATAGTTCCAGGACAGCCAAGGCCACATAGAGATCCTGCCTCAAAATAATTAAGTAGATGGCTTTTTAAACTAGACAACAAAAGAATGAAACCAATTTCACCCTCAAATGTATAACAACAGAAATCCCATCAAAAAACATCTAGTCAGGCAGCGGTGGTGCACGCCTTTAATCCCAGCACTTGAAAGGCAGAGGCAGGTGGGTTTCTAAGTTCAAGGCCAGCCTGGCCTACAGAGCGAGTTCCAGGACAGCCAGGGCTATACAGAGAAACCCTGTCTCAAAGAAAAAAACAATCTATTAAAATGGTTCCCTTACACATCTTGCAATGTCTTTTTATTCACCTAATGTTATTCAACAGTTTAGATGTGTGCATTTCTTTGTTTTGGTTTTTAAAGCTGAGTTTCTCTGTACAGCCCAGGCTGTCCTTGAACTAGCTCTCTAGAGCAGCAGGCTGGCTGAACTCAGGAGACCATCCTGGTAAGAATAAAGGTATAAAACATCATGTCTGGGTTAGTTATTTGTGGACTTTAAAAGAACAGCTCTCAAACAAAGCCCAAGACTTACTAGAAATGATAAATACCACAGATTCTAAATCTCTAGATCCAGTGTTTCTGCTATTTATATAGGCCCCTCCCATCTCTCTCTACTTTTGCATTTTTTGTTTCAAAGAAAATCCAAGTGAATACTGTATAAAAACCATGAACTTACCAGAATCATGACGAGATCCTTGATCCCGGGGACCTTAGTTACATGAAAAAAAAAGAAAACAAAAACAAGGAAAAGGAGCTATTAGCTAACAGGAAAGAACAGGTAAGGCAACAAACTAACATCAAATTCAAATTCTTGGAATGTATTAGGTAATTGCTTCCAGCCTCTCTCCAAACCCTATCCTGAGGCCTTCCCAGTGGAGAAAATTCTAGACGGATCTCACGGGCCTCTTTCTTAAGATCTGTTACTTTGAGTCCCCATAGATAATGCCACACTTCAAGAAAATGCTGTTTTCCCCCAGCGAGGGCTGGGAAATGTCCTCAGCACAGACAGGGGTAGGGGCTTTAGTAACTCATTTAAATTAACCAACCAACTCATACATAACTTGGGCCTGTTCTCTCACAAGAGAAACATAAACTCAACACCAGCAATGTGATGTGCATCCATCCAGTTTCTCCAAACTTTTACACCAAGACAACCCTTGTAGAACAAATTTTAATTTCATCTTGAAAACCATTCTTAACCATGTTGTTTCCCCAAAGCAACATGAAAATAAGAAACATACATAGTAGCTATTGTATTTTAAAAGCATGTCCCAGGGAACAGACCAGAAATGTTTTCATAATACAGCCTCTATTTTTTTTCAAGACACCATCTTTAACCAATGTTTATCTAAATTCACCATATAAAAATATTGTACCTGTACACAATGACACCTAAGTCATGAACCCAAGCCTTTGGCTTTAAGTGTTTAGACAAATCAAGAAACCATTTTGTTAAAACAAACCAGAAAAGTTCCAGCTTACTAGGAGACTTCTCAAATTTGCCATTTTTTCCCCATGAATTCAAGTGCTGTTTAAAACCTGGTTATTTCCCATAAGCAACACACTGAAAAGATCTTTCATGAAGTAGTACACACCTTCCTTCCCAGATCTAGTTCCTATGTATTTGTCTGAGTATATATGTAGAATTTCATTTACATCACTATTTAATATAAATATATATATATACACCAACTTTACCATCCTCAGGGCAGGGTACTATTTCATGTCCCTCTCCCTAAAACAAAACATTTGGGAGGTTGTGTATACATACACATACATACATACATACATACACACACACACACACACACCTCTTAGACACACTGATCAAAAGGATCCTAAAGCCAAGTTGGCACCACATGGTCCAGAACATTCCCCCAGTTGCTCATGATGGTGTGGTCACTAAGTGCTAGATGTGGCAACACCCACCAAGAGGCCTAAGTATAAATACTTCTATTAACTTGGGTAAAACCAATTTAGTAACAGACTGCCAAGAGCTTATCCCTGCCTGCCTCCAGGTTAGCACACATCTGGCAGCAGGAGGCATCATTCTACCCCACCCCTTCTGGAGGTGGCTACAGACACTTTAGAAACCTTTGACACTTAACACGCTAAGACATCTGCAAATGAACAATCAGACAAAAGCATTGCTGGGAGTTGGGAATTTTGGAAACTCTGTTCACTTACCACCAAATTTATTGAAGCCACCACGGTCACTTCCGCTGGAGAAGACAAGTTAGAAGAAAGGACATGAAGCTTCCAACGGCTACAAAAGGGTTTTGTTTTTTTTGTTTTGTTTTGGTTTGGTTTTTTTTGGGTTTTGTTTTCATATTCCCCAAACATGGGTTGGTGTTTTGGGAAAAAAGATTCAAGTGGCTACTAAAATATACCCCTTCCTGACCACCCTTGTCTGACCTTTGAGTTTATCACACACACGTGTGCAATTTTTCAGACACAGTTAAGGATTTTACTTTAAAAAGTTGTATCTATATCCTCTGGAGAAAAAAAAAAGCTCATTTTCCTTGGTTGTTCTTCTGACGTAGATTAGATGTTTTTTTTTTCCTCTTGTAGCAAGTGGTGGACAACCCAGCAGTTGGTTTAAAAGATCTACCCCAAATTTCCCAGAAGACATTTCACACCAGGCCCTGGGGTAGCCCTGAACACGTGTTTTGTTGTTGTTGTTGTTTTTGTGGTTTTTGCTTTGAAAGCAGCAAGCAGACCCAACCCCATTCCATAAAAAGTCATAACCAAAGGCAATTTCCCCTTAGAGCAAGACAAACTCAGCTAAGCCCTATATCCTAACTACTGAGCTATTTTTAAATCACCCTTCACCCCCGGGGTCACCCCTTCTACACTGTGAGAAGAGCGGAGTATTTTGCAATGTCACCTTTCATACCTGTGGCACATAAAATGCAGAGCAAGTTAACAGTCACATAACAGTTGTTTTTCTTTTTAAAGTTTTGCATTAAACACACGCACACAAGAGTTTTTCATATCTTTGCATGGTTTTGAGACTGCCCCCACCCACCTCTGAATACTTACCATGTACAAACTCAAAAAACCTACTTTCTTCAAAAAAAAGAAATACACTGACATTTTCCCCTTTTCAAGGGAAATAATATGGTCCCTTCAATGTCACCAACAGATTTGACAAACTGTTTTAACATCAAATCTAAGGTTTTACTTCAACTAGAAGAGATCCCGTACAAGTTGACTGGATGTCTGACCAAGAAAAGGTAAACAGTGGAGTAAGAAAGCAGAATACCACTGTAGAGTGCATTTTACCCTGAAAGTCTGCACACTCGTCAGAAGACCCCATAAATGAACCAAGTCACACACAAAATCATAGTCAAATTAGTGTAAATCAGGCTCATGATTCAAGTAACTACAGAATATGGATGAATAAATAGCCAATTCCTAGAAGCTAAGGTCAAGTTAACCATTACCAACTCCCTTGGAAGACACATGGGAATACGCAGAACAAGTTTCCCTTACAAACAACAAGTCTTTACTCCCAAGTTTTTTGCCTGAGATAACAATGACTTCAATCCATATGTATCTGTGTATATTCTTTTTCTTTGGAAATAAATGCACCAATATCCAAATCTCTACTCAGAGCTATAAATGAGATTTTGGCCCCCATGTTCTCACAAAAACCTAATAGGAATGAATATACAAAGAAACACTACTGGCCAGAAACTGAAGCCCTTACATAATGCCCAGAGAACAACACTAACCATGCGCTAGGGATTGACTTCAAGGGAAATCCATGCAACATTCCCCACTGAAGGTACTCCCTGGCTCATGAGACACCTACCCCATGCCGCCTCTGCCTCCTCGGCCTCCTCCACGGCCTCTGGGTTCATAGCCACCACTGCTTCGGTTGTAACCACCTCCACCGCCCCTGCCTCGGCCCCCACGATCCTGCTGGCCTCCCCCGTAGCCACCACCGCTGCCACCACTCTGGTCCTGATTGCCATAACCACCACCGCCACCGCCGCCACTCATAGAGGATTGATCTTGGCCATAGTTGCCTGGAAGGAAAACAAAACAGAATGTTTTTTCAAGGGGAAAGAGGTGCTTAGTAGTCATGTATGCTTAGCATATACAGACTCTGGTTTCAGTTCTCAGCAACCAAAGTGAAGAGATACGTGTATCATGGAAAGGGTCAATGGTACCACTAAAAGGACAGTAAAGATTAGAAACCTAGTAAACAAGCCACTATTTTAGGATGTGGGCAAATCTAGACTAGAGAATAAGGAGACAGAACTAAATGTATACTTCCTCACCTCCACCACCCCCTCCACCACCTCCACTGCTGCTGTTGTACTGGTTCTGTTGTCCATAACCCTGAGGTGGGTTATAGGAGCTTTGTTGCTGTCCGTAGCTTTGTTGCTGTCCACCATAGCCAGACTGTTGACCATAGCCGCCACTCTGGGGCTGCCCATAGCTGCTGCTCTGAGAACTGCCACCATAACTAAATGGAAAACAAAGAAAACCAAAAGTATGATTTGTAAAATGCCCAAATGCACGCTTTACTTTTAGTCCATTCCCTTTCATTACCATCAGAGCCCCAGCAGTTCAACAACATTTTCTGGCCTTTCCCCTCCCTCTTCTATACCACCTTACCTTCCTGAGGTGCTGCTAGGAGCTGGCTGTTGGCCATAGCCAGGGTAGGAGGACTGCTGCCCATAAGAAGATTGGGAACTTTGGCTACTGCCATAGCCACCAGTGGAACCATATCCCTGGGGAGCTGACTGAGTTCCATAGCCTGCTACAAAAAAAAAAAAAAAAAAAAAAAAAAAAAGTACAATTGCAATTTCAATTTAAAAGAAAAAAAAAGATCAGGTATGTAGTGCTCATCTTTAATCCTAGCATTTTGGAGGCAGAAGCAGATCTCTGTTCAGTATGAGGCCAAACTGGTCTACATATCCAGTTCAGGTCAAACAGAGAAAAAGAGGGACGGGCAAAAATTAGCTTAGAAAAAAAAATGCACTTCCCAGTAGCCACCCATACGTTGGGAGGTGGGGGAGGGGGAATCATCTTAGATTTTATTAGCAGATTTACTGGCAAGAGGCCAGCTACCAGGAGAATAGAGAAAGATCACAGTTTGAGGCCAGTCTGGAAAATCTTAGTGAAACTATCTCATATTACTTCTTAAAGATAAATTAACTGGACTTGCTGTGAAAGTCTTTTTTTTTTTGTTTTGTTTTGTTTTTTTTTTTTGTTTTTCAAGACAGGGTTTCTCTGTGTAGCCTTGGCTGACCTAAAACTCACTCTGTAGACCAGGTTGGCCTTGAACTCAGAAATCCACCTGCCTCTGCCTCCCAAGTGCTGGGATTAAAGGCGTGCGCCACCACCGCCCAGCTGCTGTGGAAGTCTTGACAACTTGGTATCAATTAGTAGAAAAAGGTAGGCACAACTGACCCTACAAACTGTCCTCTGACCTCCGCATGTAACAGTATATCAGAGTATAGTAATCATGATGTTTAGTTTTTAAATTTTTGTTAATCTTAAAACACATCTAGCCCAGAGTTTCATTCTGATCCTAAAAATCAAAAGGCTATCTCAGGCAAAGGGGAGTGAGCTGGAGATGAGCTCAGCTGACAGTGCTTGCTTAGCATACACAGAAGTTCATCTGATCATCAACATCATAAACCCAGTAGTGTGATGCATGCCTTTGCTCCCAACACTCCAGAGGCAGAAAACCAGAAGGTTCAAGGCCATTCTCAAATACATAGGCAAGTATCTGGCCAGTCTCAGCTGCTAGGTCATCTCTGCACCACCCACCCAATCCTTTATGACAGGGTCTCACAGAACTCAAGCTGCTTCTAAATCAGTGGTTCTAAACCTGTTGGTTGAACCTCTTTCTTTGAGCATATCT
Organism: Arvicanthis niloticus; assembly: GCF_011762505.2. Taxonomy (NCBI): domain Eukaryota; kingdom Metazoa; phylum Chordata; class Mammalia; order Rodentia; family Muridae; genus Arvicanthis; species Arvicanthis niloticus. The sequence continues at coordinate 95,075,656 of NC_047658.1, read as the reverse complement.
GTTATCATTTACAGTATAAAAAGGAGAAAGGAAAATAATTTTAAGGCTAGGGTCACACAACATGGAGAAAAGATTGCAGCTAATTCAACCTACTGAAAGGTTGAGAACCAGTCCTCAATGAACAAGACCTTGACTCTCCCACCTTCACATCCCAGGTGCTGAGATAATAAATAGCAGCACTCAACGTCTTCAACTTCACTAACATTACTGTTTAATAAAGGTTCAATTCCATTCTTGTATCTACCCCAAATCTAGGCACCTGTGCCACTAATCGTAACACAAAAGATCCCTAAAAATTGCCTTTTAATCTATGTTTTTTTTTCTTTTTTTTTCCCCGAGACAGGGTTTCTCTGTGTAGTCCTGACTGTCCTGGAACTCACTCTGTAGACCAGGCTTGGCCTCAAACTCAGAAATCCACCTGCCTCTGCCTCCCAAGCGCTGGGATTAAAGGCGTGCGCCACCACTGCCAGGCTGTTTTTGTTTTTCAAGATGTAACCCTTAGCTGTCCTGAAACTCACTTTGTAGACCAGGCTAGTCTCTAACTCAGTGATTCACCAGCCTCTGCCTCCCAGAGTGCTGAAATTAAAGGTGTGTGCCACTCTTGGCCCTAACTACATTTTTAATATACTGATATGGACAGAATATGTTCTGCACTTGTGAAGTAAAAACGGGGCACCACCTCTGTGAATCACAGATGTCAGCCAAACTTCAAGAATTTCCAAGTAAGCCGGTGGTGGTGGCGTACGCCTTTAATCCCAGCACTTGGGAGGCAGAGGCAGGCGGATTTCTGAATTCAAGGCCAGCCTGGGCTACAGAGTGAGTTCCAGGACAGCCAGGACTACACAGAGAAACCCTGACTTGAAAAACTGAAAAAAAAAATTTTCCAAGTAAACCATTTCCTTTCTATCCATCATCTTAAACTGGTTCTCTCTTTAGCAAATTTGATAAAAAACAGTAAGTTGGGAGTCCAACATAGAAACAATTACAAGTCAGTATTTTTGTTTGAAAAGACTGACTACAAAATTTTAGCAATCGGAGACTGAATAGGGAAAATGTGGGAACTTCAGTATTTTTCATGTTTAAGAATGGTTAACATTCAGAAAGAAATGAAGACGTGCTCTTCCAAGAGACTCACTGTTTTGGGTCTGTCCATAAGAAGAACCATAGCTGCTCTGACCGTATCCTGAAGTGTCAGCTGATTGGCCATAACCACTGTAACTCTGCTGGCCATAGGGCTGATTGCTCTGTTGGGAGTAGCCTTGCCCAGGCTGGGTAGGATAGGCTCCGTAGCTAGAACAAAGAACAGACCAGTAATCTTCAACTGAAAGAATAAGAACAAAAGCATACAGAAATACATTAAATTCAAATAATCACCCTTGCTGTCTACTAGCTCCAGACCAGAAACAGTACTCACCTTTGAGTTGCTTGTTGGGTATAGTCTGTAAAAGATGGGAGAGGAAAAGGTCTTAATTTTAGTTAAGAATGGAACAGAACTAAATTTTTCAATTTTTGTACTAGGCACTCCAGATGAAATAAATCTACAAAAATGGCATTGCAAAAATGGGCATAAATTCCTCATGAGACACCAGTTATTGAGTAACACAAGATGAAAATAGCCAAGTTTTATAACAAAAAGCAAAGAAAACACAAATTTCTAGACCAAAAAGTCTTGGACTTTTAGATCACAGGGTTTGCTTGGGTCATGCTAAACAAGCTACCACTGAGCATCACACTGAGATAGAGTTCTGTGGATAACTAATATCTACATTCTTGTGGAGGAACTGGTTCTGTATGTATGTTCTTGAGGCAAGGTTTCTCTGCATACCTCCGGTTGTTCCAGAACCTGCTCTGTAGACCAGCATGGCTTCCAATTTAATATTTACAAAGCTCCGTCTGCCTGTGCCTCCCAAACGCTGGGATTAAAGGTGTCCAACACCACGTCCTTTTTGCCTTTTTTTGTTTTTGAGACAGAAGTCTGTTATGTACCTGACTGTCCCAGAATTCACTATGTAGACCACCTCGAACTCACATAGATCTGCCTACCTCTACCTCTCTAGTCCTGAGATTAAAAGTGTATGCCACCACACCTGGCTCAATCTTTTCTTTAAAAAAAAAAAGAAAAGAAAGAAAGAAAAATTCTCAAAATACAGATCATCCCTGAACTTTCCAAGGCCTGCAACACACACCACCACGTTTTGTATCTTCTCAGCATCTCTACAGGAAAGGCGGTATCACCAGGAGTCAAGATTAACTTTGGCGCTATCACACACTTGAGTTCAAGCCCAAGGAAGCAGCCAGAAGACTGTGACCCTCCAACACGAATGTCTTTATAAACATTCATTCACCTTTCAAAACCAACCTTGGAGACCTTATTAAGGCAGAAGTGAAGTTTTAGTACAAAGCCAAGCAATCAAGGCTCTTTTTTAACCCCAAGAGGCATAGCACGCTCGAGGTTCCCAACGTGTGGCTCCAAGTAACGGAGTTCCCGCCTAGCACGCGCACCCAAAGCAGAGAGCACTTTCAACACGCTAGGTAGCAGCAGTAGCTCAGGGGCTCCGCGCAGGAAACCCAAGCTCTGCCCCCGCACTAGGCAAGAATGACAGCGAGAGGGTGTGGCCTCGGAAAGCGACAGGCTTTGGTTTCCTTCCTGCCTCAGGAAAACTAAATTCAGAAGTGGGAAATTCAGGCGGGGGTCCCTGAACCCGTTGGTCATTCCCCCGCGGTTCTCCTAATCCCAGACTCGCGGGCCAGCTAGGAGTTTCCGCCCGGGCCCGGAGGCCACGGAGGCGGGAAGAGAAAGGCCCCGCCCCTTCCCAAGGGACCTGGGCGAGGCCAACACCGGACCAGAAGTCTTCCGCCGAGGGTCTCGCGACAAAAACCCATACCAACTCCGGGCGGGCGGGGAGCGGGGGGAACGCGCCGAGAAGGGGGAGGGGCCAGAGAAGCGCGTGCGCGCACCAAGTGCCCGGATGCAGCACTGCGACAAAGCGAGGCCCGGAACCGAGGGAGGGGGTGGGGCGAGGCTGAGGCGACCCGGAGCTTCCTCACCCCTCACTCCACGTCTCCAGGCAGCGTCCCTCTCAACACTCGACCCAAGTGAACGGGCCGTGAGAGAAAGCACAAGTCTCCGCGCCAAAGGCGCCAGAGGAGCCAAACAAAATGGCGACACCGCCCTCCCCTTTCCTCCTCCCGCCGCTTCCCGCCAGAGGTGCGGGAGCCCACACTCGTCTCCCACCACAGGCCCACCGAGAAGCCAAAAGCCTCGCTGCGAGGGAACGAGGCTTCCCAAGGCCGCGCCATCGCCGCCTCGCGCTCTCACATACCGTTTGAAGCCATGTCCGCGCACGCGCGCACAGGCCGCCAAGCAACAGGATTCCAGGCGACTGCGAAGAGACGCCGCGAGGACTGAGCAGCCCCGCCTCCCGCGCCCGCCTTAAGTACTCCTGCCGCCTACGCGCCACGCGGACGTACCAAGTGGGACGGCGCAAGGGGGAAGCGCGCCCAGGTCCCCGCCCCGTCCCGGGACTATAGAGAGCCCAGGAAGACGCACGAAAGCAGATCTCGCTTCACTCCAACACACTCGTGCGCGCTTTATCGCTGTGGTAACTCTCGCCCGCCCCCCGGGACTCGGCTCGGACGGACCTCTACCCCTCTGGAGGCAGGATGGTCCGACCCGGCCTCCCGCTATGGGCGGTGCCAGGGCCCTGCGCTAGAGAGCGGAACTGTAGTCAAGGCCTGGAGTCCCCGTGTGTGGGAACCGAAATCCTTCCGACCCGGCCCCTCGGCTGGGCCTCACTTTCACTGGGGAGGGCATGCTTTCGCTTGCCCTGGCCCATCAACTGAGTCAAACGCAATGTCGCTCTGGTCCTCCACATTCTCTCCTGACAGCACAGTGATCAGTCTCGTTTTTCACTTAGTAGTGCCTCTGCTTGCTGTTCTTCAGACCTTAAGATGATTTATAGATTGTGCCATTTAACCTGAAAGAAAATGAGCTTTTAGTCTGGACTCTATGGCCCTAGTCTGATTCAGCACTAACACATATGTATACAATTTAAGTGTCTTCAAAACCCACAATCCACCACCCCCACCCCCTTTTAATTTGGCCTCTCAGTGCAACTCAGCTGATCTCAAATTCATGGTCCTATTTGCCTTAGCCCTGTGCATTCTGGAATAACAGACTGGAATTACATCCTGGCTTTCCCCCCATCATCATCTTGTAAAGAAATCTGCCTGCTACAAGTGAAGTCTGGGGAATGTAGCTTAATGATAGAGCGATCGCTTAGCCTGTGCATGACCCTGAGTACATCTCCAGTCCCGGAGCTAAGCAGAGGTGGAAGGAAGATGGATTGGGTCTTATGAGAGCAATGAGCCGCTAGACTAAGAACATGGATGAGTACAAGGCAGTTCAGGGTCAGACCTTCTGATCTTTAAAATCTCAGTCTGTGAAACTACAAAATGTTTGTTGGTTACATGAAATGATTTAAAGCATTTAAAAGCATGTACACTTTTTGTCAGTTCAAGGACAAAACAAAATTCAAGGCGGCTGGAAAGATAGCTGCTCTAGAGAAGACACAGGTTCAATTCCTAGTATCCACATGTGGCAAACAACCAACTGTAATTCCAATACAAGGGACTCTGGTATCACAGAGATCAGGTGATTGACTTTGCAATGAGTAGGTTAGGATGGGTCTGAGGAGATGAGTTTTCTACTGGGACTTTACCAAGTGGATAAGAATGAAGAGGACCTAGCTTGACTGAGAGCCTGCTCTGTGAAGCCACTTTAGCTGAGAAGGGGCATTGGAGAAAAGATAGGCATTGTCCTCTTCTAAAGAACCATCACTAGCCCAAGGAAGAGTGTAGACAGATGGGGAGAAGCAGGCAGGGGATGATAGGCAGACGCAGGCCCAGGCCTCTAGACTGCAGCTTTTCTAAAGATGCAAGGAAGAAAACAGGGATTGGATTTTACTCAAGCATATGAAGGCCCTGCAGTCAGTATTGAACAGTCCTACCTATCTCACATGGATCAAAACAAGAATAAGTCAAATGTGATGGCTTAGCAGGAGGCTGAATTAGGAAGCTTGCCATGAGTTCAAGACCACCTCAGGCTTTATTTTTTTTTTAAGATTTATTTATTCTATGTATGTGAGTATGTTGTGGTTCTCCTTGGACACACCAGAGGATCTTATTACAGATGGTTGTGAGCCATCATGTGGTTGCTGGGAATTGAATACAGGACCTCTGAAAGAAGAGACAGCGCTCTTAACCGCTGAGCCATCTCTCCAGCACTAGCTTAGGCTTTAAAGTAAGTTCTAGCCAGTCTAGGCTAGAGTAAGGTCCTGAAAAAAAACAAAATTGAGGAAGAGAGAAAGCACACTGTAGTTGTATTATGTGGTTTTTCATTTATAAACCACGTTTTTGGGGGTGGGGATTGGGTGGGTGTGGGGGGCGAAACAGAGTTTCTCAGTGTAGCCCTAGCTGTCCTGGAACTCACTCTGTAGAACAGGCTAGCCTTGAACTCAGAGCTCCTCCTGCCTCTCTGCCTCCCATGTACTAGGATTAAAGTTGTGTACCACCACAACCTGGCTTGTAAATCGACTTTAACTGGACCTGACCATAATAAGTACAAATAAATGTTCTTTTTAAAAAGTTATGCTGGGCGGTGGTGGCGCACGCCTTTAATCCCAGCACTTGGGAGGCAGAGGCAGGCAGATTTCTGAGGTCGAGGCCAGCCTGGTCTACAGAGTGAGTTCCAGGACAGCCAGGGCTACACAGAGAAACCCTGTCTTGAAAAACCAAAAAATATAAATAAATAAAAATTTAAAAAGTTATAGCAAGGTGATGGTGGCACAGGCCTTAATCCTAGTAGAGGCAGGCAGGTCTCTGTGAGTTCAAGGCCAGTAACAGGGCCAGAGAGATGGCACACCTATTAAGTGTGCAAAGGACCTGGGTTCAAGTCCAAGCACATACTTTGTGCAGCTCACAACTGCCTGTAACTTCAGCTCCAGGAAACTGGACTCTTTCTTGTGGACTCTGAAGGCACTTGTACACACATGGCACACACAGACTCAAACACACACACACCATACACAAATCAATCTTTTTTTTTAATGGTTTAGGATTTTTTTTATGTGAATATGTGAGAACATTGAGTCCCCTGGAGCTGGAGATTACAGATCGTTGTGAACTGCCATGTAGGTGGCATAAATTGAACCCTGATCCTCTCTGGAGGAGCAGCCAGTGCCCTTAACCGGTCTCTCTAACCTAATCTTTAAATGCTTTAAATAAATACAATAAGTTAGCAATAGAGGAAAACAGCTAATGCTGACCTCTGACCTCCTGCAAACCTCACTCCTCCCCCCCAATACACACACACACACACACACACACACACACACGCGAGAGGGAGTGAGAGAGAGAGAGAGAGAGAGAGAGAGAGAGAGAGAGAGAGAGACGCTGCGGGGGGGGAGACAAGAGTTTTGTAGTGGTTTCCTTTCTCTCATAAATGATTCATATGAAACAATTTTGAAATCTGTCTTAAGAACTTAAAAAGCAGGCCATTAATAGGTAAAGGTGCCTCCAGGCCTGGGGACTTGCTCTCCATGTTCTGAACCCACATGGTGAAAGAGAGAGCCAACTCCACTCAGCTTCCCTCTGACTTCCATCCTCACGCCATAGCATTCACTTACCAACCCCCCCCCCACACACACACACTAAGTAAAACTCAAAAAATAAAAAAATAAAAAATAAAAACTGCCGGGCAGTTGTGGCACACACCTTTAATCCCAGCACTTGGGAGGCAGAGGCAGGCAGATTTCTGAGGTCGAGGCCAGCCTGGTCTACAGAGTGAGTTCCAGGACAGCCAGGATTACACAGAGAAACCCTGTCTCGAAAAAACCAGAAAAAAAAAAAAAAAAAAAACCAGTTCAAGACTATTCTGAGCTATATATATCCAGGCTATTCAAAGCTAGCTAGAACCACATAGCAGGGGGGAAAAAACTAAGAAAGCAAGCAGCTGTGGGTGGTGGCACACACCTTTAGTTCCAACACTCTGGGGCAGAGTCAGTACAGCAAGAGTTCAAGGCCTGCCTAGTCTACATAGTGAGTTCCAGCACTGCCAGGAATACACAAATTCTGGAGCAAGGGACAGAGAGAGAAGCTAGGTATGGTGCCATATACCATCTTGGCCTACACTAGGCTCTTTGTCAAAAGGGGCAGGGAGGAAATAGGAAGGAAATAGAAAGAAAGGGCAGGGAGAGAAAAGAAAGAACCTTGAAAACTGATATGAAAGCATGGAAACCTTCACCTCGGTTTAGGGTCTTTCTTGCATAACTGTGCTATATTGAGAAAGAAGGATACTTTTATTGCTAAGTTTGTGCTTCACTTACTTTCAGGTGAAGATGTCTCTTACTCTGTGGTGAGAGATGTGTCATCATGTCACTTAAAAACCTCACAGGCTCAAGAGATGGCTCAATGGTTAAGAACACTGACTGTTCTTCCAGAGGTCCGGAGTTCAATTCCCAGCAGCCACTTGGTGGCTCACAACCATCTGTAATGGGATCTGATGCCCTCTCCTGGTGTGTCTGAAGACAGTGACAATGTACTCATATACATAAAAAATAAATAATTTTTTTAGTAAAAATAAAAAATACATTTATTTTCAAAAAATTTCATAAATAAATAAATTTTAAAAATAAAAAATACATTTATTTTCATTTATTTCATAAATTTATTTCATAAATACCCTATCACTGTCTTCAGACACACCAGAGGAGGATATCAGATCCCATTACAGCTACCGTGTGTGGTTGCTGGGAATTGAACTCAGGACCTCTGGAAGAGTAGTCAGTGCTCTTAACTGCTGAGCCATCTCTCCAGCCCCCAAATAAATGAATCTTTAAAAAAAAAACAAAAAACAAAAAACAAAACTCACCAGGCCGTGGCGGCACATGCCTTTAATCCCAGCACTTGGGAGGCAGAGGCAGGCAGATTTCTGAGTTCGAGGCCAGCCTGGTCTACAGAGTGAGTTCCAGGACAGCCAGGGCTACACAGAGAAACCCTATCTCAAAAACAACAACAACAACAAAACAAAAAAAAACAACAAAAAAAACAACCCCCCCTCAAAAAAACCCACAACTCAATCACTTTGGGGGCTGTGAATGAGGGTGTACACCTTTAATCTCACTACTCAGGTGACAGAGGCAAGAAGACCTCTCTGAGTCCCAGAGCAGCCTGGTCAACATGGGGAGACCCTGTTTCACAAGGGAAAAGGGGAAGGTAGAGACGAAAGAAACCTCGCTGTAAGTCAGAGGCATCGGAACAGCTTACTTCAGCTCACAGAGGGAGATAATGTAGCCTTTGCTCAGCAGGATTAGTAAGTGGCACTTTTTCTGTTGTTGACAATAGACTAAACTCTGGAGGACAGTCTTCAAACAATTTGGAAATATTTTGATAGTCATATAAAAATATATCTAACTGTGGAGAAACTGTTGAATTGTAGTTTACAAAAAGTTCAAAAGTCATATTGACATATTAATGGCTCAAAAAATGTTTAGCCTGAGATAATATACTGCCCAAAACTTGGGAGGTAGAGGCAAGAGTATCACAGCAGGTTCAAGGCAGCCTGGTTTACAGATAGAGTTCCAGGCCACCTAGTGCTACATAACAAGACCCTATTTCAGAAACAAAATCAAATATATCACAAGAGAAACCCGGTCTTGAAAAAACAAAATAAAATACTTGTTATAAAACAAACACTATAGAAAAAATATTCTGATGCACACACGGCTCAGTGTACAAGTTCATACCGCTCTACAACCACAAGGGGGCAAAACATTCAGCCCTTCCTAACCTTGTTTGTGCCTAGAAGGTGTGACACTGGAAAGCTGTTTAGGGGTTACTAACAGATTCGTGAATACATACGGATTCCTCTGCTTATATATAAATTAGTTATACAACGATTTTTTTTACAATTACAATAAGGTTATATTACCAAAAGATCCTGTCCTTTTTTTGTTTTTGTGTGAGCATATGCTGCTACAGTGCTAAGGACTGAGCCCAGGAACTGATGTGTGCCAGCAGAGCATTCCACCACTACGCTGCTTTCCCCAGCTACAGTCCGATATATATATATTTTGTTTTGTTTTGTTTTGTTTTTTGGTTTTTTTTTTGTTTTTCGAGACAGGGTTTCTCTGTGTAGCCCTGGCTGTCCTGGAACTCACTCTGTAGACCAGGCTGGCCTCGAACTCAGAAATCCGCCTGCCTCTGCCTCCCAAGTGCTGGGATTGTAGGCGTGCGCCACCACTGCCCGACTCTGCTCTATATTTTTAAAGATGTATTTATTTTTATTTTATGTATTTGAGTATTTTCCCTTCACATATGTAAGTGCACTGTTTACATGCTGTGCCTGTGGAGGCCAAAAGTGGGGGGCAGTCAGATTCCCTAGAACTGGAGTTACAGGTAATTTTGTGTGTTCAGAACCAAACCTGGGCTCCTGAAATAGAAGCCAGTGTCATAACTCCTGAGCCAACTCTCCCACTTCCAATGGTAAACATTTTTAAATTTGATTCCTATAGTGGCTATTTTTTTTTTCACATTTGAACCAGGGTCTCACCCTGTAGCCCAGGTGGCCTGGAATTCACACAAACAACCAACATGAGAAATATCTACTATGGCATGAGTTACTGAAGGGCCCACAATGCCCATATTTACCACATTTACAGGAACAGTTCAGGAAGCTTTCTCTATATGGGCCATAGAGTTGTCTCCAGCCACAGGCTTGCTTTCACCCCCACCCTTTCTGGTCTCCTCTTAACCCTAGGGGCTACAACTGGGACCTTCTAGTTTGCCAGGGAAGCAACCTGCAGTCACTGTCTTCAAAGGCAGAGGATTTCTCTCCCAATGAGCTAACCACTCCTCAAACTCCAGCCCAGAGATTCTCTTTACCTATCAGAAACCATTCTCCAAATGGCACATGATGCATTTCACTTAAAGGGAATCACACTTGAAGTAATGCAGTTTATTTAAGACCAAAGTACTATGGTTATTTCTGGATCTAGTAGGTGACAAGTGCTCCCAGGAAGTATTGGGATACAAGAGGAAAGGTGGAGCTAGTAAGCTGATCCAGTCTGGTCCCTGGAGACCATGTGACTAGAGTAGGAGGGAAAAGGGGTGTGGTGGAGTCAATTTGGTCATGGAGGGCATGAAGGAGAGTGAGAATCTCATATCTGAACCCCAGCCCAGTGTGGTGTGCAACTACCAAGTCTGACTTCACTCTTGACTGGCATTCATTCCTCTAAACCAAAAGGATATTGCCATTCTAAACATTATGTACCAAATACAAGGGCTCCCAAGTTCATAAAAGAAAAAACTATTACAGTTAAAATCATGTATTGATTCTCACACAGTGAATGTCTTCCCAATACACAGGTCATCCAGACAAAAACCAGAGAAATGCTGGAGTTAAATAACATCATAAATCAAATGAAACTAACATCTACAGAACATGTCACCCAAACACAAAAGAATATACTTTCTTCTCATCAGCTCAAAGAACTTTCTTCAAAATTGACCACATGTTTGGACACAAAGAAAATCTCAAAAGATGTAAGGAAATCAAGATAGCCTTGCATCCTATCTTACTACCATGGGTTAAAGCTTATCAACAACAACAAAAAGCTTACAAACTCATGGAAATAGAACAATTCTCTACTGAATGAGAAATGGATCAAGACAGAAATCAAGAAGAAAACTAAAAACTTTTTAGAACTAAATGAGAGTGAAAACACAAATAGCCGGGCAGTGGTGGCGCATGCCTTTAATCCCAGCACTTGGGAGGCAGAGGCAGGTGGATTTCTGAGTTGGAGGCCAGCCTGGTCTACAGAGTGAGTTCCAGGACAGCCAGGGCTACATAGAGAAACCCTGAACCCTGTCTCAAAAAACCAAAAAAAAAAAAAAAAAAAAAAAAAAAACAAAAAAAAAAAAAAAAAACAAATAAATCTATGGGATAAAGACAGTTCTAGGAGGCAAATTCATAGCACTCTGTCTACATCAAAACATTGGAGAGATCTCATATTTAGAACTTAATAGTACATCTAAAAGCTCTATAGCAACAAGAAACAACACCCAAAAAGAAATATTCAAACTCAGAAGTGAGATGAATGAAATAGAAACAACAAAAATATGAGTCAATGAAACAAAGAGTTGATTCTTTGAGAAAATCGGTAAGATTGATAAAAAAAAAAAATTTAGTCAAATTAACTAAAAAAAAAAAAAAAACAGAGAAGATCCAAATTTATAAAATTAGAGATGAAAAGGTGAATATTGTGATAGACAACAAGTACATACTGAGAATCACAAATCATACTTTAAAAATCTGTATTCTACCAAACTGGAAAATATAAATGAGATGAATGAATTTCTATATATATATATATTACCTACTGTATAAACCGATGACATGATGGCTCCATGGTATCATTAAGGGGGAAAGATTTTTGTAAATATGAGAGAGAGAGAGAGAGAGAGAGACAGAGAGAGAGAGAGAGAGAGAGAGAGAGAGCAGCCAGAGGTATCTGGAAGAGTCTAGAGGAGAGAAAGAAGTAAACTGCACATGGCCAACACACTGGACATAATCAAGGCTATCTATGAGATGAGGAGAGAATAGTGGGGCATAGAGAATAAAGAAAACATGGTGAAAAGAAGCAGGAGCAGAGAGGAGAGAGAGGGGGTGAGGGAGAAAGAACAAACATAGCAAGAATAACACGGTAATAAGGAGAATGAGTAGTGAGCAAAAGAAAGCTGGAGGGAGTATAAGGTAGGGAGGAGGTAGGTAAGAAGGGCTGGGATGCCAGCATGAACCTTGACGTGTGTAACAGGTACCTGTGATACTGAGAGAAGGCCAGCATGAGGTTTGATGTGCAATGGGTACCACAGATAGCCAGCCATATGTCCCTTTGCCAGAGGTAAGAGAAATGACTCCTTTGGGTAGATGGAAATCAATGTCACAAGTTTCCAAGGAATGCTGACTATTATCTAACTGCCAGGAATCCTCCTATGCGGTTGAGCCCATTTCTGGATCTTTGGATCCAGAATGGCAGAACAGATAGACACCCAAGTTCTTTTCTGAGGACACGGCACTGCCCAAATAGTCTTCAATAGAGTAGCCCTACCAGAATTTAGGTGCCTTCCAGATCCTCGACACAATTTTTTTTTTTTTTTTTTTTTTTTTTTTTTTTTTTTTTTTTTTGAGAAAGAAGGTCTTATATAGCCCATGCTGGCCTCAAACTTGCTATGTAGATGAGGTTAGCTTGGAACTAGTCCCTCTGTCTCAGCCTCCCAAGGGCTAGCATTGTCAGTAGGAGCTGCCATGCTTGCCTAATGCTTGTCTAAGCACATTCTCCACAGGCCTTCAGTCCTGCCTGGTGCAGTTGATCCGGAACACACTCAGCTCTGCTGAGGCAACAGTCTTGGCTTCAGCTTTCTGTTTGTTGTATGTTTTGTTTTGTTTGCCTCTCATGTGCTACACAAGTGCTATATCACTGTGCTGTACCCCAACCTAGTCATTATTTATTAAATTCATTTATTTACTTTTGTTTGTAGAAGGAGGTTGAGGGTTGAGACCGGGGCCTCCTGCAGCCCAGGCTGGCCTTGAACTAGTCATGTAGCCAAAATTAGCCTTGAGTTCCTGATCCCACCTTTACCTCCCAAGTGCCGTATTGCAGGTGTTCACCACCAAGACCAACCTATTCTGTTCTGTTTTTCTGTACTCCGTAGCCCTGTGGACTCACTATGCCCTTTACCACTGAGCTATCTCCGCAGTCTAGAAATGGTCAAAAGAAAAATTGAGGATTATCTAAGGAATGCTTTTTTTTTCCCTCTTCTAACAATGGCAATCAGTTTTCTTGTTTTTCCCTCTGAGGCCTATTCAGAAATAAAATAAATAAATAAATAGTGACCTAGAACCTTTTTCTTAAAAGAAACCATCTCTTTTATCAGGAAATGTAATATCAAAAGCTTGGCTTCAGAATGCCTCTGTTTTTCCCAGCACTGAAAGGTCTCTCTATCTTCCCAGCACTTTGAGAAACTGCATAGCACAAATACCCTGGTATATCTGATGGAATGTTGCACTTTTACCAACATTTTCAGTCAAGGAAAACATTTTTGGAGTTGATTCATTTGTGTTTCCTTAGCTGACCCTAGAATCCATTTAGAAACTCCTATGTGTCTCCTCACTCAGGTGTAAGAGCTGTACCTTAAGAGTACAGCTCAAACCAGGAGGTTGTAGTACAGGCCTTAAATTCCAGCACTCAGGAGGTAGAGGCAGCCAGATCTCTAAGTTTAAGGCCACCCTGGTCTACAGAGCGAGTTCCAGAAAGGACATAGTTCAAACTTTCTGTGCTCCTTTCAGTCAGCGTGCTCACCAGAAAGGACCTCCCCGTCCTGGCTTTTACACCAGCTATCATTTTATCTTTTTTCTAAACTGTATGTGAGTAGCCAATGGCTTACGCCTGTAATCTCAGCACTCAGAAGGCCAAGGCAAGAGAGCTGCTGTCAGTTTGAGGCCAGCCAGAGTTACATAGTGAGATCCTGTCTTTAAAAAAGAAAGAAGGTCTGGAGAGAGGGTTCAGTGGTTAAGAGCACTAACTGCTCTTCCAAAGGTCCTGAGTTCAATTCCCAGCAACCACATGGTGGCTCACAACCATCTGTAAGGTGATCTGACGCCCTCTTCTGGTGTGTCTGAAGACAGCTACAGTGTACTTACATAAAATAAATAAATCTTAGAAAGAAAGAAAGAAAGAAAGAAAGAAAGAAAGAAAGAAAGAAAGAAAGAAAGGAAGGAAGGAAGAAGGAAACAGGGTTGGAGAAATGGCTTAGAGGTTAAAACCACTGCCAGCTCATCCAGAGGACCCAGATTCAATGCCAGCACCTTTATGACTGCTCACAGCTATGTTGTAACTCCAGTTCCAAGGTGAAGGACACACTGCCTTGTGGTCTCTCTGAGCACAACACACAAAGTGTGCACTACTTTTTCCATTTGACAAAGTGGTTTTGTTGCACTCAGGATGTCCTGACTTCTATCTCCTCTCCACCACTGGATAAAACAGATGTGATGGTTCATTCCTAAAATCCAAACTCTTGGGAGGTGGAAGCACAAAGATTAGGAACAAAGTCAAGGCATATGTTGTCACTTCATAACTGTAATTTTGCTATCATTATGAATCACAATGTAAACATCTGTGTTTTCTTCTTTCTTTTAATTTATTTATTTTATGAATATGAGTACACTGTCGCTATCTTCAGACACCAGAAGAGGGTATCAGATCCCATTACAGATGGTTGTGAGCCACCATGTGGTTGCTGGGAATGGAACTCAGGACCTCTGGAAGAGCAGTCAGTGCTCTTAACCCCTGAGCCATCTCTCCATCCCGCATCTGTGTTTTCTGATGGTCTTCAGCAAGGGTCATGTTTCACAGATTGAGAACCACTGCTCTATAACCAAGGATAACCTTGAATGCCTGATCCATGCTTCTGTACCCCGCAAGTACAAAGCATTCCTCTGAGCTACATCCACAGCCCCTGAAAGTATTAGTCCCTCCTCTGTTTTACTGTGCTAGGAGCTGCGTCCTATACCTCACACACCTCACTGTGTCACTGCACTATTCCTAGGTCAGCCTTTTTAATTCTAACCATCTAAGTAGCAATTGATATCTTGTTTTGTGAGGTTTGTTTTCTGCTTGTTTGGTTTTTGGTGCATGGGGGTGTGTGTGGTTCTGATGCTGAACCTAGGGTCTCAGAATTACTACCTAAGCAATAGTCAAATCTCCAGTCCTCTGGGGTGCTATAAATTTCCTTTTTTCTTTCTTTCTTTCTTTCTTTCTTTTTTTTTTTTTTTTTTTTTTTTTTTTTTTTTTTTTTGGTTTTTCGAGACAGGGTTTCTCTGTGTAGTCCTGGCTGTCCTGGAACTCACTCTGTAGACCAGGCTGGCCTCGAACTCAGAAATCCACCTGCCTCTGCCTCCCAAGTGCTGGGATTAAAGGCGTGCGCCACCACCGCCCGGCAAATTTCCTTTTTTCAAGTTGGCCAGAGTGTTCCTTGGCTTAAAGGCACTTGCCACCAAGCCTGACAACCTAAGTCCAATTCCTGGAACCCACAGGGTGGAAGGAGAAAGAATCAACTACTATAGGTTGTTCTCTGACCTCCACACATGTGTTCATACACACACAAAAAAAACATAAGTATGTTAAAAAGTGGCTATTTTTGTTTTGATTCTTTGAGACAAAATTTGTGTATTCAGAGCTGGACTAGAACTCACTTTATAGACCAGGCTGGCCTTAAACTCACAGAGATCCACCTGCCTCTGCCTCTTGAGTGCTGCGATTACAGGCAAGAGCCACCACCACTTGGCTTATTTTGTGTGCATGTGTACATGTATATTTGTGTGTGCATTTATGTGCATGTGAGCATAGGTTCAAAACAGGGTGTCAGATTCCTGGAGCTGAAGCTAATAGGTTGTGCATAGCCTGATGTGGGTGCTGGGAACCAAACTTGGCTCCTCAAAAATACCAGTACATGTTCTTTACAGGTGAGCCATCTCTCCAGCTTATGGAGGTGTCTCCTTTCTATGTAGTATCTTTTACAGACCATGGTAGCTCATCTCTAAAGATGACTCCAAGAAAACCATGCCTCATGGTACTTGTGCACCTTGCAGACCTTCCTGGATTTTGGGCTGAGCTGTGAGAGTCTTTACCCACTTTAAAAGTGGCATTGTGCCAGGTCTAGACCTGAGCTTTACAAAGGCAGACAATTGCTGCTTCTGAGCCAATGAAAGAGAGATCTTGAAAGAGACTATACAGAGAAGGGAGATCTTGACACCAGGGAAAAGGTAAACAGCCAGATGTTTCCTGTTTGGGGTACTCACCAGAAAAGAGATGTCTGGTCTCTAAAGGGGCATTGTGGGATATCCACCAGAGAAGACAGCTCAGACATGGGTTTAAGCCGATAGAGAGTCTTTATTAGTCAGCTAGTGACTACACTGGGAGTTTGGGATCCCAGTGTAGTCCGAGCCTTTCTCAGGGTGAGCTTTTAAGCACACACACACACACACACACACACACACACACACACACAAAACAAACCATGGTCTAGGCTGACATACTTCAGTTAACAAGAACAGTTAGCCAGAATTGGAACTACAGAAGCCAAAAAGCAAGGTTAGTACATTTAGAAATTTCCCCAAAACTATGGGCTTTGATGGATTAGGTCTTTATTTTATTTTTGACAGGTAGGGCTGTCGACACGCTAAGTTTTACAGCCTGAATAGTACTTCCATCATGGAGTCAGTTGTGCTAAGGTCTAGGACCCTGTTACACTTCCAATCTTAGACAAATCTGACTACAAAATACTTGGGACAACAGACAGAACAGCTCAACGGAGCCCAGCCACTCACAGAATGAGAGCTGCAATGACATGGATAGTGTTTCCCTTTAGCTTCTGAGGCGGCCAGGCTGGCCTCAAGCTGCTCCTTGCCTCCGCCTCACGGCTTTGTGACTATGGCGTACATCACTGCAATAACTGGTTGTTGTCTTTCTTACTGCTTTCCTGCAAGCTTCTTCTCTGATGGGGATGAAGGTCACATTTTTCTACTGAGGACTGCAACTTCTATTGGCTGGCTTTTTGCACAGATGTAGCTTTTCTTGAGTGCCAGAAACTGCTCTCCACTCCTTCTCTGTCTCACTGCTTCTCCCTCTCTCTTTGGGGCAAGGCGGCAAGGGCTCCCTCATTGCCACTCCCCTTTTCCAGTCTCCACCTTGTTGCCTTGAAACAGGGTCTCTCATAGAACCAGAGCTTCACTATTTTGGTTGACTAGTCCTTGAGCTCTTGGCATCGGTCTTGTTCCAAAGGCAGCTGTACCTAAGGTTCTGAGGATTCCATCTCAGGTCCTTGTGCTTACAAAGCAATTGTTCTTACCCACCAAATCCAGCCCCAGCCCCAGGGCTCTCCATTACTGCCCAGCTAGTGCTTTCTCATCTTTTGTGGTTTCCTTCAAGTCTACCCACACATGCTCTTTCCTCAAACATTCACTTCCTCTAAGCAGAATCATGTTTGTTTGTTTGTTTGTTTGTTTATTGAAACAAAGTCTTATGTATGTAGTCCAGGCTAGCCTCAAATTCCTAATGTAGCTAAAATGACATTGAGCTTCTGATACTGCAGCTTCCCACGTGCCAGCATCGTAAGCATTCACCACCGTAGCTGCTTTATGTAAAACTGGGGATCAAAGCCCAGGACTTCATGCACTCTAGGCAAACATTTTACCAACCGATCTATATCTTCAACCCGAACACGTGCTTTTCCCATAGTTTCTCTCTCTCTCTCTCTCTCTCTCTCTCTCTCTCTCTCTCACACACACACACACACACACACACACACACACACACACACACATCTCTATGCCATGTGGGTGCTGTTAACCCACAGAGAGGGCAAAGGAGGAACCAAATCTGGAGCTGGAGTTGCAGGAGGTTGTGAGCTGGTGTCGTGGAGCCTGGGAACTGAACTCAGGTCCTCTGGAAGAGCAGCAAACAATCAAAACAGTTAATCCAGGGCTGGAGAGATGGCTCAGGGGTTAAGAGCACTGGCTGCTCTTCCAGAGGTCCTGAGTTCAATTCCCAGCAACCACATGGTGGCTCACAACCATCTGTATGCCTTCTTCACGTAAAATAAATAAATAATTCTTAATTTAATCCACAACTCCAGCTCCTATGTAGTCTAGGTTATGTGGACTGGAGTGCCTTCAGCCTCCTCAGTGTTGGGATCACAGGTACCACCACACCCAGTGCCTTACCTTTCTTAAATAGGCTCCTAATGATAAGCAGGATACCAAGAAAGAGGCTGGGTGACTTTTCTAAATCACATAAAGAGCAAGCAAGGGACAGTATTGAGAATCTACCACCCCAGCACAGAGGGCAGTGGGATGTTTTCGGCTTTGCCAGGCTGCTTAGTCCTCTCCAGTACTCCCAGGCCTTGTTCAGCAAGGCAGAGTCTGTGATCCCTTTGTTAGGATGGAATTGAATTCCCTAGAGCTCCTGTCCCAGGCCTGGCCAGTAACTTCAGTAACCAGAGCTGTGTGAGAAGAAAAGGCCAAGCCACGGGGAAGCCACACCCAAATCAAGGGTGAGGTCTCAGGTGAGTCATGCCAAGGGCTACTGCCCAGCCTGTCTTGCTCTTTCATAGACCCAGTGCATGTACCTCCAGCACCCCGCCCCACCAGAGTCAGCTCATTTGGTTTAACACACGGGGCTCCCTGCTCATCTCTCCCACATCCAACAGGTGTCTGGAGCTAGGACACCTCCCTACTTGCATTCTGAGCCTCCAGATACGTGAGATGCACCAGAGTTCTGGGTGGGGCCTTTGAGCTCCCTACTTTCCCCTTTCAGGCCCAGATCCTCTCAGATTCCCACAGATGGGCTTTAGCCAGGGAGGGTGGGGTTACTCCTGGGACCATCAGGAACCAGCTACATAGTTGGTGACAGAGTGGTGGCAAGAAGCAACCTCTTACCTGCCTCTGTGCCTCCAGCTGACTTTAGTAGACCATGTCCCAACACCTGTTTTTCCCAGTTGTAATCATGGGTAAGTTCAGAGGACACAGCTTTAAGAAGCCTGGATACCAGCCCTAGAGAGCTGAAAAAGAGGAGATACATCCTGCATCCTTTATGGCAGTGAGATGCTAAAGCAGGCCGAGAAGCAGAGTGTCAAGAGGAGGAAGGGGAGGGTGGCTGATGGAGGAGAGGGCCATGCCAGGAGCCTGAGAGACTGTGCAGAAGGGGAAGGGGAAAAGAGGCCTGGATGTCGTGGAATGGAACACTGTAAAATCGGGTGGAGGGAGGAAGAGTCACACCTAAGTGCACCATCTCTCCAGACTTTCCTTGCCTCTCTCTTGTCTTCTCAGTGGTCAGTCCCATGCCAGGAGCCTTCCAGGACTCAGGTAAGACTGATGGACTGGGGATAGTTAGGTCCAGTTGCCTCAGTGTGGCAGGTCAAAGGGCTAAAACAGGGAACTGCGGGGTGAGTGCTGCAAAAGCCGGGCAAAAGCAGAAAGATGGGTGCTGACAGTGTCCGGGTTGAAGTAAGGGCTCTCTCTCCTCTCTCTCCTCTCTCTCTTCTCTCTTCTCTCTTCTCTCCTCTTCCTCCTCTTCCTCCTCTTCCTCCTCCCCTCCCCCTCTTCTTCTTCTTCTTCTTCTTCTTCTTCTTCTTCTTCTTCTTCTTCTTCTTCTTCTTCTTCTTCCTCCTCCTCCTCCTCCTCCTCCTCCTTCTCTCTCTCTCTCTCCTCTCTCTCTCTCTCTCTCTCTCTCTCTCTCTCTCTCTCTCTCTCTCTCTCTCTTTCTGTGTGTGTGTCTTCTAGCGGTCAGTCCTACTCCTACTCAAGGAGAATTTGAAGACCTAGGTAAGAGAGAGGCATGAGTTGCCTTCGATCTTGTTTTTTATTTGGTTGTTTGTTTTTGTTTCGCTTTGCTTTGCTTTTGAGACAGGGTCTCTCTCTACAGTCCTGGCTAACGCTGAAACTCACTCTGTAGGCCAGGTTAAACTCACACTCTCAGAGCTCCACCTGCCTCTGCCTCCTGAGCGCTGGAACTAAAAGCCGGTCTTGAATCCTAAAAAAGTTTTAAACTGGCTAGGTCATGAGTGAATTGGAAGTGCGGGGCCGAGGGAGTTGGTGGGGGGAGACACTCCAGCCGTGCCTTACTCATGTTCAGAAGGGCAAACTGAAGGGGTGGGTGTAGGTTCAGGCTCCCCACTCCCCGGCCCCGTCTCCGCGTTACCAGGGTTTCTGGACTCCGAGGGGTTAGGGGAGGAGGGGAACCCTAACAGAGCTTTGACTTCCAGGGGTCTCCATTCCAGACTGCGGCCGCCCTGAGCCCTCTTCCCGCATCGTGGGGGGCTCCGACGCGCATCCTGGCACGTGGCCATGGCAGGTGAGCCTGCATCAAGGTGGGGGCCACATCTGCGGGGGCTCCCTCATCGCCCCTTCCTGGGTCCTTTCCGCAGCTCACTGTTTCGTGACGTGAGTACAGTCTTTGTCCAGGCTCTCTCCTACAGCTAACCCCACCCGTCAGCTCGACTTTCCCTGCTTATCCTTCCTGCCTGGCAATGCCACCTGTCCAGGCTGAATACCCTGGAACAGAAATCTTTCCAACGCTCCCACTGACATCTCCAAGTCCTTTTTGGCCCCTTCAACCTCCACGGTATCAGCCGCAAATCTGGATCTGCTCTCTCCCGGGGTTCCTACTAACCCTAGCTCTCCGTTGGCTCTGAGTCCTCAGCCCCAAGGACTGACTCTGTAGGGCCAACCTAGTCCCCTTCCCTCCCGGCACTGGAGCAGGAATGGGACCTTGGAGCCTGCGGACGAATTGTCAGTCCTGCTGGGCGTGCACTCCCAGGATGGGCCCCTGGAAGGAGCGCACGTGCGCTCAGTGGCCACCATCCTGGTACCAGACAACTACAGCAGAGTGGAACTGGGCGCAGACTTGGCTCTGCTGCGCCTGTCCTCACCAGCCAAGCTGGGCCCCTTCGTGCGGCCGGTCTGCCTGCCTCGTGCCTCGCACCTCTTCGCTCACGGAACTGCCTGCTGGGCCACTGGCTGGGGAGACGTCCAGGAGGCTGGTGAGTGGGGCACACCACCGCCCTTGCAAGTGTGGGCCCTGGGGGCCCTGAAAGCTGAGTCCTCTAGTGGGTTACCCCTCGGAAGCTGAGCCTAAGAGTGGGGCCCAGGCGGAGCTTGGGAGATTTGGTTCTGATCCACGGAAAATTCCTAACCCCCTTTTATGTACCCTCCTCTGCCCCCAGGGTTGCCCATTCCTGACCTCACCGTTTCTCCCAGTTTTTCTTCTTTTCTTTTCTTTTCTTTTCTTTTCTTTTCTCTTTCGGATTTAGGTCAGATTCAGGTTCCATCCCAGTTCTTTCAGACAAAGCATTCCTCCCCTGCACATTTCCTTCTATGAAAAGAGGAAAACAACTCCCCGGGTGTTGGGTGGCTCAGTGGAGAAAACCCAAGTAAAGCCTATCAGTGGCTAGCACAGTGGTGTCGGAGAGCAGACTACTTTTCCACCTCTATTACTCGGTGTTACTTTGCCGCTAGTAAACATACCCATAGCTATTCCACATCTGCTTTGGTCAGACTTCACCAGGACTTCACCAGGTTTTAAAGGAGCTTTGTGGAGGGGATGCCGTAGCTGCGGCTTGCAGGGGTACCAACCGGGAACTGTGATCCTGAGCACCTAGAAAGTCTTTGTGGAAAGAGCCAGAGCAAACTGACAATGGGCCTTCAGAGCAGGAGATTTCTGAGAAGGTTGTGTGGAGAGAGGAAGTGCCAAATAGAGGCCATCCTGAGGACCCTAGGGGAAGCAGGGGGTGCTACACTGAGTGTTGGGGCAAAGCTCGCAAGGATGCTGAGGCTGAATATAGATCTTGAAATAATGCTGAGGTGACGCACACCTTTAATCCCAGCACTTGGGAGGCAGAGGCAGGCGGATTTCTGAGTTCGAGGCCAGCCTGGTCTACAGAGTGAGTTCCAGGACAGCCAGGGCTACACAGAGAAACCCTGTCTCGAAAAACCAATAATAATAATAATGATGATGATGATGATGCTGAGACTGAAGGACAGAGCAATGCCGACCAGTGGCACTACTAAAGTGTCCCCAGACCACCCCAGCTGAGCTCCAAGGACAGGTTCAGCCATAGCCTGACCGCTCAGGATTCTGGTGAGTCTGGAAGGACCTCTTCACGTTCCCTAGACTTCTCTGGCTCCTGAGTCCTTTTCATCAAAAGCAGCACCTGGGCTGGTTACAGTGGTGTACACTTACTTTCAGCACTCTAGAGGCAGAGGCAGATGGATCTCTGAGGGTTCAAAGTCAGAATGTTCTATATAGTGAATTCCAGAACAGCTAAGACTACATAGTGGGACCCTGTGTCAATAACAACAGCAACAACAAAGGTAGCAGCTGTAAGTGGTAATATACACCCGAGTCCCAGAAGGTTAGTGCTGGGGCCCCAGGCTGAGCCTGCAACACCCATTTACTCCTGGAAGTAGCAGGTGCAAAGTGAACGAAGACTCTGACCAGTTAGGAGGTCCCAGATTATGCTGCCTGCACTGGGAAGTCACACTGAGAACACAGAGACAAGTGGGGCATCTTGGGAGCTAGGTAGGGAAGATGAGTTAAAAAGGCATTCAGGGAGGCTGGAGAGAAGGCTCTGCAGTTAAAGGGGAATTGCTGCTGTGGCAGAGGACCCAGGTTTGGTTCCCAGCACCCACATGGCAGCTTACAACCAACTGTGACTCCACATAACTCCAGTTCCGGGATATCCTGTGCCCTTCTCTGACCTTTGTACATAAACACTAGGGACACATGTGACATGCACACAATCAGGCAAAACACTCATATACATAAAATAATCTTTCAAAATGAGGACAGAGATGACACCCAAATTCTTTCTATTGTTGTGTTTTTGCTTTTGTGTGTGTGTGTTGTTTGTCTGTTTGTCTTTCGATACAGGGTTTCTCTGGCTGTCCTGGAACTCACTCTATAGATCAGGCTGGCCTCGAACTTGGATTTGCTGTGCCACCATGCCTGGCTAACACCTAGATTCTTATCCTAAAGTCCAGTTTCTGTGTTTGGTAAACGAATACAAGACCATATCTAATACACATGATATCTTCGTGTAAAGGTTGCTCTGTTTTTTGAACAAATACACAACAGGGTTGAAAGCTTGATTTTTTTTTTTTTTTTAGCTCTGACATATACACATTATTGTCTGGGGACCTTGTATAGTACACAACCTGTAGCATCTGTAACAGTTCTCTCTGGCTGTTTACAGGGGCCAAACATAAGAATAGGACTTAGAGAGAAGAAAGAGCAACAGATGGTGTGATGAAAGTGGTAGGTCAGGGTGCCATCTCCCTCCCACCCCCTAAAAGGCAGGGTCTCACATAGCCCAAGCTGGCATTGAACTTACTATGTAGCTGATTATGATCTTGAGTTTCTGACTCTCCACTTCCAGTTCCCAAGTTCTGGGATTACAGGCATGTGCTGGGTCACCTGGGTTATTTAGTCTGGGGACTGGACACAGCCTTTGTGTATGTTAGCAGCCTACCAGCCGAGATACATCTTCAGACTCAGCAGAAGCGTGTTGATGGAAGTATCTAGGTGGCAGCTGACAGGGACAAAGCACAGGTCTGGAGAGATGAGTGCTTCATACCTAACTCACAGTATCTGTTCTCTGGTTCTGCCCTCAGACCCTCTGCCTCTCCCCTGGGTTCTGCAGGAAGTAGAGCTCAGGTTGCTGGGAGAGGCTGCCTGTCAATGTCTCTACAGCCGGCCTGGCCCTTTCAACCTGACTTTCCAGCTGTTGCCAGGGATGCTGTGTGCTGGCTATCCAGAGGGACGAAGGGATACCTGCCAGGTAGGGACCAGTCTCCTAACCCATAGGAAGCACCTAGTGAGTAGATGAAAATTAGAGCCTCATCTTTAATGGCATCTGGTCTGGGGGTATATGTGCCTAGCACCTCGGAGGCGCTAGGTTCAGTCTCTGGCAACAAAACAAAAACCCAAAGACAGTCGGAGGAGCCTGACATAGCAGGAAGCACTTGTAATCTCAGCACTTGGTAAGTAGAGGAGAGGCCAGGTGAACCGCTCAGGGCCTGTCTGAACTACATAGTGGTCAGCCTAGGCTACATGATACCCTATCTCAAAAAAAAAAAAAAAAAAAAAAAAAGAAAGAAAAGAAAAGGAAAGAAAGAAAGAAAGAAAAAAAAGAACTAAAAGAGTATCAGTGAGTAGGACTAGCATAAAGATTACAGACGGATGGAAGCTAGGACTCAACACACGTATCTGTCACCCTTGGGAGTATAATGCAGTAAAGACCCAGGCTCTCAAGTGTAGTGCTGCTACATCTACCCCTGTGTCCCATGAGGCAGGGGTTGTGCAACCCAGATTAGGGCAAGTGAGAGAATGAAGAAAGGACATACACACATACAGCAAAACTGGGGTTAGATTCCCACTATATCTGGGAACTTTGAGATGTTCATTGGGCATAGCACAGTAGCAAGGTTTAGTTAGTCTCAGTAGGAAGTCTCTGCAGAGCAGTAGTCTGGGGCTGGGAACTTCCCAGGGAAAGCGACAGTCGCTAGTCTTTACACGTTTATTAATTATTTTGGACTCCTGAGTTGGGCTTTGCCACCCATCTTGAGCATGGCCCATATGTGGACACAGCTTTACCAATATCTCACGGTTCCAAGGCCTTGAAGCCCTTGACCTGGCCTCGTCCATGTCAACAGTACACTCAGAACTTCACTCACTCAGGGCATCCTCCACTCCCTTCACAAGTCCAGCACCACCAGCTCTTAGATATTCAACTTTGCAAAATGCTCAAACTTCATATCTGGAAGATGACAATAATACATCAAGTGTTGTTACCATAATTAATAACCTCACTAAGATCTAAAAACTATTAGCTATTATTTTTCTTATTCCAAAGCTCAACCTATAGCACACTTGTTGCTTAGCAGGTACCTAACAAATAATTATTGGGAAAAAATGAATTAATTCTTCACAGAGGGAATTTTCCAGATAATTGGCTGATGGCCAAAACAGTATATTTGAAACAACTTTTTTGATAAATTAATCCAGCATTCATGGTAGTGGTGTGGATACAAAGTAGTTGGTTCTGAGGTTCCAGAACCCATATACATAATCAGTCAAAATTTTAGATTTTATTTACTTTATGTATATGTATTTATTTTATTAGTTATTTTATGTGTGTTTTGCCTGATGAGTACGTGAGTGCAATGCCTGCAGAGGCCAGAGGAGGGCACAAGATCTCCTAAAACGGAGTTTCAGATGAGTCAACCATGTGGGCGTTGGAAGCCATATCTGTGTCCTCTCAAAGAGCAACAAATGCACTGATTACCACTGAGGCATCTCTCCAGCTGTAATTAGTTGATTTCCCTCACCCTGAATATCTTTTATTTACTTTTAGACAATTTCATATATGTATACAGTGTACATTGATCATATTCACACTGAGCCCCCCTCCTTCTCCCAGCAGATACCCGCAACACCTCCTCCATGCCTACCACTATATCATCTCTCTTTATTTTTGCAAATTACTTGGGCCTAGTCAGTGCTGTCTGCTGAGACGCTGGCTGATTCCATTAGTTTGGTCGTGTGTAGGTAAACTTGAGTGAGCTCATGGTTATGATGGCCATCTCTGCCTGAAGACAGGACTTCACCCACTCCTCCCCATCCCTCTGACTCTTAGGTTCTTTCCACCTCCTCCTCTTCCCTGGGAAACACTCGGGGGTGTTGATACAGGTAAGCCCTCAATGGTCACCTAGTCTCAGGACTCTGGTCAGTTATATGTCTGCATCTAACTGATGCCCACTGCAGAGAGAAGCTTTCTGACCAAGGTGAGAGCTGCACTGATCTATGGGTGTAAACATAAATATTTAGAAGGCGGTTAACCAATATGTAGCAAAACAATAGTAGTACAGTAGATTACCTGCCAGGGCCCACAACTCCATGGTTTACACTACCAGGGATAGAATCCTTCCTGTGGATTCCTCAGATATCCAATCAGAAAGCAGGTGGTTACCTCCGAGACCTTCATACCACTGTCTTATCAATGGGCACAACCTGCTTGTCAAGTTCCAACTGTGGCATTTGGGACTCACTGTTGGGTAATAGTGTTGATGACTTGAATTCCCCACCAGCTTCCACGGCACGATGAAAGCTAGCCATCAGGGAGGAAGCTTTCTGGTCAGTTCCAGGTTGATTTCTCTGCATATTGCAACTCAAGTGTGTTGTTGTTTCTACAATAGTCTTGCCATCTATGGTTGGCAATCGAGGGCAATGCCAACAGTCTGTGTTGTTTCAGAAGCCTCTGGGGCTTCCCTGGTGAACAACTCATAGGGAGGAGTGCCATACTTGACACTGAGATTTTCACTTAATAACCTAAGGCTGCTTGGGGAAGCACCATCTACATGTACTCAAACTCCTTTTAAAATTACAGACATATATATTTTTAAATTTTTCTTTAAGGAATTATTTATTTTCTTTATATACATTAGTACTTTGCAGCTGTCTTCAGATCCACCAGAAGAAGACATCATATCTCATTGTATATGATTGTAAGCCACCATGTGGTTGTTGGGAATTGGACTCAGGATCTCTGGAAGAGCAGTCAGTGCTCTTAACCACTGAGCCATCTCTCCAGCTCTATTTTCTAATAATTTTTTGATGGGGTCTTAACTACATATTCTTGGCTGGCCTAAAACACTCTTTGTAGAACACGCTGTTATATTTTCACTCAAAGTACTGGGTTTCTGTAGCCGCCCGCGGCCACAAGTCAACTGGATTCACCTGAAAGGGGGGCTGGGAATGAAAGGGGAAGGAGGGCGAGAAGAGATGAGGCCAAGACAAAGTTCTCTGATCAAGGCCCAAAGCTTTAATGTTCAGCTCTCAATTTAAAGGGGAAGACCCAACCCACAACCCCTCCTGGTTTCAGATGGGTGGGATAATCCATAGTCCATTCCAGGTCACAGCCGGAGATGTCTCAAGGCAAGCCCAGGGGCAGTTCTGCTGTGTTCCGGGCAGCAAAGGTGGGTAACTCCACCTAGATCCTGTCACTTGACCTTGCTGTGGCAACCAAGGTCTCTCAGTCCTGCTCATGGGGGGGAGAGTACAGGTTTCCATAAAGGTTTTCTGCATACCTTTAGTTTTGGTTAACTTACTCCCCTTTCTCCTGTCCCCCCATTCCTATCCCAACTTAACCCTTTAATCCCCCAGTTCCCTCCCACTTTTATAGCCCACGTGTTCTACTAGGTCCTCATTCCTTCAGGCTTCTTCCCTCCCTCTCAGGACCCATTCAAGCTTCCTGACTACTACACTCACGCTAAATTAAACATAACAATGTGGACATTTGCCGCTCAGATCTACTGATGAGAGAGAATGTGCGGCATTGATCCTTTCTGAGCTTGCACAGCCTCACTTGTAGTAGTAGTTTTCAGTTCCACCCACTTTCCTGCAAATTTCATTTATTTATTTTATGAATGTGAGTACACTGTAGCTGTCTTCAGATCCACCAGAAAATGACATCAGATCCCATTACAAATGGTTGTGAGCCACCATGTGGTTGCTGGGAATTGAACTCATGACCTCTGAAAGAGCAGTCAGTGCTCTTAAGCACTGAGCCATCTCTTCAGCCCCAAATTTCTTCATTATTTCTTCTCCTTCTTCTTTTTCTCCTTTTCCTTCTTCTTTTTCTTCTCCTTCTTCTTCCAGGTAAATAAAATTCTATTGTGTGCAGTTACCACATTTTCATTAGTCATTAATCAGCTGAGGGGACATCTAGGGTGATTCCATTTTCTAGCTACTGTGAATGGAACATCAGTGAGCATGGATATGTAGGTCTCTCTGTAGGAGAACCTGGAGTCCTTTGGACAGACCCAGGGTCTCTGGATCACAGGATACCTCTACTTTCAGCTTTTTGAGACACTCCATGGTGATTTCTATAGTGGGTGTTCCAGTTCACTCCCACCAATAGTGGATCAGTGTTCACATGTCCCCACATCCTCGCCAGCATCTGTTGTCATTTCTTTTTTTTTGAAAATACTCATTCCGAGTGGGGTGAGATGGACTCTCAAGTAGTTTCAACTTGCACTTCGCTGATTACTAATCATGTTGAACACTTTTAAAAATGTCTAATAGTTTTTTTTGTGTGTTCCTTCTTTTGAGAAGTCTGTTTAGTGATTCCTGAGCTGGGTTACAGAACAAACACCATAGCATAACAACTCTCTATACCATTCATTTGTGTCTGCTAATTTTAGGTTTTTCTCATTTGATTTCACACTCCCCGTTCTTAATATATTTACTTATTCGTTCATGTATTCATTTATTCATAGCCAGGATCTTTCTATGTTGCCCAAGGTAGTTTTTGACTCCTGAACTTAAGTGATCCTTCAGCCTCAGCCTCTCAAATAGCAAGGGCTACAGATGCAGGCACCATACACGCTCCTATACTATTATATATGCCTAGTTCTACTAGGGTCTTCCTCAGCTTCCTCATTTCTCTTTACATTTACTTATTGTCTGTGTGTTTTACACTCAATATGGCCTTTAGCCATTTTTGTTTATTTGTTTGGAGACAGTCTCACAGAGCTCAGTCTATCCTAAAACTAACTATGCCCTGAGTCCTGATCCTTTCACCTCCCAAGTGTTAGGACTATAGGTATGGACCTTGGCTTTAATTTCTCTCCTTCTTCGTGTGTGTGTGTGTGTGTGTGTGTGTGTGTCTGAGCATGTGCATATGGAGGTAGTGTTGTATGTGTGTGTGCAGGTGTGCAGGCAAAGGACAACCTCAAGTGTTATTAGGGATACAGTCTATTTCTTTTAAGGTAGGTAGAGTCTCTTGCAGAGGTGTGGTGGCACAGGCCTTCTGCCCAGCACTCTGGAGGCAGAGGCAGGCAGGACTTGATGAGTCTGAAGCTAGCCTGGTGTACAAATCGAATTCAAATTGATTCCAGGACATCCAGGGCTGTTATACAGAGAAACCATGTCTTGAAAAACTTTGATGATGATGATGATGATGATGATGATGATGATGATGATGATGATGATGATGAAGGACAGGGTCTCTCATTGGCCTTGGGTTCACCTATTAGGCTAGATTGGCATCTATGCCTCTATAGTAGTGGATTTACAAGATCAGGTCACCACATTTTTACATGGGTTAGGGAGATGGAGCTCCAGTCCTTAAACTTGCAAGGCAAGCATTTTCCCAGGTGAGCAACGCCCCTCAGTACTTGATTTATTTACTTATTTATTCATTCATTTATTTTCGAGACTGCACTGGAACTTCCTCTATAATCCAAGTTGGCCTTGACCTCAGAGATCTGTCTGCTTCCTCCAGAGTGCTCAGCTTCCTCGATTTACTTTTTAAAGGCAGAGCTCAGCGTTTGGGAGACACTGGGGTCAAGCCCAGCCCAAAACAAAACCTTGGGAGCTGCGACTTAGAAACCTTAGAAATAAGGGACAGTTTGGGGATGAACTATTTACAAGAATCATCCAGCTCCAAATGAGAGCGACAGGATTCTTTTGAACGGTCGTTGATGCCTTGTCTGGATGCTCTTGGCTTTGGCTACTCTGTGGTTCTGCTTTGCCACAATTACAATTCGAGCTGTAGATAATACAAAGGTGAAGACAGCTGAGGAGGGTTTCTAGAAGGTGGCTATATGTTAGGCCAAAAGGGGTGAGAATTCTTGAACTAATCTCTGACTTGAGTCATCTATCATTAGGGTGACTCTGGGGGACCGCTGGTATGTGAGGATGGTGGCCGATGGTTCCTGGCGGGCATCACCAGCTTTGGCTTTGGCTGTGGACGGAGGAATCGCCCTGGGGTCTTCACTGCAGTGGCTCCCTATGAGTCGTGGATTCGGGAACATGTGATGGGTTCAGAACCTGGGCCTGCCTTTCCCAGCCAGCTCCAGAAGCCCCAGTCAGGACCCTGGGAGCCCAGAGAAGAAAACTGTACCTTTGCCCAACCAGGTGAAGGGCAAATGTACTGACCCTAAGCTGAGCTGGGCTGGGTGGATACGAACTGGGGTGGAGGCTGCAGGGTTAAGGATTTCTGCAGACCCCCTGACCCAGGCCTCTCATCTCTTAGAGTGCGGGAAGGCTCCGAGGCCGGGGACCTGGCCCTGGGAGGCCCGGGTGATGGTGCCAGGTTCCACACCCTGCTATGGAGCTCTGGTGTCTGATAACTGGGTCTTGGCACCCGCCAGCTGCTTTCTGGAGTGAGTGAGTGAGTGAGAATCCATATATCGGGCACTCTTGCCCTTTCCCGCATTAGCCTGAAAGACTGCCTCAGCCCTTCCTCTGGGCTAGGAGTTGTGCCTCAAGTTTGTAGTGTGACGTCTTGGGAAATACAGAACCCAACACAAAGACGGGGAGTCTGGTGAGGGCGGTTAGGGAGTTCGGTCCGGAGCGCGAGAACCAGAATAACGGAGTAAGGGCGGGATTCCAGCGTTGGACTAAGTATTCCAACCCGGAGATGCAGTCTAAGCCTGGGAAGCTAGATTTGCATCGTGTATGCGGAATGCGCACGCTCCTCAGCTTCCCCATCCAGCAGCCCCGCACCTCTGACAGCTCACCCCACGATTTCGAGACCTGGCGGGTGCTGCTGCCCTCCCGTCCGGAGGAGGAGAGGGTGGCGCGCCTCGTGGCGCACGAGAACGCTTCCGGGGACTTCGCTTCGGACCTGGCGCTGCTGCAGCTGAGGACGCGCGTGAACCTGACCGCGGCCCCGAGTGCCGTGTGTCTGCCCCACCGCGAACACTATTTTCTGCCCGGGAGCCGCTGCCGCCTAGCTCGCTGGGGACGCGGGGGTGCGCGAGGCCACGCGGGGCCACTCGGGGCCACGGACTGGGTGGGGTGGGCGGAGCGGGAACCACGCGGCCGAAGCGACTCCCCGCCGCTCTTTCTCTCAGAACTCGCACCAGGCTCCAGTGCGCAGCTGGAGGCGCAGCTGTTGAACAGCTGGTGGTGTCACTGCCTGTACGGCCGCCAGGGGGAGTCCGTGCCACCGCCAGGAGACCCGCCGCACTTGCTTTGCCCCGCCTATCAGGAGGAGGAAGAGGCGGGCCTATGCTGGGTGAGCGACAGGAACTCGCTGCGGAAATCCGGTCCTGACCTGAGCCAGCTGGAGGCGGGAGGATCTAGAGTGGGGAGGGGCGTTCTGGGCTCCGCGTGGTGCCAAAACTATTCTTTCTATTCTTCCTCCATCTCCCCCAGACAGGTTTCTCTGTGTATCCCCGACTGTCTTAGAACTTACTTTGTAGGGGCTGGAGAAATTGCTCAGTGGTTAAGAGCTCTGACTGCTCTTCCAATTCAATTCCCAGCACCCACATGGCAGCTCACAACCGTAACTCCAGTATCTGAGACCCTCACACAGGCATACATGCAGGCAAAACACCAATGCTCATAAAATAAAAATACGTAAAATTTTAAAATTAAAAAAAAAAAACTTACTCTGTTGATCAGCCGGGCCTCGTAGGAACTCAAAGATCCGCCTCAGTGTCCGCCTCAGTGTGGCACACTATGCCCAGATTATTCCTTCTTTTTAAAAATATGAGTGTTGTGATCCAAGCCCAGGTCCTTATGAACCAAGTGTTTTACCACCTGAGCCATCTCGCCGACCTGAGCTTGTCAATTTTAAGAGAGGGTTGAAACCAAGTGCATTGCATCTTTTTTGTTTTTTGGGGTTTGTTTGTTTGTTTGTTTGTTTTTTCTTGTTTGTTTTGTTTTTCCAGACAGGGTTTCTCCCTGGCTGTCCTGGAACTAACTGTAGACCAGGCTGGCCTCGAACTCAGAAATCCGCCTGCCTCTGCCTCCCAAGTGCTGGGATTAAAGGCGTGCGCCACCCAGCGTGCATTGCATCTTTAATCGCATCTTTCATCCTAGCACTCAGCAGGCAGAGGCAGGCCTCAGTTCGGTGACAGCTGGGGCTACACAGAGAAACCTCCTTTCAAAAACGAAAACGAACGGGGGGGGGGGTAGGAGGGGGAGAGGGTATTGGGGTTTGTCAAGTGAGGGCTGGAGTTTTACACAAATCAGTGTTGGAACTTGCCTTGAAGGATTCATGCAGGAAAGAAGAATCAGAATCCCAGGAAAGGCCAAAAAGCTGAGGACCTGTAGGCCTGCAGCCTGCACTCATGCTAGTAATAATACTGTTTTGCTGCAGAAAGATTCCGGTTGGAGCCTTCTGTGTCGTGAGGAGGGGACGTGGTTCCTGGCTGGACACAGAACCCTCTCAAATGGTTGTCTCCGACCCCGAGCCTTTTCCCCAATGCAGACTCATGGTCTATGGATCAGTCATGTGACTCAGGGAGCATACCTGGAGGACCAGCTAATCTGGGACTGGGGCCCTGAAGGGGAGGAGACTGAGAAACAGACTTGTCCCCCACACACTGAGCATGGTGGTGAGCAGGGGTCTGTGAGGCTTCAGGAGTTCCTGGTAATTTTTAGACCCTGGCAAGACTCAGTGGGCAGAGGTGGGACTCCCACTGACATGGCCACCTCCTCTCTCTAGCCTGTGGCCTAAGGCCAAAATCCACTCCAGGTGGTGTGTTGTGGCCCTGGCTGACGGAGGTGCATGTGACTGGTGATAGAGTCTGCACTGGGATTCTGGTGGCCCCGGGCTGGGTCCTAGCAGCCACTCACTGTATTCTCAGGTGGGTCTTTCATAGCAAGGTAGCAAGGTGAGAAAAATTGGGTGATAGATGAAGGATTCTTTCAGTAGTAGGATGCCATCATGTTTGGGCTCACATAGCTCAGGGAATATGCTGTGGGTGATTTTGTTGGGATGCTTTGGTTTGGTTAGATTTGAAAAGGCAGGAGAGGAATCACAGAGCGGTGGTGGGTGGTTCTAAAGACCATTTCTGCCCTGTTCTTCTGCTGGGAAGGACTTCACCAGCTATGGGAGAAATAAACAGGATGCCAGTTCCACTACTGGTTCCTTTTCTCACAGGCTGGGCTCTACAACAGTGCCTTACATTGAAGTCTATCTGGGCCGGGCAGGGGTCAGCTCCCTCCCACAGGGCCACCAGGTGTCTCGATCTGTCGTCAGCATCCGTCTGCCCAGGCACTTAGGACTTAGACCCCCCCTGGCCCTACTGGAGCTGAACTCTCGGGTGGAGCCCTCCCCATCAGCTCTTCCCATCTGCCTACACCCAGGGGGTATTCCCCCAGGGGCCAGCTGCTGGGTTCTGGGCTGGAAGGACCCACAGGACAGAGGTGAGAGCCCTTGGGTCATGGGAATAAGGAATAACCTCAAGCCAGAACCCTTTACAGCTCTCTCTCCTCTCTAGTTCCTGTAGCTGCTGCTGTCTCCGTCTTGACACCACGGCTCTGTCACTGCCTCTATCAGGGCATTCTGACTCCTGGAACCTTCTGTGTCCTCTATACAGAGGGGCAGGAGGATAGATGTGAGGTACAGGGGGCTAAGGATCTTGGACCAGGGAGGAGAAAGGTAGTTCTGGGCAACTAGACCCTATTTCGAATAGAATTGGAATTTCTTGGCACTGAGTTCCAGATAGGAACAAGTATTATTTCTGAGCTAGACCTTAGAGAGACCAGGAACCAGGATTCCTAAGGGAGAGGTATACAGTGCTTTGTGACCTTGGGGAAATTAAGAGACCCAGATGGAGGGATAACAGACTTATTTGGCCTTGGCTCCAACTCTGCAGGTGACCTCAGCACCTCCCCTCCTGTGCCAGACTGAGGGAGGTCCTTGGGTTCTCGTGGGCATGGCTGTTCGAGGTAGCCGGGAGCTGTTTGCAGCCATTGGCCCTGAAGCAGCCTGGATATCACAAACAGTGGGAGAAGCCCATTTTCTTCACCTCAGTGGCTCCTCCTACTGGTCTCCCGAAAGCAATGACCCCTGCCCCCAAGACTTGGCAGGGTCTGCAAGCTCCCCTAAGGTTGCTGCTCTGTTTCTGCTCCTCCTACTGGCTCTGCTGATCCCTCGCTGAGGGGCCTGGCTCTCCTTCACACCACCCGTCAGAACTGGAATGTGGCCCAACCAGCCAGCTCTCAGGCCTGGAGACGGCTTCTTCCACCTCTACTGCATCAGTTTTCAGATAATTGGACCTCAGTGCTGGCTACTTTGAATCTAAGAATCCTTGGGGGTGGAGGAGGAACAGACAATAAAAAATGTAAATACAGACACGTGGCTTTGTGGCATCTCTTAGGCTACAGAGGTGCTGAACACCTCAGAGCTACGGGAAAGCCCCAAGGATAGGGCTCTACCCTATTGGTGAGTCAGGCCTTGGGATCCCAGGAAATGTGTCCCCTATAACGTGGCAGCTGTTCCCTCATTCCTGCCTCTGGGCGGGGGAGGTTAGGCGGACAGCTGGTTGTGTGTCACCTCTCCATTGGAATTAGTGTCCCCAGCACCTGCAGCATAACTCAGCCCTGGCTCTGTATGTGCTAGACTAGCAAGCCTTGGGATGTGAAAGCTAGCCCCAAATAAATAATACCCCAATGTATAATATACACACACAAACACAAGACCCTCTGCATCCTTTAAGACTCCCTCCTGCAAGTCCACTAACCAGTCCCACCCCCCACCCCCCCAATCTGGGCCACCTACATGCAAATCCCACCTCTGCATCTTCCACTCAGTTGAGTTAACTCCAGCTAATTCAATCCATGTTGCTCGATATCTGGCAAAGCAGGACAATGGAGCCTGAAATAATGAGTTCACCAACCCCTCCTTGTCACAGCTAAATGCTCCTTGGCTAGGGATCAAGCGACAGTCAGAGGAGAAATGAGGTTTGAGCACAAGACAGCAAATACAGAGCTGAAACACGTGGAAGTCTTGGTGGGTAAACAAGAGGGTTTACCTGTAGAGTTGGGGTGGAGGTGGGGGTGGTCACAGTCTGTTATACAGGCAGAGGACAGGGCAGGGAGACCTAGCGTGAACTGGAAGGTGGCTCTGGAGACTGAGAAGGGTGGATGCTGCTGAAGGCTTTTCCTCCATTGTTAGGGTAGCACAGTGAATATTCTCCAGGCCCTCAAGGCAGTGCACACATGCACCTGCCCTCTGTATCCCACACGGAGCCTGCCTCCTCCTTTCCCTAAACACACCACACGTGACTCCCAAAGCCTTGCCCCTCCCTCCTAAGTCAACCTCTCCCATTCACGCCCTCCAGGAATTCTCTGACAAAGGGCTGGGCTGGAATCCAGATGCCTAGGCTTCTAGAAGATAGTAAAGGAAGTAAGGGTCCATTTTTCCTCAAGCTTACGCCTAACCCATACCCGTACCCGCTGACTGCAGTCACACAGGCTGCCTTTCCGTGAACTCCTTCTGTGGTCCTGTTACTTGTGTGTACATACACATGCATGCACCCACACAAGCAAATTCTGAGGCTGCTGCTCTCCACTCTGTCTTGAGGCAGGGTCTCACTGATCCTGGACTCCCTGGATCCTGTTTCACCTAGACTGGCTGGCCAGCAAAGCCCCAGGGTCCGCTGTCTCCCACCCAGGACTGTCCTGGGGTTGCAACTGTGAGCCATCACACGCACTTTTTACATAAAGCTAAGGATCTGAACCTGGGTTTTTATGCTTGCCCGGCAGTTGCTTTACTCCTGAGCCCTTGCCAGCCCTTTCCCTGAACGTCTACCCTACCTACTTTACAGCACCCCAGCTTTGTCTTTTTTTTTTTTTTTTTTTTTTTAAGTGAAGGGTTTCTCTATGTAGCCTTGGCTATGCTAGAACTTTCTATGTAGACCAGGCTGGCCTCAAACTCATAGAAGCAGCTCTGCCTTAGTAGGAAAAAGGATGGCTGGCTTTAAGGCATGTGTGATCACACCTGGCCCAACTCCGACAGCTTTGTTATCATCTTTCCATGCCCTCTAAGGATTTGGCTCCCAGTGTTCTTCTTCCACGACCCCTGCAGCTACGGTGCAGTTGGGAGTCCCACTAATTGTGTCTATCACAGCTCCTAATTTGAAATGATTCAATAATTGCCTTTTGTTATTTGATTCAAGTCTGACATCCCTACTTCATCATCATCTCAAGGAGGTCATGATGGTACAGTCCGCCACTTGTGCCCAGCTCCACAAGGCTGTACTTAGCAAATACTTACTGGATGATCGTCAACAGCCGGATGATCAACACCTGCAGGAAGGTGTTTTTACAGAGGGCCTGCCAGGAATGGCCTTGGCCTGGGGCATTCATTCCCCCATGCCCTAGTCTTAGATACCTGGCCTGAGGAGGGAAGGGAAAGGGTGAGCAGGGGCTGCGGCCCTTCATTAATGAAGTCTAGACCAGGCCAGGTGGGGGGGGGTTGGGGGGTTGGGGGGATAGGGAGTGGAGAGAGGAGGGAGGAGAACAGGGCTGAGGAGAAGGAGGGGTGATAACTGAGAGACTAGGAAGACTTGGGATAGTTGGCTGGCTCTTAGGGTTTCTAGTCCTGCCTTGAGCTGCTCTCTGACCGGCCAGGATCACTTCTTCTTTGCCAAAAGCACCCCCATTGCGAGAGGATCCAGGAAAGGATCATAGAGGTCAGAAGCAGGAGAAAAAAAAAGGCCTCCTTTCAGAGAAGGAGGGCGTGGCTAAGGGAGGAGCCTACAGGTAGTTGGTTCCTGCCGAAGTGCCTGGAGAGGTCTCTGTGTTGACCAGGTTGTAAGGCAGAACAGGTCCACACTGGTCACTGCAGAGACTAAAGGCGTGTCCCGTCTTCCCCGTGGCCATTTCCTGCCGAGAAGCCTGCTTCACCTTCCCAGCCTAGATCCTGGGATTCCTCACTTCTGAGCCCACACCTAGATCCTGCCTCCAAAACCAGCCTTCTAGTTCTTCCCTTTCTACCTAGAGTCTCCTTCAGGGGACCTTTGTCCTGGGCCATGGCCCTAAGGGTGGGCCTGGGACCCGGGCAGCTGGAAGCTGTGACCATTCTGCTCCTTATTGGATTGCTCCAGTCAAGAGTCGGTAAGTATGAATCAGCGGAGAGGGAGGGCTGGAGAAAGCTCTGGGGAGAGCAGGCAGACCCCCGTGTAGAGCACAGCTTCATCCTGAGTTCATGAATCTCGGTGTTCCTAATGTGTACCGATCTTCTCCTGTTAGTCCCCGAAACAAGTAGTTGCCCTCTGGGAAGGCGATTGGTGTGAAGGGGTCTAGGGACTCAGGTCATGCCTCCCTGCCAACTCTCTCTCCTTCTTTCCCTCCAGGAGCTGACAGGACTGAAGGTGAGGCTTTCTGCGGGCATTGGGGAAGTGAGGGCACTGCGGTTCCGAGTCCCCTGGTGGGTTGTGAGCACTTGTCGCCCAGCTGAGCTTGCTCACCTATCCACACTAAGTGTTCCAACAGCTCTGAGTGTGTGGGAATCTTGGCTCTTGTTTTATGAGGAAACTGAGGTGAAGAGAAGCAGTGAGTTATCCAAGGGCATAATCGAAGCCTGACTCTCAGTGTGGGTAGGTGAGGTGGTTCTGAGGGAAACTACACGGAGCAGCTCCAGTGGAGACCGGTTTTCAGTCTGAGCATAACTATTTAGTAACTATTTAGTGGCGTTGTCTTCTTATGTTTCTAAGCCCCTGTTTCTTTGCCTTGAAAAGCTGTCAGTTCTGTCCTTCTAGGGCTGTAAGGAGGTCTGGGAGATTGGACAGTGAAAGCCCCTTGGGGCCTAGAGGAGCCTCAGCTGCACTCTGAGTAGTAGCCATTGTCATGATTATGAAGAAATGAAGGAAGAGTCTAGCTTGGTATTTTCTCTGCCAACTGCTAGCTTGCGGGGCGGGGGGGAGGGGGAGTAGCGGGGGGGGGGGGGGGACATGGACAGGTCCCCAACCTGAGGAATCCAACTTTGTTTTGATATTCAACCACATCCATAGTTCTTGTATGCCCAGCAAATGCGGGGATAAGGTGGAAACAGGTGTGTCTCTAGGTAACTGCTCAGGTTGGTGCAGTTGGAACAGTCATAAGCATGAGAACAGGTGTCAGCCGGGACACTGTGAAGAGGGCCCTGGAAGCTGAGAGGGACACCTGTGACTTAACCGGCTTGATCAGAACAGGCTGGGGGTGGGGGAACTGTGCCTGGATGGCTCTCTGGCCTAGTGAAGAAGGGCTGAAAAGGCATTCAGAGTAGAGTGGCTGGTCTTCACAGAGGTGAGGAGTGGATGGCCCAGTGTGTGTGACAGGAAGTGTGCTGTGTGACAGTCAGAGGATAGTGCCATATATATTATCTGGAATGTTTGGGTTTTTTTAATTCTTCAAAATTGAGTATTTTGCCTGTATAAATGCCTGTGTATCACATGAATGCCTGATGCCTTTGGAGGTGAGAAGAAGGTATCAGATCTACTGGAACTAGAGTTAGGGGCAGTTGTGAGCTGTCATGTAGTTGGTGGGAACCACATGCAGGCCTTCGCAAGAGGCCTTACCTCTCCTACCCCTGTGATGTATGTTAAGGTCAGCATGGAGCCGTGGAAGAGGTTAGAAGACTGATTTGGCCAGGTTGGAAAGGGATAGACTGGACAGGCGAGAAGGCTTACAAGGGGCTGACATGACACTGGAATACACAGCACAGGCACTGAACTCACAGCCGCCTGAGCCAAGGGCGGGGGAAGGGAGCTGAGTGCTGAGTATGAATGCACTTCCCAGGCTCTGAACCAAGTCTCAGGGTGGCAGGGCTAAGGACGGCTGTGGGGATCACAGAAAGGCCTGACCTCACCTTCCCCTTTTCTCCCGGGCAGCCTCCTGTGGTGCAGTCATCCAGCCACGCATCACAGGTGGTGGCAGTGCAAAGCCTGGTCAGTGGCCCTGGCAGGTCAGCATCACCTACAATGGCGTCCATGTTTGTGGAGGGTCTCTCGTGTCAAATCAATGGGTGGTGTCAGCTGCTCACTGCTTCCCCAGGTACCAACTCGGTGGAGGGGCAGAGTGAGGGTCAAAAGTGGGCTGGAAACAGGGGTTGGATGACACCGGCCTGAAATCTCAGTACTTGGGAGGTGAAGGCAGGACCAGAAGTTCAAGGTCATCCATAGCTACTACATAGTAAATTTAAGGCCAGCTTGGAACACATTAGACTCCAGAAACAAGTATGTCATACAGGTATGTAGTCCAGATCATAGGTTGGACTAGTTCCTGGTGTGGGCTTAGGAGGATCAGTATTCTTAGGCCACACAAAGAAGTCATGCTTTTAATCCTAGCACTAGGTAGGCAAAGGCAGGTTGATCTCGTTGATCTCTATGAGTTCAAGGCCAGCCTGGTTGGTATAGAGTTCCAGGCCAGCTCAAGATACATAGTGAGATTCTGTTTCAAAAAGAAAAGAAGAAACCAATCAGAGGTAAAAGTGAAGGGTAAGGTGCATGGGGTAAAACTAGGCCCTTGAGTGCTGCTTGGATCAAAATCTGAGGGAGGACACGTGAGGAAGAGGAGTCAGGGGACAGAAGAGGTCCCTCAGCTCTTACCCTTTGCCTCTCTGCCTGCAGAGAACACAGCAGGCAAGAGTATGAGGTAAAGCTGGGGGCCCACCAGCTAGACTCCTACAGCAATGACACTGTGGTCCACACAGTGGCTCAGATCATCTCCCACTCAAGCTACCGAGAAGAGGGCTCCGAGGGTGACATCGCACTCATCCGCCTCAGCAGCCCTGTCACCTTCTCCCGCTACATCAGACCCATCTGCCTCCCTGCAGCCAATGCCTCCTTTCCCAATGGCCTTCTCTGTACTGTCACAGGATGGGGTCATGTGGCTCCTTCAGGTGAGGTGGGGCACTGGGTGCCAAAGGTCAAGGAAGGGAGGCTGACTGAGATTGTGGATCATGAGTAACCACATTTTGTCCCCACAGTGAGTCTCCAGACCCCCAGGCCTCTGCAGCAGCTCGAGGTACCACTCATCAGCCGTGAAACCTGTAGCTGCCTGTACAACATTAATGCGGTGCCTGAAGAACCCCACACTATCCAGCAGGACATGCTGTGTGCTGGCTATGTGAAGGGGGGCAAGGATGCTTGCCAGGTAACAGAGGAGACAAGTATAACCTGAGTGGTGGAGGGCTGAATGTGTCTGACATGGATGACTATTGGCCAGAGGTCTGTCCTGACAGAGCTTTTTTTTTTTTTTTTTTCCTTAGGGTGACTCTGGAGGCCCACTCTCTTGTCCCATGGAGGGCCTCTGGTATTTGGCTGGCATTGTGAGTTGGGGTGATGCCTGTGGTGCCCCCAACAGGCCTGGAGTATATACTCTGACATCTACCTATGCTTCCTGGATCCACCACCATGTGGCAGAACTCCAACCTCGTGTTGTCCCCCAGACTCAGGAGTCCCAGCCGGATGGCCACCTCTGCAACCACCATCCTGTCTTCAACTCAGCTGCAGCCCAGGAATTGTTAAGGCCCATACTTTTCCTGCCACTGGGTCTGACCCTGAGCCTCTTCTGCCTTTGGCTTGAACATTAAGCTACTTAACCCTCAAAGTTGACCATGCTTCCAGGACCACAGCGCGCCCAAAGACTGTTTGGGAGGGCAGCACGCAGACTTGATCTTTGAGCCCACTCTTCTGCATTTGCTCTTTGGAATTATAATCTAGGGCGGAGAAGTTTACAGCCTGTGGAATGGGCCAGGAATTCTAGCCACCCTTCTAATATCTGCAGCTTATTGGTTAGGCTCCTATGGAGCTCCCAGAAGCCTCAGCTAGGAACAGGAACCCTCACTTCAACCTGTATCTAGCACTCAGGGCCGCTGCCTAGCTGACTGCTGCAGAAGGCTGGCTTCAGGGCCCTGCCCACCCTGCCCTATGAGCCCTTCACTTCGTCCTCTTCCTGCCTCCTGGACTTTGCCTGTCTTTCTGACAGGAAAGACAGCAGCCTTAATCTCCTGGACTCCGGAGGACTGAGCCCCCACCGGAGCTGGCTGGGGCTTGGATCAGGGTGAGGAGTAAAAGGGGCAAGGATAAATGTTTTTAACACAGCTGGCTGTATGTGAGATGAAATGAAGAATATCACCCTTTGGCACGGCACCTCTGCATACCTCCAAAGTCCAGTGCACCAGCAGAATTTACTTTATTAATAAATGACACAAAACAGGTCTGTACACATATTTACAGGTTAGAGGCCGGGGAAACACAGATCCAAAGCAGGGCGCAGGCCACTCACTTCTTGGAAAGCTTGACTTGTTTGTGCTTCGGAGGTGCCCACTTGAGGCAGACAGAGTCCACTGTGGGAGAGAAGAGGCATGAGAGGTAAGCAGGGCCTCTGGGCCAAGTCTGCTTCCACCTGGCTGCTCCTCTGGGGCCAGGCCAGGTTTCACCTTCACCAGACAAGAACAAAAGGGAGCCTTGGACTTCGGGGGAGGGGATCCCAGGAATGAGTAACCACCTCTAGGCTGCCATCCTAGAAACTGGTTCAACTGGTTTGGGATCTTGTAACAGCCAAAAAAAGAGGCCTTGGTTCTTATCCCACCCTGCCAAAACACACATGTGCTCTTGCACATGCCACCTATCCCCTACACACAGTGCACACACACACCGCACACAGCAGCATTCCACACACCTGTGATAGGTGGTTTCTTATACTGGGCGCTTTTGAGGTGTTCCTCTACCAGCTTAGGTGTGACACAGATCACATGCTGGCCCTTCCAGTACTTGACCATGTTGAGGGACTGCAGAGTACTGATGATGTCATTCTGCGTGATGCTGGTCATCTGGCTGTAGAGAAGGATGCCAGCCCATGGAATCAGCAAAAGGATGAGGGACAAGATTCATGACCAATCTTAGGAGACCCCCTTCCTGTAGGGTTCCAAGAGATTCTTCACAAGGTCCCTTAATGGGACAGTGTATTCTAGACCTGGCTAGAGACCGTGGCTCTTACCTAAGATCTTTGATAGACAACGTGCCCCGGAAGTCTCGCAGGATCTCCAGCAAGACCCATGACCAGTAGCTTCTGTAGCTGAGTTTGCCCAAGTCACTCAGTGGCTTCTCTGGGGAGCCTACAGTACTCTCAAGCTTAGAGAGCTCATAACCTGGCAGTGGCAGAAAGAATCTTAGGATCCAGCCTCTCCCCACCGCAGCCCTCAGCATCCCCAACTATAGTACCCACATCCTAGGCTGCAGCGGCTACTCACTGAAGGCGATGAGAAACTTCCCATAACCACGCCGCTGGTAGGGAGGCAGGGTCAGGATGCAGGCCACGTTGTTTCCATCTGGGGATTCCTTCTCCTGTAGAGTATGGGGTATTCAGGTCCTCTGGAAGTGCTAGCCCCCATTCTAGTTAATAACACCCTCTTCCCAGGCTCTCCAGTCTAGTACCTTAGAAAAGTAGCCGACAATGTGAGCCCCCTGCCTATCTACTTCTGTCAAAATGTAAAAGACAAAGGGCTCCACATCAAAATACAAGGTCTTGTGGTCCAGGAAAAGCTTGGCCAGCAGGCACAGGTTCTGACAATATATCTAGGGATAGAAGGTAGAGACAGGGTAAGCAAACACATACAGGGACCAGTTGGCAACCTCTCTGCAGCTCTCTAAGCAACAGGTTGCACAGAGGAGCCAGAGACAGGCAAAGGAAGTAGACCCCTCCTCAGAACATAGGATTCCAAGCAGAAGGGAGTCGTCTCGTCAGTGAGGTGGACTGGAGGCTCAGAGTGAAGTCTGTTGCACTAACAGGAACAGGAGAGCTGAACTGACCATGGCTTCCCTTTTAATGATTTGTTTAGGAGGGGTCTCACTGTGCAAACCAGCTTTTCTTTCTTCCATCCATCCATCCATCCATCCATCCATCCATCCAGGGTTTCACTGTGTAGACCCGGCTGGCTTGGAATCTATTTTGCAGATCAGACTGGCCTCAAACACAAAGTGTCTGCCTGCCTTTTCCTCCTGAGTTTGAGGATTAAAGGTCATTATGCCTAACTATCTGACATTTTTAAAAATATTAAATTTTGTTAGTGGGGAAGAGACACAAACATCATGGCATGCATGTGAAAGCCAACTTCTGGGTGTTGGTTCTCTCCTTCCATTTTGGGTTCCAGGATAAACTCGGGCCGCCAGGCTCACATAAGGAGCACTTTTACCTGCTGATCCATCCAGCCACTTTTCAGGGCCGAATAAAGGGTAGGGTTTTCCATGCATCAATCTTTACAGACATTATCTTGTGTTTCAGAGCAGAAAACTGAGGCTCGGAAGGGAAAATGGCTTAGATCCCAAGGCTGGTAAATGCCAGGGCACAAACTCAGCTGGGCCCGGCTCTGGCTCATTCACAGGTGAGCCAGAAGCAGTCAGTACAAAGCTGCTAAGCAGAAGCTGGCAGCTGACAAGTGGAGAGGCCTGAGCCGCCTGTGCAGCTAGACACATTTGCTGGCCTCATCTAACACAGACACAGAGGCCTGCCAGGGCCAGCACTAGGAGAGACAACAGCACCTTGCATATGGGTTTCTAGTACAGATTTAAAGGGTTTGGGGGGGTGGTTGTTTGCTCTTTTTCACTTTTTATTTTTGAGAAAGGGTCTTACTATCACCTAGAATTGTAGACTAGACAGACTGACTTTGAACTCTGAGACC
Source organism: Arvicanthis niloticus (assembly GCF_011762505.2). Lineage (NCBI taxonomy): Eukaryota > Metazoa > Chordata > Mammalia > Rodentia > Muridae > Arvicanthis > Arvicanthis niloticus. The sequence goes on along the minus strand of NC_047658.1, from coordinate 95,032,576 downwards.
CACCTACCTATCCCAGGTGTTGGGATTAAAGGCGTGGGCTACCACACCCAACTCTTCTCATTTACGGTTTAGACAATCTATAGCCTAGGTTGGCCTCAAATTTGTGGCAGTTCCCCTTCCTCAGCCTCCTGGGATTAGAGGCCTGAGTCACCACACAGAGGATGCCTGTTTTTTGATGCCTCCTCACTTCAGCTCTCTTGTCCAGTCTAAGACTGTGTGAGCCCAGCACTGCTGGTCTGATGTGACTTAGGAGGCTGGCTCAAGGACTGTGATGTTAAGGCTTCAAAGTTGACAGAAGGTGGAGCTGGTAAACACCTCCAGTTTCGAGTGGGAGCCCCTTTTATCATCCTAACAGTTCATGCTAAAGGAAGCCAGAGTAGCTGGCAAGTTCCAGGGATTCCCCTAGCACAGGGCCACCTGAGCTCCAAAGGTCACCAGAGACAACAAAGGCCGTGTTTACTAACAGCCTACTAGACACTAGGCACGTGCTACATACCTGACATTTGTGGTCTCATTTGTGCAAACAGATGAGGTAAATAATTATGACTCGTCTTATGGATGCGGAAACAGGAACAAAACAAGGTTAGGTAACTTGTCTGAGGCCAGCCAGGAAGTGACATGGTGCTCTGAGAAACCTGTCCTCTTCTTGTACTACATAGCCCTTCAGGGGAGGCTCAAATATTTGCTAAAACTCTCTCAGACTCAGCAGGCAGGGGGACAGCAGGCCTCAAAGCCTATGTGTACTCCCAGTAGGGCCATTCCTGTGAAAAGCAGGAATGCAGATAGCAGCTTCAGAGCAGACTAAGAAATTTCTATACTTCCAGGCAAATATCTTTGGGTCACACAGAAAGAGGAAGCTGTTTAAAGAGCACCCTCAGGCAAGATAGTCTGTCTCTAGGCTCCAGAACTACTCAAACAGAACCACCCTTGTCAAAAAGAGACCCCAGAAAGAGTCAGGAGCCCTGTCCTGAGGTGGTACAGCCCATGGCTGTGTTCACTATGTACCAACACAGGCCAAGCACCAAGGGCCATGAGACCTCACTTGGAACTGAACTTGAGATACAGATCCTCACTGAGGGCTGGCCTCTGCCTGGCAGAGGTGATAATAACTACAAGTTATTATCAATAATATCAATAATAACTAGCCTCAGAAGACGGCTAGAGTTTCCCACGAGCCCTGGGCTACCAGCTCACCTTATGGTCTTTGCCGTCCACTTCATACACGGAGATGTTGCTCTTCCGATAGATCTCCTTCCCTGGGGGCTGCCGCCACTGACACTGGCCCTGGGGATCCAAGGAGGGACACATGTCAGATCTTTGGATCTCTGCCAGGTGGTTTTCACTCACAATATGGCCAATTCTGCCTCTTAGCTTTGCCATCTACAGGCCCTGTGTTCAACACCTTAAATCCAGTAACCCTGGTTTTCTCATCAGTAGAATAGGATCCATTTCCTAATGGGCACAAAGAAGCTGATAACTTGCTCAAGCTTCTTCCTAACCCTCACATTCATTCATCCACGTCAGGTCCAGCTTTGGGAGCCATCCTGCTATGCTAGTGAAAAGCGCCCCCTCCTGGCAGCTGCAGTAAAGCACTTCTTTCTACAGGCTGGCATCACTGCTCAGGAGTTATCTGTTGCTTCTTTTTGTACTGAGGAACCCAACACCAGTCCTTAGTAAAGGAAAGGAACTTGAATAATTTGGTCCCCATTCTGTAGAAGAAACTCCTGACTGCTAAGTCATCCTTTCTTTTAAAAAGTTTATTTTTTAGCTGGGCATAGTGGGACTCCCAGTATTCCAGAGACAGAGGCAGGCAGGTGGATCTCTGTGAGTTTAAGGCCAGTCTACAAACAAACAAACAAAAAAATATTTTTATTCTTAACAATGTGTGTGTGTGTGTATGTATGTGTGTGTGTGTGTGTGTATGTATGTATGTATGTATGTTGGTATGTTAGTATACTCATGTATATAAATACAAGTTCCAGCAGAGGCCAGAGGAGGGCTTTAGACCTCCTGGAGCTTGAGTTACAGGTGCCTGAGGATGCTGGGAACTGAACTTGGGTCCTTTGGAAGAGCATTCAATGCTCTTAACCCCTGAGCCTTCTCTCCAAAGTCCTTCGACTATGTAACTGAGGATGACCCTGAACTTCTGATCTTCCTGTCCATCTGCTAGGCACTAGGATTATAGAAACCACCACCACACCCAGAAGAATCTAGGGCTCTAGTAGTTCCTTGGGTGATTTTCATCCCTGTTGCCCCGAGTGAGTGACCCAGCCTCACCAGGTGGAAGCGGTAGCTCTTCTCAAACTTCATGTATTTGAGGCAGTACTCGCAGAGCCACAGCTTGGGCTGCTTCCCATAGTCCTCTGGGAAAGGTGAGAAATACCAGGCGTCAATTTCGTAGTTCCCGATGTGGATCTTGTCCACATACTTCACCTTGGTGATCTGCAGAGAGAGGAGGGGGCAGGGCACAGCTCAGAACCCATGAGGAGCAAGAAGAAGGGCAGCGAGCACCCCATCTGGTCCCCAGACCTGCGTTGTCTTACCGCCTCGTGTTCCTTTTCCAAGGCTGCTGTGGTGGGGTCCATCTCTGCATAGGTCTGGGGTAAGAAGTACACAGAGATGAACACACATAGTTAGCCTGTTCCCTTCCCATCCTAGAACTCACCTCGCAATAATAGTAAAGAGAGTAAGCACAGTAACAAATAATAATGTCAACATCTCATCTGTTTTACTTGGTTGAGGCTGATTCCTCTGCTATCTGCCTACCTACCCACACATCCAGACACCTAAGTCTAGATCTTGAGCTAGAGAAGCAGGGCGTGAAATCGGGTTAAGAGCATCAGCTATAGTTGGGCAGAGGTGGTGCATGCCTTTAATCCCAGCACTCTGGAGCAGAGGAAGGCAGACCTCAGTGAGTTTGAGGCCAGCCTGGTCTACAGAGAGTTCCAGGACAATCAGGGCCACACAGAAAAACCCTGTCTTGAAAAACAAGCTTCCCACCTGACAAAAACCATCAGCTGTATACTGGGTCTTATGGGAGACTCAGATGAAATGACAGCTCTCCTTCTCCATGCTGGCCTGGGCCTGCTGCTGCCATGGGTCTCCCTCCGTAACAGCAGACTTCAGCAGCTTCTCAATATGCTCCTTGAAGTTTCCTGTCTTCTCACACGATGTCAGGCAGTAGACGAACAGAAAGGACCTCTAGGTTCCTCTTCCTCCTGGGCCCTCTCTTAAACATCACTGCCTATCACTGGCCCACTCACTCTTAAAACTTCTTTCCCATCCTGGTAGCTGACCTAACCAATGGCCAACAGAGGGGATGCCAACTCTCTTCTCTATGATTATCTCTGGAATCAGTTCCTGTGGAATTTTTTCTGACCCACTCCAAATAACCACTGCCACTTTAGGTCTGGACAACTGACTAGGGTTCGTTAAACTCCCTGCTCCACCTCAGGCCCCTCAAATCCATGGCTATCAAGACCTTTCTTCCAGCCCCCAACCTTCCACACATGTACTACTTTCTCCTTCTCATGCTGCACATGCTCGCCTTGCCTCGGCGCAGAGCACAGGCCAGGTGAGGCTACCTCAGAGCCCTGTCAACTACCACGTGTAATTATTTTGCTCTTTCCTGTCCTTCAAGACCCAACATCCTTCCCAAGCCTCCTCCAGGATGTCTGACTAGATCCACTCATGTTTTTAGCTAAGACAGAGTTTCTCTGTGTAGCCCTGGCTGTCCTGGGACTCACTCTAGACCAGGCTGGCCTCGAACTCAGAAATCCGCCTGCCTCTGCCTCCCAAGTGCTGGGATTAAAGGCGTGCGCCACCACTGCCCAGCGATTCACTCTTTTTTTTTTGTATTGAGTTGTTGTTAATGATATTCTTTTTGAGACAGGGTCTGAGTATGCATATCACACTGGTCTGGAATTTGCCTTGAACTCCAAGCTTACAGGACATTCTTACCTCAGCCTACCAAGCTTTCCTACGTCAGGTCCCCAGTGCTGTGATTACAGGTATGCACCATTATACCTGGCCTTGAAGAGAATTATTTCAATTTTACAGAGCAGTAAACATACAGAAAGGGATGAGGTCACTGGCCCGTGGGTACCTGCCAGCTGCTATTGTAACTACCAAGCACTCTATAGACATTATTATTTCATTTTGCCTTCATAATGAGGCTTTGAAACAAAAGAGTGCTCATTATTACCAAAATACAAAAGAGGAAACTGAGGCACAAAGAAGCTAAGTCTTGGGGCTGGAGAGATGGCTCAGCTGTTAAGAGCGCTGTCTGCTCTTCCAGAGGTCCTGAGTTCAATTCCCATCAACCACATGGCTCACGACCATCTGTAATGTAATCTGGTGCCCTCTTCTGGCATGCAGGTGTACATGCAGATAGAACACTTAAACATTAATGAGTAAATCCTTTAAAAAAAAAAAAAAAAAGCATCTTGCCCAGGTTCACAGAACTAGTATGACAGAGTAGCCCTGGGTTGGCCCAGTTCCAACAAAGACAAGAAACAAAGATTTTTCTCTTCAGGTGTCTCTATAAACTGCATTTCTCAATGTTCACAAAACGAAATTCTTTTCTGTGAATGCATTAAAGAAGTACAAAACCACTATTTTTCTTCAATGTTGTAATTTATTTAGAATTAAACATTAATTAGAACAGGGCATGGTGGTACACACCTGTATGCCAGCACTTCAGAGGTAGAGGCAGGGGAACCAGTTCAAGGTCATCTTTGACTATATACTAAGTTTGAGGCAATGTCTCAAAACAAAAATCTTCAATAACTATTGAAACTTACCGAGAGTTGAATCACTCATCCATCAATACTTAGCCCACCCTGGTCTATATGAATGATGACTGAGAGTCACTCTATTCTAGTCAGAGAACAGCATTTTAAACCTGTGCTGTCCAAAAGAATATTACTGTCCAAGCCATTAACTGCAAATGCTATTTAATCTCAAATTCATAACAATTAAAAAAAATTCTAGTCAAACTGGACATGTACAGACCAGTTCTGAAGAGCCACAGGTGGTTAAAGGAACTACGGTACTGACTAGCAACAGCCCACAGAACAGTACTGGAGAGTCTTTCTAGCTTAGGGGATTGAAAACAGTTCTTACTAAAACATACTGGCACTGCAGTCAGTTGAAACGTCTGTGTATACATACATGCATGGATTACAAGTCAAATGAAACTGCCTCAAAACAATACTTACCCTACAAACATTTTAAAGGGATGGAGAAACAGTTGAGAGGTTAGAAGTATTTGCTGCTTTTGTGAAAGATCTCAGCTCGGTTCCCAGCACCCACGGGCCCCATGGTGGCCACAGCCATTTTTAACTCCAATCTCAGGGAATCAAATACCCTCTTCTGAACTCTGTGAGCACTGGATACACAGGCAAACATGCAGGCAACACTCATACATGTAAATCTAAAAAGCTTTTACAAAATGTAAATGTTGTACATACCACACCAAAACAAATTTCCAGCCTGGCAACAGTGTTCAGAGAGAAAAAAATTGCTGCACTGTTTGCTAAGAGCTTGCAAGGAAGCGAACGACTCTGCGGCCGCGCCTCATGACTGCTGCAGCCTCTCAGCCTGGAAATCAGTGTAGGAGCATGAGTCTGCTCCCTTTTCCCAATCATTCCTTTCTCTCGTCTATCTCTTCTCTGAGCACATTTTCCTTACCTCTTCTGGACATTTTGGGATTCCTTACTCCTTTCTCTAAAACTTTACTCCCTGACAGTGGCCACCTCCGTGCCATTTTAAACAGCATGAGTCTTTCCCTAAACTTGACAGCCCACCTGCCTTGGGGTTTTTCTTTTAAACTCTAATAAATCTGTCAAGCTTCCAAAACAGAAAGAAGGAGAAAGGGAGGGAAGGAGGGGCAGAAGAAGAAAAGAAATGAAGGTTCAGAGTGGGAGAAACAGTTCCCAGGAACAGTCTGGCTTGAAGAGAGCTCAGGGCCATCCTGGGCTACAGTCTCAATGGACCAGATAGTCAGGCTTGTTGACTCCTGTAACCCTTGATTACACTTGGGAAGTAGGCACAGGAGGATGAGGGGTTCAAGACCAGCCTTGGCTATGCAGGAAGTTTGAGATTAGCCTGATTACATGAGACAGTCTCACAAAAACAAAAAGGGTTACTGTCATGGCTCGGTGGCTACTGGGGCTTGCCATGTAATCCTAGGGCCCTGAGCTTGATCCCTGGATCCTACACAGTTGCTTTATGGTCTCCACATTCTCAAACCATGGCACACATACCCCCTCCTCCCACATATCATGTATACACACATATAAGCACACAAACATACGCATATACTAAATATTCTGAAATATATAGATATATGCACATATACATACACATATTTTGTTTTGTTTTTTTAAAGAATCCTGATTTTGAATACCTTTGTAGGATGTATCAAAACCGTGGTTAGGGCCTGGTCCCTAGGACGATGTACTGCCTAACAAGATTTCTAAACCTACCTGTGCTCCCTTTGTAAACGAAGATGCTCAGCACACGGCTGCTCTGCAACAGCGGAGAGGAGGGGATGCTGTGGATTAACCCTGATACTCCTCTGGCTTACAAGACAAGGATGTCGGCATAACTCCTGCCCTCCTTGTAACCAGCTATTCACCTTTCCCATGTCAGCTTCTTTGAGCCTATTTCCTCATAACAATAAGAGGTCATTCTTCCTGTGGTGAGACACCGTCAGGGAGGACCCCATGAGATATTATAGTACTCAGCATGGTACTGGGTGACAAAGTAAATGAAGTAATTTTAGTTTCTTTTCCTTCCTTTTGGACTTCAAGTTTGAGTTCCAGTCCTAACAGTACCATTTCCTTGCTGTGAGAGAGCAACCCTGTCTTCTCTATAAGCTGAGAATTTTTTATATATGAAGAATAAACGAGAGAAATACCATGGCACACTACCAAATTTTACGTGCGAGTTGCTACGGTTGTTGTTCTGGGGACCTCCTGGGCCCTGGAAAGGGGAGGGGCCAGGACCTTCTGCACGTGGTTGATCTCATCATGCTTTCGCTTTTGGTTGCGAGTGATCTTGCGCTCCGGCTGCTCCGCAAGCTCACTCAGATACTTCTCAGAGTTCTTCTGCACGGCGTCCTTCACTGTCTTGGTCAGTGCGAGTCGGTTCTTGTCCACCCATTCGTCCAGTCGCCTGTTGACTGTTAAGACAAACTATGAGAGACTGACGTGCTACCTCCCTCCTCCCACCCAGGCCCACAGCCCCAAGGACTCACAGCCCACATAGTGCACATAGAATTCTTCTCGGCCCTCCTGGTCATTCACTCGAGACTGGATCACTTCTGCTGAATCTGTCAAGAAAAAATGGGGGGGGGGGTGTAGATCTGAGGGGTAATTTCCAGATCCATCTGTCCACAGCTGCCATTTACCCTTGAAGCTGAGCCAGGTTAGGACTTTTGGGGGTAGGGCTGGGGGGGGGGGGTGCTAGAGGACCAGAGATTTGAAAACTGAGAAAACCTGGTATTTAAGTGCTTAAGTCTAGCTCCAAAGTCAGTGCTCACTCACTCATTTGGGGGGCATGAGAGCTGGCTGGGCATTAAGACAGTTTAAGCTTATGTATGATTCTTCCTTCACATTTCCTAAATGACTATAACCCCATTATTTGACTTTCTGAACCTTAGTTCCTTCATCTCCTGGAAAGTAAGAATAGTGCCTACCTAAAAGGGTAAGGCTGGCTTTAGAGTCTTAGCACTGGGACAATGCATAGCAGAGCTGTCTAGAAACCAATGCTTGTCTGGCACTCTGTTATGTAGTGCTGACACAGAGAGCAGATACAGTCATGAGTCACAAGAGATCTTGCTTTCTACCGTTTTCCCACTGACAGAGAAAGGCAGATAATTTTAACAGTATGGCTGAGGTATGGGAAAGAAAATGTGCCAGAACATACAAGCAATTAGCTTTGCCTGAAGGGGTCAAGAATGGGATTACCACAGGAGATAAAGGTAAGAGCTAGCCAGAAAAACACCAGAAAGGTTACTAAAAGCAAGCGCAGGTGATAAAAGGAACATAAATGCATAGTCTTTAGAAGGCAGCACAAGGCCTGGTCTGGCAATAGCCCTTGCTACAAGTGTTAGAAACTGGAAAGGTTTCAGACATGAATGAAAGCTTAAGTTTAATTTTGTTTTTGAGACAAGGTTTCTCTATGTAGTCCTGGCTCTTCTGGAACTTGCTATGCAGATCAGGCTGGCCCCAAACTCACAGCCTTCCCAGCGCTGGGATTAAAGGTGTTTGCCACCATGACCAACATGTATTCTGTCTTTTAAATTATATGTATCTTATTAGGGAGTAGGGGATACTCTTATATGAATGCCCAAGTACAACCAATGAGAATCACTGTCTCCTTCTGCCATGAAGGTCCTGGGGAATAGAACTCAAATCATCAGACTTGGTGACAAATACCTTTACCTCCTGAGCCATCTCAGCTAGGAGTTTATTTTGAAGCCAGCAGCTTGAGGTTTATTTTGAAGAGGGAAAGAAAAGGAACGTAAGTAAAGGGGCAACGTGTTTTTATAAACTGGGTTGTCCTCTTTGCTGGCGATGAGGGGACAAGAGAAATGTAAAAACAGACAACAAAACACCAATGAAGGAACAGACATAGCAAAAAAGATGAAACCTGAAATCGGACAAGAATGAATGTTCATACGCTAACACTGTATTCACCTTACTGGTGGCTTTACAAGAGACAACAAGCTAACCTCCGACTCCTGCTTCCCATTACAAAGTGGGTTTCTCAGCTCCAGAAGTCCCGCATTCTTACCTGAGTCACCACCCTTTTCCCAAGACTCCCAACCCCCAAACTCCGCCCCATTCCTAGGCCCTGCCCATCCCTAAACCCCGCCTCTAGGCCCTGGACCCCGCCCTCACGCCAGGTGCTATCGGGCCGCCGGCACAGGTACGTTTCTCCGATCTCCACGGTGACTTCTGGTTCTCCACGAGCCGGAGTCGGCGGAGAGACTCGGCCCGGGGACCGGGCAGGTCCCTCGACTGCTGCATTTTCCCCCGGACCGGGCTCTCCCTCCCCTACAGTTCCTGAAGTTGTTGCAGCAACTGCGGCTGTTGCTCCCTGTGCCGCCATTGCAGTGCCGGAAGTGACTCCGAAGACCGGCCGGAGAGACGCTTTTAGTTCCGGATCATTGGGGGCGGGCATAGTCTGAGAGTTGGAGGCGGGGAGGCTGTGACGTGGCAAGGTTTTGTTTTATGTGTACTCGGTGGGGCTGTTGTTGCTAGAAATTAATCCAATCTGATTTCTTTTGAGACAAGGTTGAATTATAGTCTTAACTGACTTGGAACTCGCAATGTAGACCATACTGGCCTCGAGATCCACCTACCTCTACCTTTTGAGTCCTGGTATTTAAAGACGTGCACCGCCACGCCCGGCCTCAATCCGATTTTTGTGGAGTTGTTTGTGGTGACGTAGTCCAGGCTGCCTACATACTTGTTGATTTAGCCTCCCGCCTTAGGGTCCCAAATGCTGGGACTAAAGGCGAGCACCATCGTGTAATGCCCTCCCCATTTTTTGAGAAAGGCTCTCTTCAGTGGCTAGCCTGAAACTCGCTGAATTTGTGGCAGCTTTCTGGGATTGCAGTTATAGTCTATCATCGTATCAGGTTTAAGGGCTGCTTGGGGCGAAAACCCAGGGATTCATATTTGCTACCCACCCTATGTTTGCGTCTCTCGTTCAGGATAGGAGCAAAAACCAGTTGAGACAGGAAAAGAACAGGTGTGCCAAATAAACTACCTTCAAAATAAACTTTTTTTTCTCTTAAGAATTTCATGTAGCCCCTGTAGAACTCAAACCCGAGTGTGGCCAGGGAGAACCTTGAGCGGTCGTCCAACCTCCACCTTCCAAATGTTGAGGTTAGGATGTCACCACACCAGGTTCATGCACTGCTAGGGATTGTACCCGGAGCTTCATTAATGCTAGGCAAACACTACCACTGAACATCGCCAGCCAGCGAGGGATTGAGCAGGGATATGATGAAGAGCTAACTTGGCAGTGCCTGGAGAATCTTTAGAGACCCTTCTCTGAGTACAGTATACCAATTCTCTGAGACTCAGTACAGGTTAAACCATATATACAAGTCATAGACTTGTATAAGCTCTATAACAACATTCAAGGTAAACTTATTGGTAGATGAATTGGAGTGACACATGTCTAATTTGCTGTTTAACTTCACCTTTCTACTCTCCCTCCTCCCCACCAGTGATCAGGTAAGATGTGTTTTCCTTCATTATTGTGTTGGGACACCTAACACCTTTTGTAGCCTGCCCAGTGCATAATATAGGAACTGCATCATAGGCAAACTAGTCAATGAAAACAATAAACATTTTTACTGTAAGAACTTTTGCTTGGGTTTTGCAGACTTGAGACATGGTAGTGATTAGGAATCCCGGTGCACCCCTGAGACAATGGCCACCAATCTTTGATCACCTTATACAAGCTACCATCAAATTAACTTCCCAGCAAGAAACCTGGGAATAATTTAGGGATGATAATGCTTGGCAGCCAGTTTTTCATTAGCTGGCTTACTGGAATAAAGTTCTTTTTCTCACCCCCCATTGTTTCAACTGACTGGCTTCTGCCACACGGTTTGCATACCCAGCATGTCCTGGTAACTTTTACAATAACACATAACATAGTGTGACTCAGAGTAGAAACTGGGTAAACATCTTTCAGATATTCTCTGAAAGTTCTTTCATTCATAATTTGGTTATCAGTCTTCGTAACAGTTCTTTTTGTTTGCTTGTTTTTCGAGACAGGGTTTTTCTGTATAGCCCTGGCTGTCCTGGAACTCACTCTGTAGACCAGGCTGGCCTCGAACTCAGAAATCTGCCTGCCTCTGCCTCCCAAGTGCTGGGACTAAAGGCGTGCGCCACCACCGCCCAGTTCTTAAGAGAGAGGCAGCTTGAAGTTGGAACTCAGAAATTATGGCCCAAGCAATATCTGACCATTGTGTATCTATGTGAGATGGCATTGGGGATAGAATAAATCCTTCTGTGTGTGTGGCATGGGGGCGGGGATCAAATAGATGACTTGGCATGCATTGCTCTTGCAGAGGATCTCAGTTGTGTTTCCACACCAGGCAGTTCAGTGTTGCCTGTAACTCCAGTTCCAGGGGGTCCTAAACCCCTCTGGATTCCACAAGCACCTGCAGCAGTGATGCAAACCCACAGGTAGAGACACACATACAAAAACAAAGTAAGAGAAGGCACTAGGAAAAACTGGTTACTTTGCTGTTGGGCAGTAAAGAAAGCAGAGCAGGATACTACCAGGTGTCTGCATCCTAAGAATGAGAAGACAACCACAGGACACTCCCACTCCAGCCCTTTTCAGGATCATCCTTGCTTTTGCCTAGGCCTCTCCTACCTCACTTGACACTTCACCTGATGTCTTCAGTTACAGATGGTGTCCTTCTTAGCCTAGACATACTAAATACACACACCATGCTGCCCCATGCCAGCCATGATTGACATGTAAATCCCACCATTTTCCCTAGAACTGTGGGGGGGCTGCACTCAGACTCCTCCCCCCACCCACCCCCCCACTTACTATCATTGTGTGTGTGAGTATGTACTTTAGAAGACTAGAACATGAGACTCTTCCTTGTCAACTGCCTGTTGAGACACTGTTCTGCCAAGAAGCCCAGGTTGGCCTTGAACTCATGATACTTCTGTGTGAGGACCCCTAGTACTAGGACCATAAGTGTATTATATTTGATTCTACCTGGAAAGGCTACAAGTTTTCACTGTAGGAATGTAAATACTCTCCTATCCCCACATCCTGAAACAGGGATTGTCAAGTGAGGAAATTGGTTGCTATGGAGCTTCACGCTCTTATGTATACCTGAGGGACAATGTACTAGCTCTGGACTTCTCCCCTTTCCCTTCCTGCTTCTCCTACTCCCTTTTGGAAGCACATGTATGCACTCACAGGTGCACACACAATGAAACGGAGGGCATTATAGTACCTCAGGCCTTGGGCCCACTTTAACCAATTATTTGGACACAAATCCTTCCCAGGATCAGCTTCTATAGAACCCAACCTGAAGCATTCCTTTCCTATCTTAAAACCCATCCACAGAGCCCTGCCTCCAGGAAAAAGCCCATGCTCCAAGCACTGTGCTTTGGCTGCTCCCCACCTGTCTGGCAGATAGCAGGATTTTCAGTGTCTCGAGGCACTGCAGTTTCCCACCACCTTCTGTTTGACCCCCCAGATAGAGATACAATTTCCTGTTTCCCTCAATCCCACAGTTCTATCCATGAGAGGGAGGACATGGTATTGACCCACACCTGCCTCAAGAAGAGAAGTGACAGGGATCAGACAAGAAATCAAGAGATAGGTCTGTCTCAGCACTTATGAGGCAGAGGCAGGAGGGAGCATAACAAGTTCAAGGCAAGCCTGGTCTAGAAGTCAAGTTTCAAGCCAGCTAAGGCTATACAGAAAATTTGTCTCAAGAAAAGGCTGGGATATAGCTCACTTGAAGAATGCTTGTGTAGCATGCAAGAAACTGTGGGTTCCATCCTTAGCACAGCATAAAAATAGGTATGGCATTGGACATAATGATGGTCAGAATTTCAAGGTCATCCTTTTTTTTTTTTTTTTTGTTTTTTTGAGACAGGGTTTCTCTGTATAGCCCTGGCTGTCCTGGAACTCACTCTGTAGACCAGGCTGGCTGGAACTCAGAAATCTGCCTGCCTCTGCCTCCCAAGTGCTGGGATTAAAGGCGTGTGCCACCACCGCCTGGCTTCCAAGGTCATCCTTGACTGATAGTTAAGTGTGAAGCCAGCTTGGGCTACACAAGACCCCAACTCAAAGAATACATAAAACAAACAAACAAACAAACAGCAAACAAAAAGATCTGACTGTTCTCTCCAGTCCCACCAAACAAGCCCTTAGGTCCTAGACAGCGGGAGGGTTACTCTCAGCTGAAAGTTCATCTGAAGCTGTGTTCCACACGGTACGGCTTAAGTGCTTTCTGCCCAAGTCCCTGGTCTTCCTTAAGAAAACTTCTCTGTTATCTGTCCGAGGTACTCAGGTCTCTGCATAACCTCATACATGTCTTTTTGCAGCCACAGAGGGCAGGCAGTATTTTTAACCTCATCCGAGCTCAGGAATCAGGTGGCTTAAAGGCTGCCCAGTCAAGTGACCTTTACCTCTAAAACCCATGACTGCCAGGAAGGGATGAGTCGGGCCTGAAGCTAAGTCTTTTGGGGCCTCTAATATCGTCTAGGGCCCAGAAATATTTGTTCAGTGAGCAGAAGTTGCCAAAGTCACTCCCATTCTTGCCAAGTCAAATAGGCAAGAGCCTTGGAGTCACTTCTGCCATGGTGCCAGGACAGCCAGAGACTGGGTGTGGCCAGGTTAACTCCCAAGGCCTAGGGAACCCAAAAGGGGACAGAAACAAAAGCTCGCCTGCCCTCCCAACATTTGGGCCCCAAGAGGGCATTCAAAATGCAAAGTTTAATAAACAGCAGGTCAAATAAGGACTCCTCAAGAGTAAGCACAACAGAGCTGGTATTAGAGACCTCAGAGGCTCCTGCTTCCCCACCCCCAAGCAGTGAGCCTTGTTGAGGAGGGGTGGTGCCCAGCTCCATCTAAGTCCACCTGTCTGAGGCCCTAAGCTCCATGAGGCAGAAGTGTGGAGCAGAGTGGCCCCTGACAGGCCCAGTAGGTCTTACGAGGAGTGTGGCAGGCTAGCCAGCCAAAATCCACCATCAGATTCTGAAGCTTTCCTCCCGGCCATCAATGTGGCGGAGCCGTAGGTAGACATCTGTGCCAATGCCCTGCAGGGACTGCAGCTGCAGGGAGCCACCGAGATACTCTGCATAGGCCCTGGACGTGGGCAACCCGAAGCCAAAGCTGGGAGCAGTGGATAGGATAGGGGTGTCAGAGGCTTGAGTGTTCTGGTCTACCCCTTCTCCCCATATTGGGCAGGTGGGCCTTACCCATGCATAGGTCCTGACTGGCCACCACAGTGCATATCCAAGTGGCCAAAGAGGGGGCTGATTCGGGGGTCCTGGGTGCTGGCTTCAGCTGTGGTGAAGTGGTAGTCCATGACCCGATCCAGGTCCTTATGAGCGATTCCTCCACCCCGGTCCGAGATCCTGACAGGATGATGAGAATAGGGACTCCGTCAGGTCTAAGAGGTCTCGCTAGCCCCCTGGGCAGACAGTGCTGAGTCTGCTCCTGTGCTATCTAAAGGTGGAGTGTGGCTTTAACATCTTCTACACTCGCCTCTGCCTGAGCCACAGACTTGCTTCTACTTCCCATACAATTTGACATTTACTTTTACTCTCAGCAAACACCATCCCCCAAACTGCAGGTCCCTCAGCTGGCCCCAAGTCCATAATGCACGGCTCCTGGCAAGCTCGAAGTCCTACGGCAAGTTAGAGATAGTGCCCAGAATCTTCATCCAACCCAGCCTAATTCTATTTAAACACACCTGATGATGAGATCAATATCATTATTGGCGATGGTGATAACCACGTCTGGAACATTGTAGGGAGTGTCTAGGTGACTCTCCATTGTGGCTCTATTCAAGAGATAAAGACCAATAGGTGGTGGTGCTCTAGGTAGTCCCCCCCCACACCCACACCCACCAACTAACCAGCCCACCTCATGGCGTTCTTGAGCAGCTCAGGCAGGATATAGTCCAGCGGCATGGGAATGAAGGGGAAACGGGCAGCCACGTGTCCATTGATGCGGACTCGAGGGGCATTGCCATACTTGTGCTCACACAGGCGTCTGTGGATAGAAGGGTTCGGTAGGTGTCCCTAGAATTACAGTTCTCAACTTGAGGTGATTCTTCTTTCCAGGGGGCACTGGGCAACACATGGCTATACTTTTGCTCTTCTGGTATCAAATGAATAGAAGCCAAGAGTTGTACTAAACAGCCTAAAATACAAAAGAGCCCTCCACTAGTTTAAGATGTCAGTAGTAGGGGGATGGATCAGTGGTTAAGAGCATTGACTGCTCTCCCAGAGGTCCTGAGTTCAGTTCCCAGCCACCACATGGTGGCTCACAACCATCTGTAATGGGATCGGATGCCCTCTTCTGGTGTGTCTGAAGACAGCAACAGTGTACTCATATACATAAAATAAATAAATACTTTAAAAAAAAAAAAATGTCCCTAGTGAGGCTGGAGAGATGGTTCCTGGTTATTAAGAGCACTTGTTCTTGCAGGGGACTCACAAGTGCCTATAACTCCAGTTCTAGGGGCACCTCTGTGCCACCAAGTACAAACATGATGCACATACATACATGCAGACAAACTCTCATGTACATAGAAAACAAGTAAATCAGGCTGGAGAGATGGCTCAGCAGTTAAAAGCACTGACTACTCTTCCAGAGGTCCTGAGTTCAAATCCCAGCAACTACATAGTGGCTCGCAACCATCTGTAATGCCCTCTTCTGGTGTGTCTGAAGAGAGCAACAGTGTACTCATATACATAAAATAAATAAATCTTTAAAAAAACCAAAACAATAATAAGTAACTAAGTAAATCAGGGTCCACTGCAATGGCTCAGTGGCCAGGCATGGTAGCACACATTTTTAATCCCAGTACTTGGAGAGGCAAAAGCAAGTGGGTTTGAAGCCAGCCTGGTCTACAGAGTGAGTTCTAGGCCAGCCAAGCCTACAAAGTGAGACTGATCTCAAAAAAGAAAAATAAAGAAATGGTTTAATAAGTGAAGGCACTTGCTGCCAAGCCTGACACCCCCGGATCCCACATAGTGAAAGGAGAAAAGTAACACTCATCAAGCCGTGACACACACCCAAATAAACATAGTTAAATAAATAAATAAATAAATAAATAAATAAATAAGCAAGCAAAACTGGCTAGAGAGATGGCTCAGCAGTGAAGAGTATTTGCCCTGGTAGAGGACCTGGTTTGGTTCCCAGCACCCACATGGTGATTGTTGACATCCTCCTATTTCCTCCGTGCCTCTGCACACACACAGTGCACAGACACACATGCTGGCAAAATACCCACACACATAGAAATAATTTAATTTTTAACAGAAAATCAAAACAAAGAAGAAACCTTGCCCCAGACCATGCAAGGACTCAAACAGAAGCCCTTCCTGCCCGAGCCACCCATCCCACACTGTTCTAGTCTCACCTGGCAAAATCCACCCACTTCTCTATAATCTTCTTGGGTGACAGACGAGTGCAGATGATGCCAACAAAATCAGGCTGGCATGAAAGAGAAGGTTAGAACTAGCAATACTTCCACCCAACTTCACCTGCCAAATCCCACAATTTCTAGAATGCCAGAGCAGTCCCAAAGCCCAGCCCCAGCCCCAAGGGGGCCCGTGGCTCGGGTGCCTTTCCCCATTCTCAGATTAGTATTGTGTCTTGGCTCCACCTTGTCTTCATGTAGTGCCAAGTGGTGAGTAGCCAGCATTCGGATCCCAAGTCTTGATGTCAGTGTTTTATCCAAGAAGTACCGGACCAGCTTTTCATCCTATAAAGAGTGAGACTCAGAAACCTGTGCCCCTTCCCAACCCTCCTTCTTTGCCAGGCCCATTCTCTGTTGCCTCTGACCTCTATGTGCTTCCGGCTCTCACGAAGACCCTCAGCTAACAGGGTCACCACATCCTTGTGGTCATCCAGCAGCTGTCGCACCAGCTGGCAATACTGGGCCTCATCTGCCTGGTCCTTGATCTGCAGGTCACAGAGTTATGAGCACAGGTAGCCCAAACCCGACCTTGACCCCTTTCCCTACTCAGCCCAGCCTCACCGGAGGGAAGTCTGTCAGCTTCTGGAAGGCCCGGATGTATAGCTCGTGCTGTATGGAGTAAATATGGGAATTCACAGGGCTGCCACAAACACTTGAATAGAAAACAGTACCCATAGGGATCAATACCCAACTCAATTAGTAAGGTCCAAGCCCCAATAGACCCTTCCAGCTCTCATGAATATGTAGTCTTGGCCTCTGATGTTCTAAGGCTTAGTCCCATGCAGACCTGAAAATTTTCAGCAGGCCTGGGCTCCCTCCCCCATTTGTTTTGTGGGCAGCATGCACACCGACTGAAGCTCCCCTCTGCCATACCACATGTAGTATGGTGGGGTTGCAACCAATGATGAAAGGAAGGCTACGGAAGCCCTTTATACGGTGAGCGATCCTCACGGGTAACTCTTGCTGCAAGTAGCGGCCACTTTTCTGTAAGAAAAAGAGGGAAGGGCCTAAGCAGCTGGCTAGAATCCCTGGAGCAGAGAAGGAAAGAGAGAGCCTTACCAGAAGGTGGCTGCCATCCTGTGAGCGACCAGAATAGAGCATCATGGTGGGAGTGAGGCGGACTGAGGGCTAAAAGGGAAGATGCACTTTGAGCACCAGCCATTCAAGGCCAGGTCACCCCACATTAGCTCAGCCCTTTCCCATAAGACTTAATCCAAATCTACATCGTACCTTCTCTGCTGCCACATCAATGGCTGACTGGTTGTAAAAGGACGTGACAGTCTTGGAGCGTTCCCTGGCCAGCTCTACATGGTGTGTATCGGTGGCAGATGTTGAGCGAGCCCGGAGTGACAGTGAGGACCCCAAGAGAGGCCAAAGTGAAGACCCGCTCCGAGGGCCGCTGCCCAGCACTGAAGTCAGTATCATTGTCCTGCTTCTTTGTTGAACTAGGGTGACACTATAGGATTAAGGCCTCGACAGGCAACGGTGACCCCAAAGTAGGAGTAAAGAGGAAGTGAGTGGGCAGGGTTTTCTCCGGATTTCAGGGATGTGGTTCCCTGGAGGATGCTGACATGCTCGGCGCCGGCACAGCAGCTTCCATCTATTGGAGCGGTGGAAGGAGGATGTAAGGATCCGAATCCAGATGGTTTGCACTATTTTTCCAAGTGCACACCAGTAGACCTGGATAATCTTGTCCAGCCCTTACAAACACCATCTCCTGAGATACAATCAGGCCGAGGTTGGGCAACACATTCCAGGTAGAGCAACTTAAAGGCTTGTGTGCACACTCAGGGAAGCCGGTGGAGTAATCTCTCTAGTTCATTCTAACCATAAAACCTCTCCCCAGCTTCCTCAGGTTCTGGACACCCCCTTTCAGGGGCTGGATCTGACCCCTGCTTGGCGTTAGGGAACCTGAGCCTTTGAAGACTGGCCTGTGTCCCTGCGACAAGAACAGCGCAAGGGAGAACAGGGTACATGCAGCAAAACTGCGGTCCCAGAGTTCCCCACCGGAGCTCTCCCTCCGCTGGGTTACTTAGTCTAGCTAGGGTTTCCCCCATATGGTAGATGCCAGCCCCGGCCCATGCGCACTGCAGTCAGAGGTGGAGGCTGAGGACCTGTGCTGCCGAGCGTCCAACGGAGTGGGTCTGTGTGAGTTACTGTGAGTTATTCCACTTACCATAAGGCCAGACGCTGGGCCCGGGTCCGAGCGGAACCGCGGGAGCAGTCGACCCGCCCGGCTAGCCGAGCTCGCTTTCGCCCTCCCTGGCTGTAACATCGCGCGGGCTGTGTGTGCCCAGTGCCTCCTGGGAGTTGTAGTTTGACCACAAGAACTCGCGTAGGCTTTTGCCCTTTAGGCTATCCCTTAGCCCTTCAGATGAGTAGCCTGGCTCCCTACGGTTGTCACGGAATTACCAGTAGTCTATCATGGACTCTGTCTTCCACTGTATAAAATAAGCTCCCTGTAGCAAAATGCTAGAGAGCACCAAAAATCCTTAAATGTGTACAAAATAGACTCTGCCTGCTTCTTAAGGTCCAGTCTTTCAAGCTTCTAGCCCATTCACCGTTGGCCTGGTTTCAAACTCGGGTTAAGCTCCCTTAACACCCGAAGAAAAGTCAGCCAATTTCTCAGTGCTCTAACTATGGTATTTGCAAATGAGGATGTATTAATCCTCGAAGTCTGTAGATTATGCAAATTTATCTATCCAAACTGCCTTAGAACAGTGCTGGGTGTGGAATTGGCGCGAGCATTACTATTCCTACCTGCCTGCAAGTTAATATGACTAGGTCACTTTTCTGTGCCCCGGGAGAGGTAGGATGTTTCAAATAAACAGGCATCTACTCTGAGGAAGAAGACAGTTTGGATCTGATAGCTGTGCTAGAGGCCCTCCCAGAAGGTTGTGGGAGAGCCAGGTGTGCGACGTGTGCAAGTGCAGGAAGAGAAAAGCATGGTCTAGCAAGGATGCAGGACAGCCTGGATGTAGGCCAGAGCAGTATGGAACGCAGGAGGAAGGAGATTCAAGGAGTGGCCAACAGCTTCTGTTATTTGTGCTGTGGAGTTAGGAACCACCATTTTAGTTTGGTTTGGTTTTGATTGGTGTTTTGAGACCAATCTCAAATAAGTACATTTCACTATTGTAGACAGACTGGCCCTAGAGCTTGCCTACCCGAGCCTAACAATCTGATCCTGTCTACTTCAGTCTCAGTTTACTGGCAAGTGCCACCAGATGGAGTTCATTATAGGGTTTTTTTTTTTTTTTTTTTTTTTTTTTTTTTTTTTTTTTTTAAGATTTTTATTAGTAGTTCTCTGAAGAATCAAAATAGTTAGCAAATTTTAGATTCAGGACTGTATTATATCCCTTGTATTTAGATCTTTAATGTTGTAGAACATAATACAAACAAACCAAAGAGACTGGTTTCTATGCCTAGGTGTTATTTATTGTGTCATTCTAAAGCAGGGCTGGAAGAGGCTGTTCAAGAACTGGGGGGTTAGTGCTGAGTGACAAGTCGTGGCTTGTTTCCCCACCAATGTGCTGGGAAGGGGCCAATGATTACTCAAACTGACAGCTTCCTAGCACAGATGCTCCAATGCCCTAGGCAGCAGAGGATTACGGTCTAAGCCAAAAGAAACAGCCTGAATGGGAGCACATGGGAGCTACCTGGTGGAAAAGGCAGACTTTGCCCCATGAGGAAAAGTGCATCTTTGTACCTCAGAGACATTTCAGAACCAGTGTAACACTAAGGGCTGTGGGGGGAAGGTGGGCCCCGGAAGAACCTCTCCATTGCATTCCACTTGGATTAGAGCCCAGTCTGCCAGTGGTGCAGCAGAGAGGAAAGCTAGCCTCCAAAGCAGCAGCAATCTGCTACTCCTGTCTTCCCACTCTTCTTGGTAGCCAGGCCAGGTTTGGGCTGAGAACATAAGAGACCCTAGAAAGAACCAAGTATTCTTTTTTGTTTGTTTGTTTTGTTTTTCGAGACAGGGTTTCTCTGTGTAGCCCTGGCTGTCCTGGAACTCACTCTGTAGACCAGGCTGGCCTCGAACTCAGAAATCCGCCTGCCTCTGCCTCCCAAGTGCTGGGATTAAAGGCGTGCGCCACCACGGCCTGGCAGAACCAAGTATTCTTTCTGAAAGGTCAAAGTGGGAAAGACACTTCTCAAAATACAGATATGTTTAATATTGAAGGAATCAGTAGAAGGCATATCTTTCTTCTTCCCCCAGCTCAGGCCTGGGCTCACAGAGACTAGCAAGTATCACCTCCACCTCTGACCTTCTAACCCCCAAAGAAAATCTGGAAGCATGTCCCATCTTCCCCACAAGTGAGTTGTGCAGGGCCTCCTTGGGGAATGGTGGTGTCATGGCAGGGCCGTGGCAGGGCCTGGTCTCAGCTGGCTCCAGCCCGGGGCCATGAGGTCTTCCAGAGCATTGTCCTGGTCTTTGTTGTGTAATAGCAAAACCTCCTTAATGTCTTTCAGTTCAAAGTCCATTTCCTTAAATTTGCTCATTAACTGAAGAAACTCCATCATCTTTTCTTCTGAACACTGGTGCGTTTCCAGAGCCTTTTCCATTAAAAGAGGGTCAAAACCCTTCTCACAAAGCTGTCCGTGTGCAAAGAGATAGTCAAGAATCTGCTCAATATTCTCTCCTTTCTTCTTCATGGCTCTCAGGACACAATATTATGAGTAGCCCATATTGACTACTGTCTCTACACATTGCCACTCACTTGGAGACAGTGCCTGCCTTCCAAATAGGCCTGGGGACAGCTGGCCATGTTGGGCACTTGTGACACTGAGAAATTTAGAAGGGTTACCTGCATCTCTCTGACAACCTGTAAACAGTCAGGCAAGGAGAAGCCAATAGGCAGACCCACTTTCGCTGGTGTTTTGAATTTGTCTCCTATCTTAAATGGGACATCATCAAGGTAACTGCAAGTCCCTGAATGCCGCAGCCATCCTGAAAGCTGAAAGATACTGGCGCCGCCCGGCCTCCCGGACTCAGTCTCCACTGGGCTCCCGATGCCCCTAGGGAGAGCGAAAATCACCTCTTCCAACTCTACCTGTCCCGACCCAGACCGTCACCATAGCCACCGCCAGTACCACAGACGCCATGTTGAAGGCCTACTTCCCTCTCTCACCATAGGTTTTAATTAGACTCTTCGCCTTAGACCCCTCTGGCTGTAATGATTGGGAAGATGGACCAGATAGCAAAAAGAACAGAAAGGACAATTAAGCAGAAAGATGATCAGAGGAGATATTTCAGAGTGTATATAGTGATTTCTTTTCTTCTTTTTAAATCTTTTTTTAAAAAGATTTATTTATTTAATTTATGTGAGTATACTCTCTTTTAAAAGTGAGGGGGACCCCGGTCAAAACTTTTTTTTTCCCACGAGACGTGGGAGATCCCACGAGACGTGGAAGGAGACGGGCAGGAGCGGAATTCGAACACGCACAGAGAGAGAGAGAGAGAGAGAGAGAGAGAGAGAGAGAGAGAGAGAGAGAGAGAGAGAGAGAGAGAGAGAGAGAGAGAGAGAGAGAGAGACAGAGAGACAGAGAGACAGAGAGACAGAGAGAGACAGAGAGAGACAGAGACAGACCCGCGCTCTCTGCAGGCGTCGCGCCCTCTGCAGGCGGACGCCTTTCGGGCTGCACCACCGCCGATTCGCTCTACTCTCTTTTAAATAGACCAGAAAAGGGCACAGGATCCCATTACAGATGGTTGTGAGCCATCATGTGGTTGCTGGGAATTGAACTCAGGACCTCTGGAAGAGCAGTCAGAGCTCTTAGATGCAGAGCCATCTCTCCAACTCCTGTGTAGTGATTTCTTTCTTTCTTTCTTCCTTAAGATTTGTTTATTTTATGTGAAGAGGGCGTTGGATCCCATTACAGATGGTTGTGAGCCACCAAGGGGTTGTTGGGAATTGAACTCGTGACCTCTGGAAGAGCAGTCAGTGCTCTTAACCCCTGAGCCAGCTCTCCAGCCCCTGTGTAGTGATTTCTTAATATTTAAAAATAAAGTGTTAAAAAAAAACAGGAGTTTCCTTTCAAAATGTCCTGTCTTTCGGTGTAATTCCGCATGTACCTGACCCGAGGAAGTGCACAGACACCTTCCCAGACTTCAAGACTCTCTCCATCTCCTGCTTGATTCCTCCCCAAATTGATCCTATCCCCCTAACCACCCCCCCTTTTTTTTTTTTTTTTTTTTTTTTTTTTTACAACTTCCTGGCCTCAGCCTAGTGTAAAGCCAGGAAGCCTTTTAGGTTTGGCTAGCAGGCATAACTTTAGCACATGGCAAATGGGAAAGAGGAGGAGACAGCCTTCATAGCTCGCACAGGACTCTGAGTTCCTGTTGGGTTCCTGGACTTGCAGCTCACGTGGCTGCAGCGTGGACAGGAGCCACCCAGACAGCGACCGCATTGGTAGGCGGAAGTGTCTGGCAACCACTTCACCCCGTTTAACCTGGCTCTGAACAAACGTCCAGCGTCTGAATTGGCTGCAGCTGCCGGCTACCTAGACTGGGCACACGTGTGCCCTTAGCTCCTGTTCACAGAGCTTCTAGCACACAGCTAGCTTAGCGGTGGTTAGGCACTCTTCCAGGCGCTTTATATGTATTGACTTTTTTTTTTTTTAAATCTCTGTAACTATTCTCTAAGGTGGGTACTGTTACCACCTTCCTATAACAGATGTAAGAAATGGGACACAGAAAGATTCCAAGATTTGTTTCCCTCTCTTTGTTCTCACGTCTTTGCATTCATTCTGTTTCACACATGGTAGCCACTCAGTGCTTCATGGAAAACACTGGACTCATTCCACCCAGGGCCTCTCACTGGTTCTTTTCTCTCATAATAATTTTTCCTTAACTCCCAGAAGAAACCCATACTGTCCATTCTAGTTAAAAACTGCAGTCTCCTCCACCCAACAAATTCAGCTTTTTTTCTTGTCTATTCCATTCTCACCAATAACATACCCTGTGGAGATTAGACTTGAGGGAGATAGATAGTTAGATAGGACATTTGTGTGTGTGTGTGTGTGTGTATGTGCATCTGGGAAGCAAACCCAGGACCTCATACTAGGCACAAGCTATCTACCATTGATCTCTATCTCCAGCCCCTAACCATACGAATTGTTCATTCTCTCTCTCTCTCTCTTTTTTTTTTGTTTTTTTGAGACAGGGTTTCTCTGGGTAGCTCTGGCTGTCCTGGAACTCACTCTGTAGACCAGGCTGGCCTCCAACTCAGAAATCCGCCTGCCTCTGCCTCCCAAGTGCTGGGATTAAAGGCGTGCGCCACCACTGCCCGGCGAACTGTTCATTCTCTATTTTCAATAGTACAAGAATACAGTGTTAAAGTATTTGTTTGCCAGGGTTGGAGAGGTGGCTCTCCAGGGTATCTGACATCCACTTTTGGCCTCTGAGGACACTGTATATACATGGTACACAGACATGTATGCAAACTAAACACCCATGCACATAATGTAAGAGCAAAACAACAAAAATATGTGTGTGCACCTTGTTTTATTACATACCCCTAATAATTCAATTCCTTCTTTCTGGGTGTCTCTCTGTCTCTCACACACGTTAAACCTAGGGTTTTCTGCTTGCTATATAAGCACTCTAGCATAGCTATATCCCCCCCAGACCCTCCTTTTTTTTTTAAAGAAAAAAAAGATTTATTTATTTTATGTAAATGAGTGCTCTGTCTGTTGTACATCTGCACACCAAAAGAGAACATCAGACCCCAGGATAGGTGGTTGCTGGGAATTGAACTCAAGACCTCTGGAAGAGCAGCCAGTTCGCTTAACCATTGAGCCATCTCTCCAGTCCTATCTCCTCCTTTTAAATGTTTTTATTTTCTTTGTTTCTTTGTGGTGTTGGGGATTGAACCCAGAGACTTACCATGATCTCCACCACTGAGCTACACTCCCAGTCTTTTTCTGGTTTAGCTAAGTTGCCGGAGCTAACTTCAAATTTGCTATGTAGCCAAGGCTGACCTTGAACTTATTTTCTTGCTTCTGCTTCCAGAGTAGCTGGCATTACAGCCCTGTGCTGCTGCTTTTCCCCCTAACAGACATGTGCTAAGTAAAAGAAAGGAGTTTTGGGTTTTATTCTAGGAGCTACTGAAACAGCATGCACTAGCAGAGAGGGACAAACCATGTTTGCTTTTACAGTCCTAGGGATGAAGCTAGGGCATCTTGCATGTTACCAAAGGTTCTGCCCACCCTGGTCTGCACACCTTTCTTTTTTAAATGATCATTCTGATTGCTGTGTGGAGTACAGATCTTGGAGTGGGGACAAGTATATCTGAGAGACAAGATAGAAAGCTACTGCTGTAATCTAGGTGAGAATGATAATTTGGAACTAATTAAAAACGAATATCAAGCCAGGTGATGGTGGTGCTCTTCTTTAGTCCCAGCATGTGGGCAGCAGAGGCAGGTGGATATCTGGGTTTGAGGCTAACCTGGTCTACAAAGAGTTCCAGGATGGCCAAGGCTACACAGAGAGACCTTGTGTTGAAAAACAAAAAGCAGAGGGACAGAGAAGTGCTAACACCCAGCTATCTACACAAACAGAAGACATGGATAGATGAGCACACACACACACACACACACAGAGAAGTGCTAACACCCAGCTATCTACACAAACAGAAGACATGGATAGATGAGCACACACACACACACACACACAGAAGTGCTAACACCCAGCTATCTACACAAACAGAAGACATGGATAGATGAGCACACACACACACACACACACACACACAGAGAGAAGTGCTAACACCCAGCTATCTATACAAACAGAAGACATGGATAGATGAGCACACACACACACACACACACACACACACACACAGAGAGAGAAGTGCTAACACCCAGCTATCTATACAAACAGAAGACATGGATAGATGAGCACACACACACACACACAGAGAGAAGTGCTAACACCCAACTATCTATACAAACAGAAGACATGGATAGATGAGCACACACACACACACACACACACACACACACAGAGAGAAGTGCTAACACCCAACTATCTATACAAACAGAAGACATGGATAGATGAGCACACACACACACACACACACACACACAGAGAGAGAGAGAGAGAGAGAGAGAGAGAGAGAGAGAGAGAGAGAGAGAGAGAGAGAGGTTCTAGACTATCTCTGCTGCTTCAGCCTTCAACCAGATCAGCTGTAGTCATTATCTGACTGTAACAGCCAGGACAGCCAGGGCTACACAGAGAAACCCTGTCTTGAAAAACAAAACAAACAAACAAACAAAAGATTTGCCATCATGCATCATGGTGTCTCTTCACATTAATAAAAACCCCGAGTAAGACAGCCATTGTGCTTAGTTTATCCTGCATGTATTTATTCATTTCTGCTGTTTCCTTTGTAGGTCACAACTGAAAATGAAATCTTTTTTTTTTTTGACAGGGTTTCTCTGTATAGCTCTGGCTGTCCTGGAACTCACTTTGTAGACCAGGCTGGCCTCGAACTCAGAAATCTGCCTGCCTCTGCCTCCCAAGTGCTGGGATTAAAGGCGTGTGCCACCACTGCTGGGCTGGAGATGAAATCTTAAGAAGCAAAAGATCTTAGCTGACATAGTGGTGCATATCTTTAATCTCAGCACTCTGGAAGCAGAGGCAGGCAGATCTCTGTGAGTTTAGGCCAGGCTAGTCTATGTGAGAATTTTAGGACAGTCAGAGCTATATAGATCCCATCTAAAAAAAGGGGTGGGGGGAGAGAAGAGATCTTAAAGAGAGATGGGAAATACAGAGGGCGTATTTAAATACAGAGGAAAGCATGAAAGGAACTAACTGGGGGAAGAAGGGAACTAGCTGGGAGGTATGAGAAGGAAGGGGAGAAGCAAGAAGGGATGAAAAGAATGAAGCACATATGTACAGAGACGCCATGATAAAACCCATTACTCTGGATGCTAATCCTAAAAACAATAATAACAGTCTTATGACACACACAAAAAGAAGAAACAGCAGGTTACCCGCTTTAATTCTATGCAACATTAACTCTCGCTTGCCATACAGCCCAAAGTAGTCACAGGTTCGAGGCGTCTTTGGAAACCGATGCTGAACCTGTAGACCCTGAACAGTTCTCAGAAGGAGCTGACAATGTGGCATGTTGTTCCCACTACAACCTGTGGTGCCATAAGGTACTGCCTCAGGAGTTGCCAAGGCATCTGTCAAACAGTAGTCCCTCCTTTCCCGCCTCTGCCTGTAGCAGTCATGAGGTATCACCACAGGAGCTGCCCACAGCGGCAGCATCTCTCCAGCCTCCCCAAGCAGCCCCGCAGTGATGGTACCTCAGCCAATGTTGGGAGCCGACTTTAGTAGAAAGCGGCTAGATCAACTTTACAGCCATCTGGAACTATATACCCTGATGAAAGACTTGGTTGTCAAAATCCTATAACAGCTGAAGCACACTCTGATAAATATATTGTTTATCCCACATAGCTTGTTTTGCTGTTTAGTGACCTCAGCTGTATGGTGCACGTGGTAAAGTGTTTTCACCTGTGTTCTCCTGCTTGTGTATATAAATACCTCAGAATTCCCTTCAATAAAAGAGACTTGATAAAAAAGAGACTTGATCACACCCTGTCTTGTCTCCATTCTTTGCGTCACCTGCCCCAAGAGCCCCACTCTCTCTCTCTTGACCAGAGCACTTAGCCCCAAAAGCGTTGAGCCAAAGTGTTGAGCGAGAGTGCAGGATCTCAACAAGCCAAAGCCACTTGCGGACCAGAAGTTTTTCCTGTCCTAACTGATGGGCCAGATACAGAGAAAAAGGGGTGGAAAAAACCCCACCAATCCATGAGCAGGAAAACCTACCAATCCCTGAGTTACACACACACACACACACACACACACACACACACACCCCAGTACCTGAGCTCTCCAAGCTCAGGACTGGAAATCCCAACAATCCTTATTCTGGAAATCTCTGGCCTGAAAAGCTCTACCTCCTAAGAAATCCTGTATGAGCTCTGCCTTCTGCCCAATGTGCTGCTGTCCTTGGCTGGGAGTAACCGACTTTGGATTCCCTCCACACCCTGGACCCTAAAATAAATCTCTTTTATGAGATTTGCTGCCTTCTGTAACTCTGTAACTTTAATTTTTTCAAAACCTACTTTTAATGAGAGTTTTTAAATGCTTTAACTTAACTCCCCTGTAGCCCGGTCTCTCAGCAGAGGTAGTGGAAGAGAAAGGATACAGGGGAAGTGGGCCTATTTAGAAATGTTTCTTTGGAACAGATCCCATCTGGGTTGTCAGGAAATCAGCAGTTCAGTTCTCAGGTCAGGAGTGGCGGCTCAATACACTGGCAAATCATGGATACACCAGCTGCCCGGTTCAACAGAGTCAGGACAGCAGACACGAATCAGCAGTGGTGGTTATAGACAAATGGCATCTGAAATAACTTCCGGGGAAATGCTTCCTGAATCTCATCTCTGCTTTCGCTGGATTCTATTAGTCCATTGATCTGTAGGTTCTAGACATGCCAGAGGCATAGAACAGGCCTTGGGGAGATGGTTTAGCAGTTAAAAGCACCGACAGCTCTTCCAGAGATCCTGAGTTCAATTCCCAGCAACCACACACGGTGGCTCACAACCGTCTAACCGGACCCAATACCCTCGTGTGTCTGAAGATAGCTACTGTGTGTGTGTTACCCTTATGTTAATAGTAGCTTTACAACGCTACATACTCAAATTTCCCTTAATGTCTTGCAGCCTCTCCAACTACAATTCCCATCATGCCCTGCAGCTGCGGTATCAATGATTACCCAAATTCCTTAATCCTGTTTACTAGCCCAGCATTCCTAGCTGTCATGCCTAAGAATAACCAATTAAATTGGAGAATGCCAGCGGAGGCAAGGTAATCTTCCGGTCGGAGGGGCGTGGCCACAGCAGGCCCCGCCCTGCCCCGTGGCAGGTTCGTCCCTCCTGGTCCTGGGGTGTACTGTCGACATGGGCACCACCTGGAGGAGCCCTGGACTCGTGCGGCTTGCACTGTGCCTAGCTGGCTTAGCCCTCTCACTGTACGCACTACACGTGAAGGCGGCACGCGCCCGCGATGAGGATTACCGCGCGCTCTGCGACGTGGGCACGGCCATCAGCTGTTCCCGCGTCTTCTCCTCTCGGTGCGTGCAGAAATGAAAAGCATGGGGCTCTTGAAGGCCAGGTGTACCTGACGCCCAGGTTACCGGATGATTTTGGAGTCTGGGGTCGCAGTGTCCGCAGAACGGACACTTTGAGAGTGGACTGTCCCACGAGTTTTGGTGGGTAATCGGACGTGCACACGGGCTGGACCACTCAGAGATACTGGTGTTTGAACCCTTTCTGAGGATACCAGTAAATAACTGATTGGAAGACTGGAGGAGGCAGGGCAGTATATATAGAGACTGAGAATGATTGGGATGACACAAAGCGCGAGGAGGTGGTGGAGCATTGGCCGTGCTAGGGACAAAGTGGCTCACTCTGGTTTTGTTGGAGGACCGAATGTTAGTGGGTGGCGAGGGAACTGTAGCTCTGTGGCTTTGTGGGCCCAAAGCAAATAGATTTTCCAGTTGTGGTCACCGTAAAGCGAAATCAAGCTGGAAAAAAAAATTAACTCTTACATTTGTTTGTGAGGTGGCACACGCATGCCGCTACCTGCATGTGGATGTCAGAGAATAACTTCGAGAGTTGATTCTCTCCTACTTTGTGGGTCCCGGGGATTCAATCCAGTTGACAGGCTCGGTCACACGCACTTTTATTTGCTGAGCCATCTCACCAGCCCCTGAAAAATTATTGATGGTCTGTGATGACAGGCAGTAAGAGTGGGGGCAGGGGGCTTGCCAGAAGGTCAGTGACCTTTGGATTCTTGGTGGGTGGAGCTTCTTGCTAATCACTTTTCTAGAAAAAAAAGCTCAAGCGGCACTGGGCTGACCACACTCACCTGGTTCTCACCTCCACCAGGTGGGGCCAGGGCTTTGGGCTGGTGGAGCATGTTCTAGGAGCGGACAGCGTCCTCAACCAATCCAACAGCATATTTGGTTGCATGTTCTACACCCTACAGTTGTTGTTAGGTGAGTGGCATTGCCCCTTCATGACCTGTCCTCTGAAATCCAGATCAGCCCCACCTCATGTCTTGGTGACCCAGACAATTGACACCCAGCTGCTAATTACTGAGCAATCTCCTCACAAGGAGACAAGAAAGGAGAACACTTAGCAGGAGGAGTATCCTAGTTAGTTTAGGTAGCCAGAGGCTGAAGGGCCCTCAAAGATTTCCCACAATCTCAGTTTTATGGCAAAGACTCAAATTCTATCTTCTTTTTGTTTAGTTTTGTTGTGTTTTGGTGTTTCCTCTCCCTCTCCTGCCCCCCCTTTCCCTCCCTCTTCCTTTTTTTTTTTCTTCTCCCCAAGACAGGGTTTCTCTGTGTAACCCTGGCTGTCCTGGAAGTTACTATGCAGACCAGGCTGGCCTCAAACTAGTCTGCTTTGCCTGCTTCTGCCTAGAAAGTGCTGAGATTAAAGGCATGTACCACCACACCTGACTTGGTTTCTGCTTTTGTTGTTTGGTTTGTTGGGGGATGGGAGGGGGGATGTCGAGGCTGAGGCTGAGGCAGGTGTTGAGATAGGGTTTCTTTGTGTAGTGCTGGATGTCCTGGATCTCACTCTGTAGACCAGGCTGGCCTCAAAATCAGAGATCCGACTGCCTCTGCCATCTGAGTGCTGGGACTAAAGGCATGGCTTTGTGCCATACCTGGTAGGTTTTGTTCTTTTTGAAACAAGATCTCACTACATAACCCTGGTTGTCCTGAAGCTCATTATGCAGACCAGTCTGGCCTGGAAGTTGCAGAGATCCTCCTGCCTCTGCTTCCTGAGTACGGGTACTGTACACCACCGTGCTCAGCTGGTGGTTGTTTGGTTTGGCTTTGGAGACATTCCAGGTTGACCTTGAACTTCCTTTTGAGAGGACTCCAATGGGAGAACTTGGATAGTTTAGCAAGAGAATTTACTCTGGATCCCAAGACTTACTGAACAGATGAGGCCCATCAGACCCTGTCCTAGAGTACTTTCTTCAGAAACACCTGCTGTCTGTCATTGAGCAGGCATGGTAGCTCTAGATATACCATTACTGACCCTCTCTTGTTTTACAGGTTGCTTGAGGGGACGTTGGGCCTTTATCCTACTGGTCCTGAGTTCCCTGGTGTCTGTCGCTGGTTCCGTGTACCTGGCCTGGATCCTGTTCTTTGTGCTGTATGATTTCTGCATTGTTTGCATTACCACCTATGCCATCAATGTGGGCCTGATGTTGCTTAGCTTCCAGGAGGGGCCAGAACACAAGGCCAAAAAGCACTGAGGTCCCACCTCATGCCAGACTAACCCAACTTGCTTTGTCTTGGCTTGTGATCCTTGTCCAAGTGTATCATGTGTGGGTCCCTAGAAGGCCCTACTCCCCTCATTCAAAGCCCCCTCTATAACCACACACAGAAAAATGACCGAATGTGCCTCTAAGTTGTTCCCATGGGCTGCTTTCTGCTATTGGTTAAAGAGAAGGATTTTTGAACAATAAATTTTTCTATGTTGGTCAATTGTGAAGCATATGTCTGCCAGGGACCCTTCGTGGTGTTGGTCTTTCCCTGTTACTGCCTTCTCTGGAACTGGGATGAGTCAGAGAGAATGGAGGGCCTGCCCGGAAGGGGAGGCTGTGTCATCTCTACCATGTATAGTCAGCAAAACCTGACACATCAGCCCCCACATCCAGGAAACAAGCTTGTTCATGCTGCCTCCAGATCAGACCTCCTGTCGTAGGAGGGCCTGCCACACACCCGGAGGGCAAACTTGCTTGGAACTTCTTCCTATGGTAGAGCTTGAACCCTTGCAGCTGCCTCACCTACCATACAGCCGGTCTTCACACCTGTGCAGGACTAGGCTGAGATTCTATTTCTGTTTTTCTTAATGTGTGTACTAAGGACTTGACATCCCAGGCACTGTCTAAGAACCTGTGTTAATTTATGAGATAATTACTACCATTGTTTCTATCTTGGTGAGGGAGCTTAGGTACAGAGAAGCTAATGTGCTCTGAGACTACCTTTAGTACTGGGAAAGTGTTGGAGGAGGGAGAGCTCAGCTTAACATACATCCCATCATTCACATTGCAGAGGTTTCCACAAGGTAGGAAAGTGTTCTACCACCAAGCTCTGCCTTAGCCCCTATATCATAATCTGTGTCTGCTCTAAGCTCTGCTCACAGCTGCCTCTGTATCAGGGTCAGGTAATGGTGGAGCTAGCCTAAATTGGGAATTGGATAGCCGGGCGGTGGTGGCACACGCCTTTAATCCCAGCACTTGGGAGGCAGAGGCAGGCGGATTTCTGAGTTCGAGGCCAGCCTGGTCTACAGAGTGAGTTCCAGGATAGCCTGGGCTACACAGAGAAACCCTGTCTTGAAAAACCAAAAAAAAGAAAAGGAATTGGAAGGTGAAACAGGATGTCCCCTCAGTGTTCTAATCCCCATCCACACATTTGCAAAAGAGGAGAGCAATGCCCTGCCAGCAAGGCGGCAGGCCCAGACAGAGGTTAGGATGAGAGCCACCCTTGAGCGCACAGCCCTGCACATTTGTTACCTACCTCTGAAGTAAACCAAGGGAAGTGTATGAAACCCTGCCTGGCCTTGGCCTGTGGGAGGCAGGAAAGCTGAGTGTTCAGGGAGTCTGCCACAGTTCCACAGATGATGTTTTCATGCAGGAAGTAACTGGTCTACAAGTCAGACTTGGTTAAACACTAACAGGTTGATTTGTTCTTGAGACAGTCTTGCTTTAGTCCAGGCTGGCCTAGAACTTGTTAGGTAGCTCAACCTAAACTCAAAAATCTGCCTCAGCCTCAAGGTACTGGGATTACAGGTGTATACCACTTTATTTAGAAAATTATTTACAGTGTGAGCACTTGCCTACGTATCTGTGCACCACATACGTGTTTGGTGACTGCAGAGGGTGGAAGAGAGTGTTGGATCCTCTGGAACTGGAGTTACAGGTGTTTGGCAGCTTCTGTGTGGATTTGGAACTCGAACCTGGGTCCTCTGGAAAGAACAGGCAGTGAAGAATCAGTAAGCAGTCTCTCCAGGGCCCTAAG
This sequence comes from Arvicanthis niloticus, assembly GCF_011762505.2. Classification (NCBI taxonomy): domain Eukaryota; kingdom Metazoa; phylum Chordata; class Mammalia; order Rodentia; family Muridae; genus Arvicanthis; species Arvicanthis niloticus. The sequence continues at coordinate 95,000,236 of NC_047658.1, read as the reverse complement.
CATGTTTTTAAAGTCAGTGTATGTGTGTGCGTGCATGCGCTGAATATCATGGCATGTGTAGAGTTCAGCTTGCAAGAATTGTCTAACGTCAGTCTGAAGAATCAAACCCAGGTAGGTGGTCTTGGTGGCAAGTGTCTTTGCACCAGCCCCCTAAATGTATGTATGGTCCTGGTGTGCCATCTCACCAGGTAAAGGCACTTGACCATGTGCTTCCAAACCCTGGGATCTGCATAGAATGCTCACAGGTTGCCCTCTCTCTGGAATAAATATAATTGAAAGAACAGTAATAAGAAACAGTATTCCTGCTGGGCGGTGGTGGCGCACGCCTTTAATCCCAGCACTTGGGAGGCAGAGGCAGGTGTATTTCTGAGTTCGAAGCGAGCCTGGTCTACAGAGTGAGTTCCAGGACAGCCAGACAGCCAGGGCTACACAGAGAAACCCTGTCTCGAAAAAACCAAAAAAAAAAAAAAAAAAAAAAAAGTATTCCTTCCACTCCATTTGATGGGGCAAACTTAAAATATTTTACTATTCTATGTGTATGAGTGTTTTGTCTGCCTGTGTGTCTATGTACCTTATGTGGGAGGGCAGAAGACAGTGTCAGATCCCCTGGAACTAGAGTTACACACCACGGTGTGAACTGCCCTGTGGGTGCTGGGAATTAAACCAGGTCATGCAGTTAACTGTTGATCCATCTCTCCAGAATCTCCCTCCCATCCGTAAACACTTAAGTTTCTCAGGTAAGGCACAAATAACTTCACTGTTCAAAAATCACTGGTACAGAAAATGGAGGAGCTAGGATTTGAACTGGGGGAGTATGGCCAGTAACAGGAGCTGGAGAGGGTTAAGGGCCACACAAGCACAGGCCCCAAGCTAAGAGCTGTTGGCTCCCTTCCAGCCCAAGGAAAAGTAACACCTGACTCTTAGCCAACTGGGGGCGGAGCAGGGGCGGAGCCAGGGAGACCTAGGCGGCCTTTCTGAGAGCTTGAGCACTGAGTGGCCTGGAACAGCATGAAGCAGACCTGGAGACCAGAGCTGCTTATTGTGGGAGCTGTGGTCGTGATAGAGGGTAAGTCACTCATGTGTGAGGGACGGGGGCAGGGGAAATGTGGGGGCTTCTAAGCCTTCATCTCCCCAGTAACCTACAATTTGGTATGTAAGGGATCCTGAGGGGGCTACAGTCTCCCTGTGGATGTCCTTGGTGTGTGAGTGTGTGTGTCTTTTGGGGAGGGGAGTAACACACAGCCAAATCTCTGTGATTTTCCTGGGCCAAGTTACAGCACTTTGGAAGAACCTGTTAGTATATTTAATCTTTACAGTAGTTAAGTACTGCCATTGTTCTATCTTGGTGAGGAAACTTAAGTACAGAAAAGCCAAATAATGTCCCTGAGACCACAGTCTAATGGCAGGGTTAGAAAGGGAAGGATCTGAGATCACTGTCTGAACGTGTATGTTTCTCTCTCCCTCCCTCTCTCCCTGTGTGTGTGTGTGTGTTGACCCCTCTCTTATCCCCTGCTTCCAGAATGACCTCAGTCATGTTCTGGCCTCACTGGCTAGAGGCTGTCCATACCAACTCTGCCTCAGATGTACAGCAGACCTATTTGAGTGGGGCTGTGATGGGTTATGGGCATGACAGGGACTCACTGGAAAAGGAGACAGTTTGCTTCATTAGGATGGGGTGGAGTAAGACTCACTTGGGACATGACACAGACCTCTAATCTACCTTCTGAGGCTTCTACAGCTCAAGGGACAATTAAGCTAATGTTCTTCACATACACAGGCCACCTCTCTGACTCAGTGGTAAGGGCAGGAGTTAGGGGTTCAGAAGCCTGGAGGAGGCTTGGCCTACTCCCAAGGTAAACCCCAGGCCTTGCTCCTTGGGCTCAGGAGTGCTGAGCACAGCTGACGGAATTAATGGCTGTGTACTCTGAATGGGCTCCAATAAAAACTGCTTTTCCGCCTCATATAAATGTCTTCATTCTGGGAGGGGCTGGTGAGGCAGCCAGTCATAGATAAGGACCCAGGGCCTGTCCTTCAACTCAGGCCTTCACCCATCCTGGGCCAGGCAGTTAAGGCACTCCTACATCTCGTGTTTTTTCTTCCTAGGTCTTCAAGCAGCTCAGCGTGGTAAGCGATGGGGACTTGGGACCCGGGCTGTACTCATGTATGAGGGGAAATGGTATTGTGTGATCCTCAAGTCAGGACAGTGTCTGCAGTTAGCGTCACTCACCCTTCCCTACAGCATGCGGGCAGCGTGGCCCTGGCCCCCCAGAGCCTCAGGAAGGCAACACATTACCTGGCGAATGGCCCTGGCAGGCCAGTGTGAGACGACAGGGTGTACACATCTGCAGTGGCTCCTTGGTGGCAGATACCTGGGTCCTCACAGCTGCTCACTGCTTTGAAAAGTGAGTCAAACTTTGGTTCAGTCTCTTGATTTTAGGATGGATTTGTCCCTGTGCCTCATAAGACTTTTTTGCCTCTAAAATACTAAGTATCATTTATGGCAAATGTGCCACGTACCAGCTTAACCTCAGCACTCTTTCATGGTATGGAGACTAGAGGAGGGAACTGTGCTGAAAGCCATGTGCTGTATCTGTTCATCTTCCCCGTCTGTGCTCCTCTCCACATTGTCACATCTCCGCTGGCACTCAGCTGTCTGGGCCTTACCCTTCTCCTTTCAGGATGGCCACAGCAGAACTGAGCTCCTGGTCCGTGGTCCTGGGTTCTCTCAAGCAGGAGGGGCAGAGCCTGGGTGCTGAAGAGGTGGGAGTTGCTGCCCTGCAGATACCCAAGGCCTATAACCACTATAGCCAGGGATCAGACCTGGCCCTGCTCCAGCTCACCCACCCCACAGTTCACACAACCCTATGCTTGCCCCAACCCACCCACCATTTCCCCTTTGGAGCTTCTTGCTGGGCCACTGGCTGGGACCAGAACACCAGTGATGGTAAGTACTGTTCTAGCTGAGAATCTAGAGAGGCACTTTGTTTGCCCAGGCTCAGACAGGATCAGTTCCTAACTCTGCTACCCCTGACCCCCGCTCCCACTGTTTCAGAGCTAGACTCAACATCATCTCCTTTGCCAGTTTCCAGAACCCTACGGAACCTGCGCCTTCGTCTCATCAGCCGCCCCACCTGTAACTGTCTCTACAATCGGTTGCACCAGAGGCTGCTGGCCAACCCAGCAAGACCTGGGATGCTGTGTGGGGGTGCACAGCCAGGGGTACAGGGACCCTGCCAGGTCTGATGAGAAATACAGGAGGGGGGGAGGGAGGGTCTAGTCTAGGGCTAAGGGCCCAATCCTCAGAGAAGGGTAATAGAAGTACAGCCAGAGAGCATCTGGCCAGTACTGGGGCTCAGGTGTCTCTGCTTTTGGCTCTTTTCCTGGCTTCAGGGAGATTCTGGGGGACCTGTGATGTGCCGTGAACCTGATGGACACTGGGTTCAGGTTGGGATCATTAGTTTCACATCAAGATGTGCCCAAGAGGACACCCCTGTGCTGCTGACTGACATGGCAGCACACAGTTCATGGCTGCAGGCTCATGTTCACGGGGCAGCTTTCTTGGTGCAGGACCCAGGAGTTGTGAAGATGAGTGATGAGAACAGCTGTGTAGGTAGGTATGAGCATGGCTATCAGAACTGGGGTGTATGGGGACACCCAAGCCACATCAGGACTTCCTGAGCAGTGGGCAGAAGGACAAGGAAACAAACTTCAGCTCAGACTCTGGGCCTAGCTGTGGCCAACAGAGAACCAGGAGTTTTGCTAAGGCCCCTTTTAGCTCCTGGGATACAAACAGCCCCATTGGGGCCAGGGAGTTTTACAGACTTGGGTATACTAATGTCTCTGAAATCTGGCTGGTTTCAGGGGGGAAAGCTGCAAGTTTCCAGGGCAGAGATCCAGGAAGGTGAGACAGGGCAGTGACTGCAATGCAAATTGCATGCAAAGTCATTCCTGGGAAGGAAGCTAGGTTCTCCTATTCAGGGTTTTAGGGCTGGTACAGGCTTGGAAAAGTACAGATGGGGGTGGGGGTGGGTAGAGCTGTTCCCCGTAAGACTAGCATGAATACTGTCAGACATCAGGATTAAAAGCATGCACATTGGCTTGGAATGCCAAGTGGTCTACCTGGTTTGGGTTATTGTGTTACAGAGCTCTAGGCTAAACTGTTTGGTTACCTTTGGTAATGAGGCTGAAAGTCAACTTATAAAGGGGTACATAGGAAGATTTGCTAACTTAGGGAAGCAGTGACTACTTAATAAACCAGATGATGTAATTCACCTGTTTCAGCATGTGGCTCCTTGAGGAGTCAGGGACCTCAGGCAGGAGCCCTCTCTCAGTGGCCCTGGGATGCCAGGCTGAAGCACCATGGGAAGCTGGCTTGTGGTGGAGCCCTGGTATCAGAGGTGGTGGTGCTGACTGCTGCTCACTGCTTTATCGGGTGAGCCTTATGTCTCTCGCCTTTGTACCCCTTGTCTCAGCTGTCACTCAGCGCTGTCAACCCTGCCTCCCACCACAGGCGCCAAACCCTAGAGGAATGGAGTGTAGGACTGGGGGCTGGACCAGAGGAATGGGGCCTGAAGCAACTCATTCTGCATGGGGCCTACACTCACCCAGAAGGTGGCTATGATGTGGCCTTCCTGCTGCTGGCTCAGCCTGTGACACTGGGCCCTGGCCTAAGGCCCCTTTGCTTGCCCTATGCTGATCACCACCTGCCTGATGGTGAACATGGCTGGGTTCTCGGGCTGACCCAAGAAGCAGGTACATAGGAAGGGGGACCCTGGCAGTTGTCCATTGAACTTGGAGGCAACTGAGGCACCTAGGTTCTTCCTTTGCTTTACAGGCATCAACTACCTCCAGACAGTACCTGTGACAGTCCTGGGGCCAATGGCCTGTAGCAGACAATATGCAGCTCCTGGGAGCACGGGTATTCCCATTCTGCCAGGGATGGTATGCACCACTGTTGTGGGTGAGCCACCTCACTGTGAGGTGAGTTCGAACTCCCAATCCTTACCCAGCAGACCCCTGGCATTCTCTTATCCTGCAGTTCATAAACAGACTTTGTGCCAGGCTTGGCTGCTAACCCTGCTTCTCACCTGAAATTAAACCCTTCTGTATCAACTGGCTCCCAAACAGCTCCGAAACCCCTTCTACCTGGTGCAGGAAGTTACCAAGTATAACCTGCTCCCCAACAGGGCCTTTCTGGGGCACCACTTGTACATGAGATCAGGGGCACATGGTTCCTGGCTGGACTGCACAGCTTTGGAGACACCTGCCAAGGCTCCGAAAAGCCTGCAGTTTTTGCAGCACTCTCTGCCTACGAGGACTGGGTCAGCAATCTAGACTGGCAGGTCTACTTCGCTGAGGAGCCTGAGCCTGAGCCTGAGCCTGAGGCTGGAAGCTGCCTGGTCAACTTAAGTATGTTTCCTGTTCTTCTTTAGCCTTGGCTCCCATCTAGGGGAAACCCTGTTCTCACTCAGCTGCCTGGGGTAGAGGAGAGCAACAGTCAGAGCCACTGGGACTTTTATGAAGCAGGGGTCTCAGCTTCTTGGTCTTTAGGTCTCCCACACACTACGGGGGCCAAGATGGATCCTGCATCTTCAAAGGAAATAATAAAGCTATAGGAACAGGGCCAAACTAATTTTCTTTCTCTTCTTCACAGGCCAACCAGCCAGCTGTTGACTGGTGACTCTAGTTTACTCACAGGACGCCAGCAACGCCAGGCAACTCCCACTTCAACACCCAATTCTGCACTCCTGCCCTTCCCCTCCTTGTCTTGTGGTTCCCAGCCCTGAGGCAGGCCCAACAGCTGGCTGGCTGGGAATGAGCCTGTCCAGAGATGCTTTCCATGCGTGACCATGACCCCGCCCCCAGCTCTGCTTTCCAACAGAGATGTCTCAGTATTCCCTATCCAGTCTTTCAGATACAACCACACCAGTAGCTGTTGTGAAAAAAAAAAAAAGTTGTTTTTTTCCTTGGGGGTGTAGGGGGGTGGGGAGCAATTTTCCTTTTTTAAAACTTAAATTGTTACAAAATAGATTTTAGAAAATAAGTTACAAACTATAGTAAAAGGCTCCCCTGCCACAGGCAGCTTTCCCACCTGTGGTACTCTCTGAATCTGCCTCTCCCTGGGTTAGATCTGGCTATCCCAGCATTTTGGCAGAGCCTGGCCCTGGAAGAACATGGTGACAAAGGGTTGGGAAGGAGAGCCTTCATCCTTCATGGGCACAGACATGAAGACTACCTCATGCTCTTTATGAGAAAAAAGCCAGACCAGGGTCCTCATCGTGGGAAGAGGCGATGGGGACGCCCAAGCAACTCCTGAGCAAAATGTGGAGAGCAAGCCTCTCCTTGCCTGCACCCCTAGCTTCAGTGAACTGTTCTTTGGAGACCTGAAGTTCAGAGAGAGATATTGAGGTCCGCAGGCCACTGGGGTGAGGAGTCCTGAAGCGAGGCTGTAGAGGAGTCCCCTCTGCTTGTTGCTGGTGCCACTGACGCTCCTAGGGAGAGAAGGATAGGACACTGAGGGAGACCTAAATCACCTCTCCAGCCCTGCAAGCCATTCCCCGACATGCCCTGAGAGCGCAAAGAAGTGTAAGAGGCTGGAATAAATAGCTAAGTATTCAAGTATTTGCCTTCTGTGTGTGAGGCCCCAGGTACCATGCCCAGCATCTTCCCCTCAGCAAACAAACCAAGCCCATGAATACTAGAACTCCCAATTACCTTTGCAGCCTTGGCTAACAGGGCTCTCACTCATTGTACTTGAGGTTACAAGAAAGCCATTTCTTCAGTCCTCAGAAACCATCACCACTATTCTGTCCTTCTTAGTCAAGCTCTGGGCAAGGGCATACCATTTCAGGGACACCACCCTTGGTGGCTATAGATGAAATGGATTCCTTTCTAGATGTGGAATATGAGCTTACAGCTTGCTGAGGACATAGACTACCCCATGCCTCCACAGCCTTACCCTTCAGTGGGCTGGGTGGAGACCAGTTTACCTGGAGATTCCCTGTGATAGAGGATGAGAGATAGGGACTAATGACTGTTGCTGCTCAACCGGGCCTGGCTTCAAAGAAACAATTATATGAGTCAGTTCTTCAGTTAAAGGGGTGTGTTGGGGGAAGGTGCTGGCACAGAGGGTAGTTTGGTTGGCTCCTATAAGATCTGCAGCAGAGGAAGGATAAGATTAACTAAAAGAATGAACACAAAGATGTAATGTAGCACTCACAGGAAGGACCACAGGCCTCACTTTCAAGAAAAAAGGCAGAGACAAATTATAGGAAGAGACAGAAGTTCTGAGTACTGGCCAAGGACCCAGCAAACTGGTTAAGTCAGCAGTAAAGCCATAGACTAGCCAGTTAGAAGTCACCAACTGAGCAGGAAAGCCCACGTCTACCTTAGACCTGCAGACCTCTAACTATCTGTATGACAACCCAGGTGTCTACAATCCTTTCTCCTTTCTTTTTCTTTTTTTTCCCAAGTTTATTTATTTAATGTATATATGAGTACACTGTATGGTATCTTCGGACACACCAGAAGAGGGCATCAGATCCTATCACAGTTGGTTGTAAGCCACCATGTGGTTGCTGGGAATTGAACTCAGGACCTCTGGAAGAGCAGTCAGTGCTCTTAACTACTGAGCCATCTCTCCCATCCACCTTTCTCCTTTCTTACTCCCTGGCTTCTTGCCCACTCTAGAAAAGACCAGAACCTAGACAAAGCCTATGGTTTTATCCTTTTCCTCTGGAAATCATTACTGACTAAATCAGGATTCTCAGATGACACTGAAAGAAAAAAAGCCACTCCTCTTTGGCTGTGTAAGAGTTCACATCACTGCCCAACCTACCCCAGTGTCCATCTTCCTGACTCAGGCAGGATTCAAACCTCAATGGCTCAAAGGCAACCAACCTTTTCAAACTAGATGGTCTGCGCATGTCCAAGCTTCCTGCCACTCACATGATTCTCTTCTGCTTGCTTCCCTCACCTACTCTGGGTCATGCTTTCTCTCCTCTGTGCCCACTTCTTTCTGGAACCTTTCAATCCTCTGCCCAATCAACTCACCCCACATACCTGAGCTAGACACTGTCCACTCTTCCTGGTGCTGCTGCTGGTGTCGCAGGAAGCTGATTCGGTGGCGGAAGTGGCGAGGACAATGAGAACAGGTGAATGGTCCCTCCTGGGGTGCATGGACCCGTCCATGGCCCTGAAGGCGGGCAGCAGTTCGGAAAGCCTTGCCACAGATGTTGCACCTGTAGCGCTTGGGGTCCGTGTGGGTCCTGCTGTGGTTCTTGAGAGACAGCAGGTTGGGCAGAAGTTTGGGACACAGGGAACAGGGGTAGAGTCCAATGGTGTGGGCCTTCTGGTGATTGAGTAGGCTACCAGCATGGCGATAGGAACGCCCACACTGAGCACAGCAAAAGGGACGTTCCTTGTCTTCGGCTGCTGTGAAATTTATTCCTTGTCCTTCATTAGCTGGCTCCCCGTTCTCTTCTGGGTTTCTAGGAAGTCCTGACGGGGCCTCCTGAGCTTTCCCTGGCCCAGGAAGATCTACCTCTATTATCCCAGCTTGTGGATCTCTGGTCTCCTCTGTCTGACTTGACACCTGACTATGCTCAACAGCATGAGTCTTTATGTGTGTGGCCAGTTCATTGTGGGACTCAAACACTTTGCTACAGTTACTACAAGCAAAGCTCTGGGCAGCAATGTGGTTGTGGATCTTAGTGGTCACAGGATTCAAGAACTCTTTGGAGCAGAACAAACAACTGTGACAGTCTTTCCTGCTAATGCTGGGGTCCAAGGGGCCATCAGGTTGGCAGTAGGTCTTGCCACACTGGCTGCAGCAGTGGCTCTCTGGTTGGAGTTGAGAGCTGCTGTCTGCACCATTCCAGCTTTCTGTACATCTCAGAGTAGGACCATTGGACTGGCTCTCAGAGAGATGACAAGGATTCCCAGAGACAGTGTCTTCCAACTTGCCTTCTGGCTTGGTTAACTGATCCTGAAGAACCCAGGAACCATTGTGATTCATTTGTGCCCTGTCTCCTTGATATCCATCCACCATCCCTACCTCCTGTGTGGATTCTGTGACTTCTGAACATGCTGGCCTACTGGGACTCTGACTGTGCTCCCCAGGCCTTTCGGTTTCATGTTCCAGCTGCAGTACTGACTCAATGCCATCTGACCTGCTCTCTAGTCCCCAGTCACCATCAAGGTTCTCCTTACTGCCTTCTGTACCATGTTGGCTTCCCTGGCTACTGGCCAACTCTAGTTTGGCCTCCTCATGCTCCCGGAGGTGCCGCTCTAGAGATCCCTTGCCAGGAAAGGCACAGCCACAAAGGGTACAATGTATAGCTGCTGCCCTCTGAGGCCATCCTGACTGTCGCCTCCGTTGACTATCAGAATGCAGCTTCTGATGGTCTTTCAGGGCTGTGCAGTCAGAAAAGGTCTTAAAACAGAAAGGGCAGCTGTAACGACCCGTCTCATGGTTGCATTGGTGGTTTAGGAGGCTACCAGCATGGCGGTAAGTCCGGCCACAATCCCCACACCTGAAAGGACGATCCTCACGAATCAGTTTCTGGGTGCCCCTGCCCCTGCGTCGCTCAGTATGCACCCGCTGATGGTTGGCCAGCTGCTTCCGCAGGCGAAAGGCTTTCCCACAGTCACTGCAGCAAAAATGTCGAGGGTCTGCGTGGATGCGCCGGTGGTTCTTGAGCGACATGAGGTTGGAGAAGCCCTTGGAGCAGGCCTGGCAGCCAAAGTGGCCAGTCTGGTGGCTCTGCCGGTGATTGATAAGGCTGCCAGCATGCTTGTAGGTGCGGCCACACACTTCACAGCTAAAGGGCCGCTCAGAGGTAACCTCTGTCTGACAGCCTGTCTCTAACCCCTGTTCCAGTTCCTCCTCCTTTACAGTGGTCTCCTCCCACACTTCTTCTTTGATACCTGCCAGCTCCTCCAAGGGCTCCACTTTAAGTTCTTCCTGGAGCTGCCCTATGACAGCCTGCTCCTGCCCTGCCCCTGCAGCATTCTGGGGTTCACTGTGGCCTCCTGCCTCTGAGATGGGCCCCATTTGGGGTTCTGAGCCCTTGCAGCGAGGGTGGTTCCGCAGATGATTCCGGTAGGCAGCCAGGTTGGGGTAGCAGCGGGAACAGACAGGACAGATGAAATCACCTGTCTGGTGGATCTTTCGGTGGTTCACTAGGCTTCCTCCATGGCGATAGGTCTTGCCACACTGGTTACATTGAAAAGGGCGAGGGTGGGACTCCAGAAAGCTTTCACCAGCCTCCATGCAAAGGCTGTCTGCAACTGTGTCATCTACTCCCTCTTCAGACTTTATATCTCCACCTTCTTCTGGGACAGAGGTCACTGTGCCCTCAAAGCCATGATCTGCAACCATTTCTATTGCATCATCTGATCCTTCCAAATGGCTAGGAACATTCTCAGTCCTATTGCTGGAACTTTGACTTTGGTGGTGACGCTCCAGGCTCCCTAGGTCATCATAGGTCTGACCACAGCAGCCACAAATATGCCCATAACCTGCTCCATCTAGAGCTTCCACCTCACGTTGCAGCTGATTCAGCAGCTCTGCTTCTGAGAGTTGCAGGGGAGGACTATGGGTAGAGGCTGTTTCTGCTGTGCCTTCCTCTTCTTCTTCTGAACCCTCAGTTATGCCAGAAGCACCATGAGCCTGGCGCAGGTGATGCCTGTAGCCAGTCCTCCCAGGAAAGATCATACCGCACAGGCAGCAGAGGAAGGGCTGTGCTGAGGCTACCTCCCCTGGCCTATGGTTCTGGAAGTGACTGCGAAGGGCAGGCAGAGAATCAAATTCCTTTGGACAGAGAGAGCATTGATAGATGCCTGGAGGGTGGCAGGACCTATGACTCGACAGGTCAGCAGCATGGGGAAAAGAATCCCCACAGTCAGAACATGTGTGAGTGGCTTCAGCCTTCCAGACAGTGTCAGTGTCAGCAGGGTGGGAAGAGGAGTCAGACTGGCAAATGCCGCTCTTCTGGTCACTGTTCACCCCAGGGAGGCTACCACAGAAGCCAGTTTCACTGCTCTCCTCATCACCTGGAATGTCTAAGCTGTCAAGGAAACAGGTCTCTTTCTTTTCTAGTCCTTCCTCAGTGCCTGTGCCGTCTTTATCACCCAGAAAGCAGGCTTCCTCTCTTTTAAGCACACATTTGTTGCCTTTAGATCCAGCCTGCAAACAGTCCCCATCCCTTTCCAGGTTGTCTTCAGTCTCACAAGGGTCTCGGGAAGAATCCGGGCCCTCATCGTTTTCTACCTTCAGGGTCCAGGTACTCACAGGTGGGAGTTTGGCTTCTTCTTCACCTGTATTACTATCTTGTTTCTGCTGCCTTCTATTCCACTGCCGACTATGACGTCGTAAATGGCTTTTCATAGCCGCCATGGTATGGAAATGCTTGGCACAGGCCCCACAACTGAAGTCTCCTGTTTGGTGGGTCTGCCTGTGGTTGATAAGGCTGCCTGAGTGTCGATAGCTCTTGCCACAGTCCTGGCAAGCAAATGTTCTAGTTGGTGACAACGTGCTGTCTGTCTTGCTTTTTTCTCCTTCCCTGTGGGTCATGCTATGGTGTTCAAGACTTCTGAGATCTTCAAACATCATCCCACAAATGCTACACACCTGTGACACTGTCCTATCTGCTGTTGGGGGGTTACTGGTGGCCTCTTCTTCACGTTTGCATACATGTTCCTCATCTGTGTGGAATGCTGCTTCTATTCCCACTGGATCGGGTTGTTCTTTCTTGACAGGGCTAGGTGAACCTTCAGTCCCTGGATCTGTACTTCGCCGTGTAGCCTTGCAATGTACCCGCACGTGGTTCCGCAGAGCCATAAGGTTGGGGTATTTTCGAGGACAGAGTGAACACTGGTACTCTCCTGTCCGGTGGCTGTGGCGGTGGTTCACCAGGCTCCCCCTGTGGCGGTAAGCCCGACCACACTCATTACACTTATAGGGACGATGGTCCAGGCTGGCAGTGGGTACTTCTTCCTCTTTTGGAGTATTCTCAGCTGACATAGGAGCAGCTGAGGACACTGATGACTGACCATCTTCCCCAGCTACTTGCCGGGGTCTATGATGAGCACGAATATGGTTTTTCAGAGCAGCTGCATTGAATAGCTGCTTGGAACAAATGGAACAGGGGTAGATACCTGTTTGGTGACTCTTTCGATGGTTGATGAGACTACCCGCATGACGGTAAGTACGGCCACAGTCCCCACAACAGAAAGGTCGATACTCCTCTGAGTTACCATCTTCTAGCTGCCCAGAAGAGCTGAGCTCCCCAGAACCATTCAACATCCCTGTTCTAGATAGCTGACCCCAGCTCCTCTCATCTGCATGTCCATTTGTGGTAGGCATCTCTTTGTCTTCCCATGGTTGTTCCTGCTTTATCCCTTCATGGGACTGCTGATGCTCCAGCAGATCCCGAGGGAGCCGAAAGGCACGGGGGCAGTGAGGACAGTGGTAAGGCCGATACTGGGCATGGAGTCTTGAGTGGTTCTTCAGGGCCATGAGATTAGAGAACTCCTTGAAACAGATGGCACAAGGGTAGATACCCAGTGTGTGGCTCTGGCGGTGGTTCGTGAGGCTCCCAGCATGCTTATAGGTTTTTCCACACTGATCGCACTTGTATCTTCGCTCCACCTCAGCAGGAAGAGGCTCAGTGGACTCCTGTGCCTCTGTGAAGTTCACTACTGATTCAGCCAAATACTGTTCCAAATTGCTAAGGAGGTTGCTCGCTGGAGTGGGGAGTGGTGGTGCTCCATCAGAATTGGTGGTGGGTACCCAGTCCTCTGTACTTCCTTTAGAATCTGGCTGAATTTCTAAGCCTTCTCTTTGTTTGGTAGGTGGTTCTTCCCAAGTCCCTGAAGCTGCCCTGGGATCAGTCCCAGATTCCCATTCATGTGTCTCTTGTACATGCTTTGTCTGATTTTCCCAGCCTTCCCCAGAACCAAGCCTCTGATCCCAGGAGTCAGTGGACATGGTCTCTCTCTGAAGGTGTGGAATGGTTTCCTTGGCATGTGGGGGTCTGTGTCTTTGGTGGCTTTCAGGAGCATGAGTCCTCATATGGCTCTGGAGGGCCAAGGGATTAGAAAAATCCTTGCCACAGGTGGTACAGGGGAAAAGACCAGTCTCGTGGTTCCGCTGGTGGTTGGCTAAGCTCCCTGGCTGACTGCAATAGGGGTGAGGGATGCCATCAGCTTCCTCCTTGTCCTGGTTAGCAGCTGAATGGAGCAGTTCCCGATGCCGTGACAGTTCTGGGAGGTTAGGAAAGTGGCGCTGACAGTCAGAGCAACTGAATGAGAGGGGCATGTCCTCCATGGGGCAAAGTGGTAGAAAACCCTGGAGGTTCAGGAGGGACAGACAGGTGGCAGCAGCATTCTCTCTGCAGAAGGGCCAAGGCCTAGAAAGAGGGAGCAGTAGTCAAAAGGAAGGACTGAGTCAGTTTTGTTTCTTAGATATACGAGCATGTCAAAAAGAGGTTCCCCAACCATTCATGCCAAGGAACCTGCTATTAGGTCTGGACGTACCTTCAGAAAGCTTCACCATGCACTAACTTCTAGAAAAGTTTCCCTAGCCTTAAGTCATCTCTAGAGCCAGAGAGAAATAAGGAAAACTAAAATCTAGGGTCTAGACTCTAGACAGACCTGATTTTGTTTTTTAGATGATATATAATTGATCTTATTCTTCTTCAGGCTCTGCACTCTATCATTCTGGAACAACATAACAAAAATCCATGAGGTTTTTTAAAACAACAAACCAGAACTATTTCTGGCTTTGTTGCTGTTTTGTTTCTGAGATATGGTCTCGGCTCACTGTGAAGCTCAAGCTGCTCTGGAATTCCCTGAGAAACCCAACCTGGCTGCAAACTCATGGATTTTCCTACCTCAGACTCTTGAGAGTTGAGACTGAAGGTGCGAGCCACGATAGTTGGCCAGGCCTTACAATAACAGAAGTGTAACCCTTCTTTCTTCAACCTTCAGCTAAACCCAGTGGTCTGAGAACACTGACAGAGAGCAGCTGCTTTCTTCAGTGGCCACCTAAGCTTCTTAGAAGGTAGTGTCCCTTTTAGGGACGAACCTCGCCTCAGGCTTCTCAGCATCACACTGTTTTCCTAACTGTTAGGCATCTGTTTTACTTCCTTTAAATACATTTAATCCCATCCCATTTAAGGTTGAAATTTAACTTTATCCTCTGCCTTTCCTAACCCCTGCCTACCTTACCTCGCTGTCTCCAACACTGTTTTCTCTTCTACTTCCTCTCTAAATTATGAGAGCAACTCACACTGGACAGTACCATGTGCCAAGCACGGCTGTTATACAAGTGTATTAGGGGGTGGGGGTGGCAATTCTGATAGAGTCTCACTATGTAGCCTTAGCTTCCCAAGTGCTGGGATTAGAGTCATGTGACACCACGATAAACATCTAAGTATATTTATGCCACTAAATCCAACAATGTTACCTCGTTTTTTTTTTTTTGTTTGTTTTTTTGTTTTTTTGTTTTTTTTTTACATAAACTCACTTCAGGAGGCAACTTTCATTCCAAAACCCTCGCCTGCCCAGTAGCGGTTGCTCATTTCTGCCTCATCATCTTGCCTTTCTCCTAGGCTGACTATAGTCTCCTGGGACCCTAATACAACTATTTCTAATCTCACAAGCCGAGCCTAATTCTCACTTCTCAAAACTCCTTCACTGGAGTCCCTTTTTCCTAACCAGCCACCATCATATTTCTCTAGAGTCACTAGTCTTTTCTGCCAATTTCTTCTCTAGATCCCTACCTCGCACCAGGAGTGCCTTCTGGTTCCCGCCGCCGGCGCGTCCGTTGGAGGTCGTGAACGGGAGCGCGCCTGCGCACTGGGACCCTTACCCTAACTGCAGCCGCGAGCCCTAAGTGGTTGCTGGTGCGAGGGTTCTCGAGTTCATACACACGCACACTCAGCCAGGGTTCCCGGGAGTGATAGATGAGGGAAAGAAGCGGGAGAAAGAAGGAGGTAGAGGGAACGGGGCACAGCTGGTATGAGCCAAGAGTCTAGCCCAGTTCCGCGGACACTTCCTATTGTTACCAGGAACCAGGAAGTGTCCTAGGTGCTAATGCTTCCCCCCGAAACTTCCGCCTAGGAACACTTCCTGTCCCTCCTCCGAGCAGTGTTTCCACACGGACACGCTTCCGGCGCTAGGTTCCGGGTGGGCCCAACTCTTGTTTGTTTTTTGTTTTGAGATTGGGTCTAACTATGCCGCCCAGGCTGGCCTCGAGGCCTGGGCAATCCTCCTGCCTCAACCTGCAGAATGTTGGAGCTCACAGGCGGCGTGAGCTACCACGCTCGGCTGTGGGCGCAACTCTAGCTCCGCCCACGCAGGTCAGCGCAGCGTTCTGGTGAATTTAAGCCACACTTCCGTCCAAAGCTGCTAAACTCGTTCAAGTGCTTATTCAGTCAGCACAGTAATAGTAAATATTCTGCAGCCCTGGCTACAGTACTTTGGTGACACTTTTCACGAGGTTCCATAAAAGACTCTTCCCAAGACATGCGTGGAGGGATCCTCACTAAGTTCACTCCTCGCTGGTAGAGAAAATGTGGAATTATAAACGGATTCAGGCACCACAAAGCCTGAGTGCCCTCTCCGTATCTTCCCACCTCCTAGCTCTTGCAGACACTTCCGGCGACTAGGCGGGTGTACACCGTCAATCGGCCTGGCGCCCCATCCCCTTAGCACCCAGAAACCCTTCGCGAGATACTTCTCTGCTTCAGTAGGCTCGGGGCTGCTTCCGTAAGTTTTTCCTTCCTCCTGAGCAAGGAAGGCGGTCTTCCACTTCCGCTGTCTGGTCACCGGCCCCGCCTCTACCCTCCCCCCTCCCCCCCACTGGGTCCTAGCGCCAGCCTCTCTCCGAGTATCCCGAGCTCTGTCGGCGCTAGGCACCACCGCCGAAGCTGAGGAGCCTGCGAAAATCGAACCAGGTAGGACAGGTCTGCGTGAAGTCTCAAGGGGCTCAGGCAGCGGGCACCGATGCGGTTTGAGATGCCCCCAGTTTCCGGTCTGCTGCCGATCGGACGAAGTTGACCAGGCGCGAGCATCACGGGCGGGGCGAGCCGTGAGCGGCCTCGGGCGGGCTGCCGGCCCAGCAGGTCCTAGAACCCGCCCGGTGCCCGGCGGTCAGCGCTGTGGAAGCCTAGGCTCAGCGGACGCGACTGCCGGCCTTGCTCCGCGCGAACCCGGGGGTCCTAGAGTCCGCCATATTACGGGCTTTTGTTTGAGCGGCGAGGGCCTCCCAGCCAAGTCCTTCGCGGCTGCGCGCCCCCCTCCCAGTCCGAGGTTCTGTCTGCCCCTCCCGCGGTCCTAAAGAACGCCATTTTGCAGGCCTTTGTCCTGCTCTGGATCCTCCGTCCATTCATTTCTTCATTCCTTCCTTCTTCACTCATTCTGTCCTGTTCCGCTCGCCGAAGCCACGTTATCCTAGGGTTTAGTCCCAAATGAGTCAGCATACAGTCCCGCTCTGCGGGGGCTGCCTGTCTGGCGAGGACACCCGCACAAACACGGTTGCAGAGAGCGAGGAGCGCTGGGTTTCTGCAGGTCTTGTCCCTCCTCAGAGAGTCTGGTAGGCCCTACTGCCCTGCAAACTCCCATATGCTTCAGGGACCCTATTCCACTGAATAAATTGAGGCCCCGAGCGCGATGCACCTCATTTTTTACTGCTTGTTAACTATTCTTATGGGGAATGGAGTGTTGGAAGCATGCAAGGATCTTCCCGTGGGAGAAGGAAAACGAGGGCTGGCTCCCGGGCAAAGGGAATTGCATATGGAGGTGGTAAAGTTTGTGAATTGTTGATGGAGCTTAGGTTGCTGACCAGAGGGGACACTGCCACAAAAACTGAGGGTGGAAAAATGGGATCATGTTGTGAGCTGACTGGTTGTTAGCCTAGGATATCATTAAACATTCACCACAACACAGTTCCATCAATTGACCAAAAGGCTCAAGGTTTGTGGGGCTTATATGTTGACTTATTTGAGGCTCATATGTAGATGCCTCTTTTATTTTATTATTTTAACCACACCTGATCTGTTCCGCCCGCCCCCCCACCCCCAGCTTTGGAGGCACTGAGTCTTGTTAACTTGTGAGAAAGTAAAATGTCATTCCCCTCATTGGGTTTCATCACAACAGCAAAGTGGAGTCCTAGTGTCGTACTTGAACCCTGCAACCTTGTAAAGCTGGGGCATCTCAGTTAATACACAGTTGGTGACTGACTCTCACAGACGCCTACTGTGGAAGAGGCAGAGGCTATAGACCCGGGTGTGAATTCCACCAGAAGTTTGCGTTTGGTCACCAAACAGTTTTGGAATAATAAGTGCATAGAACAAAGTTCCTGGACCCTAGTGCTGGAGGTGAGAAATTAAGAACCAAATAATAAGATATGTTAGTGCCAGTAAAGCAATAGTCAAGGGGACGGATGGCAGAAGTTTCCATATCTGATTACTTGGCTTCAAATACCAGTTCGGTCTGTGGTAATTGCCTGACTTTTCTGTTATCTCTTAAGGACATGCTTAGTATTTTATTTGATCCTGTGTGTTCTTGTAGCACATGTGGAGGTCAAAGAACAATCTATTGGCATTGGTTCTGTCTTTTCACCATGTGAGTCCTGAAGATACAACTCAGGTTGTCAGGCTTGACAGAAAACACCTTTACCCCCTGGGGCAGCTTGCTATCCCCAAGAACACTAACCTAACCCTACAATGTGAAGCCCTGCCCTTATGTCTTTATTTAACCTTAACTACTTCTGAAAAGACCTCATTTCCAAACACAGTCATGGGGGAGGTTAGAGCTTCAACATAAGAATCTTAGAAGAAGACAGATATTCAGCTATAACAGACTTCTAAGGCATCAGGAGATGAACTTGAGAAGTCAGTTCAGTGTGCATGAAATACAAATGATATCTGGTCCATAGCAGTAAGCCTGAATGTAGGATTTGATCCAGATAGCACTGTAAAAAAGTTTTTTGAAGTTAAAATGTAGTTAGGATAAACATATTATTACCTAAAAGGAGTCTATGAGGTGTTGTGGTGCACATGGCAAAATGCTAGCACTCAGGAGACAGGCAGATCTCTGCAAGTCCCAGGCCAGCTAAGGTTATATAGTGAAACTTTGTCTCAAAGCTAACACTCTGGAGCAGTGCCACAAAGAAAGGACTAGAGCCGAAGCACAGGAGTCACACCTGTAATCCCAACACTGAAGAGTCGAAGGTAGGAAGAGCCAGGGCCAGCCAGAGCCACATAGGAAGATCCTGCACCCCCCACCCCCCAAAAAGGTAGACAGAAAACCTTTATTATTATGTATGTGTCTGAGCGCTATGCGTGCGTGTGTGTATGTGCACCAAGTGTATGCCTGATGTCTGTAGCTGGAGTTGTGGTGTTTGTGAGCCACCATGTGGGCAATAGGAATCAAATCTGTATCCTCTGGAACAAGAGCAGTCGCTCTGAACTGCTGTGCCATCTCTCTAGCACCCAGGAAAGCCTTCTTAGAGGGAGCGAGATGGCCAAGCTTGATGACCTGAGTTTACCTCCTAGAGCCATGTAGTAACAGGAGAGAATTGACTCCTGCAAGCTGTCCTCTGCCCTCTACACCCCCTAGAGCGTGTGCATACACATACACAAAGAGAGGAAATACAGTTTTTAAAGAAAAAAAGAAAGACAGCCTTAATAGAGGAAGTGTGGGGGCAAGACCCACAGTAACCAAGGAGGTAGTTTGGAGACATACGGAGACCCTCAGGAGACTCTGAGGGGTAGCAGTTCTGACAATAGAACTGTTAGTATGAATGACCTGAAGTTGGAAGGAACTGAAGTCTAGAATGAAGACAGGAGGCGGGGGGTGGGGTGGGGGATGGGGGTAGGGGGTGAAGCCTAGTGATGGACGTGAGGAACTGGACAGAGCTAAGCAGGAGGGAGATAGGTTAGAGATTTACCGTTCATAGAAAAGTCCTGGTCTTTGTCCTGGGAAGAGTCCTGATTTTGCTGGAGAATTTTAAGCGAACAA
Organism: Arvicanthis niloticus; assembly: GCF_011762505.2. Taxonomy (NCBI): domain Eukaryota; kingdom Metazoa; phylum Chordata; class Mammalia; order Rodentia; family Muridae; genus Arvicanthis; species Arvicanthis niloticus. The sequence continues at coordinate 94,981,207 of NC_047658.1, read as the reverse complement.
AAAGTGATCTTAAGAGTCCAACCCCCGGGTTTGAAGATTTGAGTTTTGACTCTGGGCATCCTAATTAGCTGTGTACACTTTTGCCTTGTGAGGATTTTTAAATAGAGTTGTAGTAAGAACACATTTTAAAATAGAGTTGTAGTAAAAATGTTTCCTCCTAGAAGTACTTGAAGACCAGGGAGATGAGTGTGTGTTCCTCCCCTCCTCTCTCTTTCTTTGTTTCTTTCTCTGGTGTACTGAGAGTAGAGCCCAGTGCCTCACACTGTCAGCAAGTACTCTCTCCTTTTATATCCTGGCTCACATATCTGGTTCTTAAGTGTTGGTTGGAATGGTCAGAGTTTGTTTAAAGTACCAATTTCAGGGTTGCAAAGATGATTTGGCTGGTTAAAACTTGCCATACAAACCTGACAACCTGGGTTCAAACCCCAAACCCAGGCAAAAAGCTAGATTTGGTGGCACCCATCTGTAATTCTGCACTGCTAAAGGAAGATGGAGTGCAGAGATAGGAGAATGAATAGGAACTTGTCAACAAGGTAGTCTAGAGTACATTGCATGCAGCAGAAACAGTAAGGGAGGCCCCGCCCACCTCAACAAGCTGAAAAACAAGACAGACTCCCAGTTGTCCTCTGCATACCTACACACACACAAACATGCTTGGTGTCACACCTATAGTCCTAGCACTGAGGAGGCTAAGGCAGGTGGACCTCTGAGTTTGAGGACAGCCAGAGCTACAGAGAAACCCTGTCTTGAAAAACTAAAAAAAAAAAAAAGAAGAAGAAGAAGAAGAAGAAGAAGAAGAAGAAGAAGGGACTGTGGTTGGGAGTTATCTGATCCACTAGAGCCTGGCCACTGTGAGCTGTCTAACATGGGTATAGGGAACTGAATTCATAGCCTCTAGACCAGTGCTGCTCAACTTCCTAATGCTGTGGCCCTTTAATGCAGTTCTTCATGTTGAAGTAAAAATACAAATTGCAATGTTCTAAATCAACTTCATTAGATGATGTTTCTTTTTGTTTGCTTTTTAAAAAAGGATCTTTTTAAAAATTTTTCATTTGTGTTCGGACTCTTCTATAGATGCCCAAGGAGTCAGAAGAGAGTATCAGATCTCTATATGCTGAAGGTGGTTGTGAGCCACTCAGTGTGGGTGCTGGGAACTGGACTAGGTCCTGTGGAAGAGAAGCAAGGCTCTTAACTACAGAGCCATCTCTGTAACCACTTGTTTTTGTTATTTAAGTTAGGACCTTGCTATGTCATCCAGGCTGGCTTTGAACCAATGATCATGCTGTCTAAGACTGACAAGTATTTATTGAGGGTGTGCTTCCTAGAGTACACTGTAGCTTGTCTTCAGACACTCCAGAAGAGGACATCAGATCCCATTATAGATGGTTGTGAGCCACCATGTGGTTGCTGGGAATTGAACTCTTCACTCTGGAGCCATCTCTCCAGTCTGGTCCGAGACTTCTGAGCAAGGGCTTAAAAACTTTAAACATGAGAGTCAAGTCTCAGCCATGTTAAGTTTCTAGCTGTATGACTTGACAAGTCTCTTTACTCTCAGAACTCAACTAACTCATTCTCATCTATAAAATGGGGTCAGGGCTTCCTATTTCAGGCTGTATGAGAATTATGCAAGGTGCCATACCCAGCTGATGAGCTCTGATAAGACTCTGTAGTTGACAGAAGCAGTCTGATTCCATTTGGTCCTCACGAAGTGCCATGTGTTAGAACTATTGTTATCTCAACTTTGCAGGTGAGAAAACTGAGGTTCTAAGATACACAGTGAGTTGATCAAAAAGTCACATCAGCTGGGAAGCGGTGGAGGCCAGATCTGAAGCCGGATGGTTTGCCTTCAGAATAGATATGGTTGCACAGAACTCTGCTTCTTGGAACCTTGCTTTCTTGTGGTGTTGATGTAAGGGTATGTAAAAACCTTAGGATGCTGTGGAATTTGGCAAGTACTTAGTGGATGTGAGCTGTTCTTTTAGGGATGAAGCAAGCAAAGCCTCATCCATGCTGGTAAAGAACTTTGTTGCTGGGCTACACTTCCTAGCCTGGCTTCTGTTTTGTTTTTTTCTTTTGGGGAAATTTAGGAGGCTAGAGATGTGACTCAGTGGTAGAGCACTTACCTGGCCTGTCGCAGGCCCTGGGTTCAGATTTTACTTCCCCTGCCCCAAGTGCTTCCTGGTATGGTGCTGACTCTGTGGAGCCTTTCAGGGGCTCCATTGGTCAACCAGGTAAACTACTTCTATAGTACCTTTTCTCGAATAGGCCCCAGTGCCCCCCACCATCCTCTTAGATGGGCTCCATCTTCTTTCTCCACCCCAGCTCCTGTGATAAACAGATGAGGACGCAGGTCTATAAACAGATCCTAGTAAATGATGTACAAGTCTGAACACAGAACTTTGGCCTGCCACCCTCAGGCACACCTGGCTCTCCTCGCCCACTCTCCCCTGCCCCAGCACCACATCTAAGCTTCTCTTAAGAGGATCTCCCCTAATCCCCTTCCCTTCATCCCTCTGGAGGATGAGCGGGTGTTAAGACTGATACGATGTTAATCCTATTTCCCCAACTATGATCCTAGGAGCAGCTGTGTGGATGTTGTCTGGGCTCTTGGCCAGAAAGTAGGGACTCAGCAAGAGCTAGTATCCCAGGAGGCCTCGCCAGCTCAGACACATCAGTTGTGACTGAGGAAGAGGCTCAGACTGTCAGCAGTAGGTCAGGCTGCCTTGAGAGTGAGTGAGCTACTACCAGAGTTTTAGAGCCAGGACTGAAAGGGATTCCAGTGCGGAGGGTGGACCAAAATTCCTCTCTAGGGTGGTGTGCCTTATAGCTGTGTGTGGTCAGAGTTCTCTGAGCAGCTGCTCCTCCAGGAACTGACCAACATATATTGGAGACCCATTACCTCCAAACAGCCAACCACCCTGTCTAAACATTGGCTCCTCCTTTCTCTCGGTCTAGGTCTGTCTTTCCTGAACATTTGGAGATCTTAAGGCCGTGGGTGGAACTAAGAAAGGAAGATTGTGAGAGTAAGGGAACCTAGGTGTTCTAGGAATGTCAAGGGTTCAGGAGAGGATAGAGCTGGCCCTTTTGTGATACTGGCCCTCACTTGCTGAATTCTATCCCCAGTGAGCAGATTACAGGGAGACTTGGACGCAGACTCAAAGCCAGGGACCATTAGCAGGAAGGATGTAGAGGCCTGTGGTTTGGGCGAAGAGCCTCAGATGGAAAGTATGGGTGTGATC